>NC_134365.1:90789833-91106666 GCF_035582795.1 Mycteria americana
ACAGCCCTCAAAGCTCACACGTGCATCTATGTTCTACCTCAGCTTGCTAGAGAGCCCCAGAGAAGTGGGGATGAGCAGAGCTAAAGCAGGACAAAGACACATCTTGGTTACATGTAAGGAACTGGACTTGCTCAGGAAGGGAGGCAGCAAATGATACTTTCAACTCCAGCACTGTTTGAATTCCTACCCACCAACTGAATAAGCTCTCAAAGTTTTGGCAATCATCTGACACACCACATTTATTTCAACTAATCCAAAAAGTGACAGTGATGGCAAGTGAGATCTTCAGAGCACCAAGTATTGATTCATCTCCGTGAGGAGAATAAATCCTTCACCCCCAGTTTACAGGCCTGTTACATTTCCTAGGTCCACCTGACACCCCCTGTTCATTCACTTCTTGGCACCTCTGCTCCCTCCCCATGGATGATGTTTTCTAAGGAGCATATAAAGGCTGAAATCCTTTCAAATCTTTGCTGACAAAGGAATCTGCCATTAGATAATGGAAGATCCATTTCTGTGTCCTCAGATTTGGCTTCTTCTACCATTGCCACCTTATAACCACTTCAGAAAGTCCTGGAGACAGCCTGCTTCATGCTGGTGAAATTTATACCATGTTGAGTCCCATTTTATGCAGCAGTGTGGAAGAACTCACATGGGACCAGCAGGATAGAAAAAAAGCACTTGGACAGAAAGAAGACAAGCTACAACTGTAAGTGAGGAGTCACTGCTGAACAGCCTGCTCCTCATGAAGCATCTGAATTTCTCTGACTGCATTTCCTACAGAAAGTAGCTCTTACTTTCATCGTGCTATGTATTCCTTCATCTCCCATTCTGGAATGCCCAGAAATAGGTTTGTTTTCAGAGTCACAAAAGTGTTGTGGTTGGAAGCGACCTCAAGATCATGTAGTCCAAGCCCCCTGCTCAACCAGGGTCAGCTGGAGCTGGTTGCTCAGGGCTCTGTCAGGTTCTGGCTATCTCCACAGATGAAGACTCCAGAATCTCTCAGGTAACTTGTTCCAGTCTTTGACTGCCCTCACAGTATTAAAAAATAAATAAATAAATAAATAAAAATTAAAAAAATTTCATTGCCTCTCGTCCTGTCACTGGGCATCACTAAGAACCTGGCTGCCTCTTCTTCATTCCCTCCCACCAGGTATTTATACACATTGATGAGAACCTGAGCCTTCTCTGCTCCAGGCTGAACAGTCCCAGCTCTCTCAGCCTCTTCTCATATGAAACGTGCTCCAGTCCCTTAATCATCTTTATGGCCCTGCACTGGACTCACTCCAGTAAGCCCATACATTTCTTGTACTGAGGAGACCAGAACTGGACACAGTACTCGAGGTGTGAAAGCTCTGTAACTGCCCAAGGCAACTCTGTAGAGCATAACTCCTCCTTCTTTTACAAGACAAAGCCACCTACTCAAAGCTTCCTGGACAAGCCCAACAGTTAAACTTCTCATACAGTGCCTCATTAGCGCTCCATTCACACACATTTTTATCCTGACGCTCCTGCTAGCCTTAATGTCCATTGCTGAACCTAGCCAAAAGATTTAGCATTTTCGCTTCCTGTGAAAGGAAAGCTAATTAAGACCATGGCTGCAGGTGCAATAAAGCTGAAAAATTTTGCAAGCTGGACACAGTCAAGGCCCTACTCAGCACAGGCCTCTTGCTGCCGCTCCACAACCCAGTTTGAGCTCCTGCTGCTCTTCACCCAGGGTGGCTGGAATGTCCTTGAGCCAAGAGCTACTGCCCTTAGGTGCACAGGGTTACAAGGTGCCTCCTCTTTGCCATCAACACTGATAGTTGCTTCTCTCTACTTAACCTATTGGTGAAAGCACTGACCATACCTTTTTTGAGATCTCAAGGCTCTGCCAGATTAGGAGGTGCTTTACTAGTCTAACAGCAGTCAAGTTTCCGGGGGGCGGGCGGAGGAGAGGATGAAAGTTTTTTTAAGGAAAAAAAAAAAAAAAAAAAAAAGAGACCTGCCTAGGCTATTAGATGTTTACTTAACTGACAGTCGTGGTTTAACCCCAGGCGGGTTAAACCAGAATCGGAAGAGTAAAAGTGAGAAAACTCGTGGGTTGAGATAAACACAGTTTAATAGGTAAAGCAAGCACCGCACACACAAGCAAAGCAAAGCAAGGAATTCATTCCCCACTTCCCATCAACAGGCAGGTGTTCAGCCATCTCCAGGAAGGCAGAGCTCCATCATGCATAACGGTTACTTGGGAAGACAAATGCAAAACTAGCACACTAACAATAAGCAACACCAAGATTAATTCATTCTGTTAAGGACTAATCATCTATTTTCAGGCAGCCCTGTTGTTGTGGCAACTGCCATGCCAGATGCCTGCAGGGCCTGCTCAGGTAACCAAAGGCTTTTGCGAGTTTTAGCTTCCCCCACATAGTTAATATACAGCTACCAAAAGGCCTCTTGATTTTGCAATGACATGCTATATACCCACAGCAGTAATCATCTCCATTTCACAGATGCTGAGACTCAAGTGTGCAAAAAGAGGCAGAGGGCTGCAAGCAACGTGTTCAGAGCTCAACTGGGGACAGTAACCGAGACATTCAAAGCCCGAGATCTGCTCCCTGTACAGTTTCTACTGCATGACCCTCAGATACATCAGGTTAAGAGGGACGGTGTTATAAAGCCTCCAGCTCACAACACACAGCTCTGTCACCCTCCTGCTGCAGTACTGAATGGCCAAGAAGCTGCCTCATTTGCAGTACTTGGGGTGCATTCCCCTTGCCCCCCCACAAGTCACTTCCCTCTTAGTCTTCCCAGCAGTTGCACAACAATGCTTCTGCTCCCCAGATGGCAGATCTGTAGTCTCTCTTCTGGGCAGCACTTAAGCATCCTGCTCTCCTCCTCTTTGATGCTCTGCTGATCTCTCACCTGGAGACCCTAGCCTGTTTTTCAAACCCTGGTGGTCCTCAAAGCTTCAGTCTTTGCAAACAGACCTCAAAGCAATTCTGTAGTCTTTGCAAACAGGCCTCAAAGCAATTCTGTTCATGCAATTACATGAATTACTGATCCCAAGGTTATTATAAAATTAGTGGAGCATCCCCAAGATGACACCTCTATCTAGCCTAATCTTTGATGACCAAAGCTTGTGCAAGATGAGTGTTGGAGGATACTAAGCGCATGGCTTACCTGTGCCTCTTGTACCCTTAAGCCAGAGAAGGGCTGCAGCATTTTCCTGGGGGTATCAAGAGCAACAGCTGCCACAGAGCAAACCTTCAAGACTAGGATTTCTGCTCTGCATCTAGGCCAGTATCAGGAGGCAAATACTGCAGCCCACACCCTACTACAAGAAAGGTTTAATCACTGCCCCTGTGGCACCTCTTCACCAAAAAGGCAAAGGTGGAGGCCACTTACATGTTTGGTGCCTGCCATGGTATAAGGCTCAACCTCTCAACAGCACCTCTCAAGAGGACATTGCTATAAACTACAAAATCCCAGAATGGGTGAGGTTGGAAGGGACATCTGGCGATCATCTAGTCCAACGTCACTGCTCAAGCAGGGTCACCTAGAGCCAGTTGCCCAGTTGGGTTTTGGATATCACCATGGATGGAGACTCCACAACCTCTCTGGGAGACCTGTTATGGTGTTTAACCACCCCCAGGGAAAAAAAAAAACTTTCCCATCTATCCCAGAGAAGGGCAAGGGAAGGGAAACAAGAGCTTTGGTGATTAATGCTTTGATAGGGAGAAGACTGAGAGAGGAAAGAAGGTCCCCTCCCTCTGCTGTGATCCAGCAGTTAGACCCCTCATTTGGTTTCCCTCCCTCCACAAAACTAAGCTGACCATATGCCATCTACAACATTTAGTCAGCTTTCCTGCCATTTCCATTACCTTATAATATTGCTAGTGTTATTCTAGAAAGAAATAGGATTACCAGGAGGATGGAGGCAAGATTCTCGAGACTCAATATTCTTTAAAATCTAAGCACTTAGTCTCATTTCTTACCCATGTGAAAACTGGTATATGCTATATTACCACTATACATGACTTCCCTCCACGTTCCCTGTGTTCAGCACTCTGTATTTGCTCCCTGTAACACCTGGTTAGAGCTCCTTTGCCCTGTTCCCATAAAAGCCCATATTCAGGTGCCTTGAGTTCTCTTAGGTCTGATAATATCTGGGGCAGCATCCAGCTGCATCAAGGTGAGACCACATCTGGCCTAAGTATGGGTTCACAGGTATGATTCCATTACACTTCATTTCTCTCACCTTTGCTCTTCCTACTTTTGCACATAGCCCAGATCAATCAGGAGCATCACACCACCTAACCCCATCAAAATCTTTATAATAAAAGCCCAGGAAAAAAACAGAGTGATTAAGAAGTTGGACAGGTGGCAACTGAAGTTCCAGTCCATCTAGTTATTTACCCTGCTGCCATCACCACAGTAACATAGGGCCTCTCATGGGCAGATCCCGCACTTTCAGTGGAAAGGCCAGATCCCAGCCCCTGGATGCAGCTCCGTTCTCCCCCTCACAAGTCTTAGGGATACAGCAGCAGCTCCCAGCAGCACAAAGCTTTGGTTGATGGGCCTCTGCCTGACATAATAGCTATTCCTCCAAAACATAGCAATAAAACAGGTGGGATTTGCCTGTGGGCCAAAACTGTGCACGAAGTTCCCAAGTAACAGTCCCTCCTGATCCTCCCCACCACTTGCAAACGAGCTTGGGGGATAGCAGAGCAACAAGGTTCAGCAGAATCTAGGTGCAATTACAAGGAAGCTTGGGAAAGCAGAGAAAGGATTCACATTTAACTGCAAGAAGGGCTTCTCTCATTTGCTGTCAATTTTGTGCTACAGACTGGAAGGAACCCTAATTAGTGTCTTGGAGAAAGACATTTTGCCTGGCAGGGTGAACTGTCTAGCAGAAGCATCACAAGGGACAGGGATAACAATGTAGCACCTATGAACTGATGTTTGTGCTTTTTGAGGCCTTCTTCCAATTAACCTACCTTAAACTTTTAATCCATGTTTTGCTTCTAGATTCTGTTGTCTTGATATAGACAATAAACAAATTTTCATGCAACAGTTTTAGTAAATTCACCACTGAGCCAGTGCTAGTAGCCCCATCTTTCCCTTTGAATGTCAGCGTTTGGCAATTTCTTTAGTTCAAACACCATTCGCTCTCCATACCATTGCAAAGATTATTTCATTTTAAGAACAACCAGTTCTGACATGAGAACCTCTCCCTGCTACAGAACCACTGCTCCCATCACATACAATCCTCCTTCCCAACACAGAAATAAGATCCTGCCTATGTTGCATGTAGAGACAAGATGAACTGCAGCTAAAGAGCACAGTTTTTATTTAAAATAATAATAAACCTAGAACAAAAGACTATGAGCCTCCTCTGCATCCACCCCCACTCACTTAGCATTTGAGGAAGAAGTTTTGCCTGGGCAGTAAGAGAGTCAACCAGACTGCCATCCCTCCTGCAACACCACCACTGCTGAGGGACTTCACTTTGGAGCAGACCATTTCCAGCACCACAGAAAACTAACTGCACCTCCCCCTTCCTTGTACACACACAGATGGACGCTGTCTACATTGGTACTATATAATACAGCTCTAGATTTCATCTGAACCTTCCAAGCTGAAATCCTTGCCTCCTGCAGATACCTGGAGTTAGGTTTGAGGTGGGACAGTCCAGGCTGGATCTTGGGAAACAACCTTGTGTACCAAACACTCCCTTTGATAGCCAGGCCCTGCACTAACATTTGTCAGCAATAACCATACTGCTGCCTTTTGCACTGCGGGGCTGACGCAGGGTCAGGACCACTTTAGAGACTTCTGCTCCTCACATTCTTTCCCATTGCCAATCCTCTGCCCTGTGCATCTATATTCACTAGACAAGCTCATGACAGTTTTGTTTCTCAGAAGACTGACCTTGAGCTTTTTTCTGTATTTCAAGGTGGACAGAGCAGTTAAGACGGCTGAACAGAGAGCTCTCAGCACTATATAAAAATGTGTTAGACCAGGAAAGACAAATATTTGTACTTCAGTTCTATCACCACCCTGGAGATAGGGGGAGGGGAAAAAAAAAAAAAAAAAGAAATTGAAAAAAGGGATGGAAAAGATAGGAACAGGCAGACAGAGGCAGTCCCAAATTCACACAGCTGAACAGGACCAACATAGCTGCAAACATTAAGCAAAATAAACTGGGCTCTTGTTGACACAAAAGAGTCCTTGGACTGATTATTAAGTCTGCATTTCCCACAGAGATTACACATCAGCTTAAGACTGGAGGATGTGAATTTAAGGGCAGGCAGGAGGTTGCAACAACAGTTTCTGCTGCAAGCAAAGCTTTTCAAGAGCATTACTGTGGATTACTTTCCACCATCTCATGCTAAGCAAAACCTTCGAATCACACCAGGGCTTCGCCATGTTCGCTGCCACACCCACATGTAAGCTGCTCCTTGTGAGACTGTTGGGGATTATTGGTCCACATTGCGACAGCACTTGGTTGTGGGCCTGACAAGGCGCCAAGCCAAGCCAGTGGGCAGGGAACACATCCGGCAAGCAAACACACAGGCTGCTAGTTACAATGGAAGGTCTCAGCACAGGATACATCTACAAAAGCCACTGAATTGCTGCTGTCTGCTGTTGCACAAGAAAGAGGTGCTTCATTTTTATATAAACCCTGAAATTAAGTGAAGTAGGATTCAGCCAGATGGGCTAGACCAATTGAGGTAGTGAATGAAGCACATAACTGTCAGTGCCAAACTTGGCTGCTCTTCCCACTGACAACACAACAGGGGGAAGCTGAGACCCTGAAGGAAAATAGTGATGAGACAGAGTGACAGGCGTTACAGAACCTCTTTCCTGCACTCTTATGAGATATGAGTACCACTCCTGTCTGACAACAAAACAAGTGGAGCTCAGAGGAGCATTCCCTTTCAGCTTTTCTCTGTCTGACTTTGTGCCCTAATGTCAATAAGTCTTAATTGCCAAAAGCAATCTGTCAAATAACCTTGGCCCACAGTTTTCTTCCCGCATTTCTGCCAGGAGTATTAAACGTACAAAGCAGCATAAACTAAGCAACAGACTCTGGGTACGTCAAGCACAGCCTCAGTCACATTAATGTAATTGTTCCAGGATTAATATTTTTCATTTAAAAGTTCCACTTTGTGCAAATATGCTGTGTGGACTTAACGGTCTGTCATGAACATTCCCATGAGTTCAACATTCCCATAAGTTGTTTGCAACAGTATCTGTGCAGCATAAATGGAAGACAAATACAAAGCATGTTAGTATTTATCTTTTTCCTTTTTTGAAATTTTGTTCTCTAACCAACGTTAGTGGGGAGTCTCCAGGACAGCCAGAAAGAAAAACTAGAAGTTGCCACACTGGATGAAGTAGGTACCTGTTTCTGACCACCCTCATACTTCAGGAAGATGTTAAAATAAACAAATACATTCTTTTTTGAACAGCCAGTTAAGGAAGAAACTAATAAATACCATCTTCCTAACCCACAGCAGCTGGAACTCTGGGCTAGGGCAAGCCTTGAAACAAAAGTGTTTATAACCTTTCCAAGTTTGCCACAAGCCCAAGCTCACGGCAATAACTCCGGGGATTACTGTCAGAACACAAATACCTGGTTCTTTCTTGGCTCCCGAGTTCTTCACCTCAGTGACACTTCAGGTGTGGATTGAATTACATATCCTACATATTTTCTTCCTTTTTTTTTTTTTTAAACCATTGTTCATTTGTTTTAAATCACACTGAAGTAGCTATTTCTATGCCCAAAGAAAAACATCAGCGTAAAGAAAGTAAGGAAGGCTGTTTCTGAAATCCTCTGTGTTTCTCTAAGTATACACAGCAGGAAATAACATTTGCTTATGTGAACGTACTAAACTATATTCTCAAACCAAGCAGATGGCACACCCTTACAATACAGCTTTTACAGACTGCACTTTCATTCCCTAAATATCCCCTGAAGTAGCAGATGAGGTCTGTATAGGAAAAGCATACCTTCCTTACCCGACAACTTCTGCACAAGTTATTTAAGGACATTTCAGCCTCCACTTACAATGCAAATGTTTGTATTATAAATTGCTGCACTGTTCTTGGAAAGAGTTCAAACTGAGGAGAGACATTTTGATGAAGTTACTCTTATTCAGAAAACTTTTTTTTTTTAATCTAAACATCTTGGGGGTTGGGGAGGGGGCGGCAGGGGGAACAACAAAACCTGATCAGCTTTGATTTTAAACAAGAAGACAGCCCAAAAAGAAGAGAGTGATTTTAAGATTTAGAATGACATCCAAATTAAAAAGAGATGCTTTAGTGCAATGACAAGTTATAGGGCTTGACAGCATTACCTTACACATTAGAAATAAAAATAAAATTATTGCCAGCACCAAAGTCACCATCTGAAGGCCTGCAGGCCACCCTGCAAGAAACCAGAGCAGACCTCTCACAGGCTTTTTTCCTAAAGCCTGCAAACTGATAGCCTCCTTCAAGATGTACTCTCTTTTGCCCCTCTAGGTAGGGAAACCCACAAAGAACAAAATCCTAAAAAGTCAAAGAATAATTTAAGTTTGAAGGGGGCACATGATCCCATCCCCAGCTCAAAGCAAAGCCACCTCCCACACCATTCTTTCACTTAGGATATCCCATTTTTGCCAGAGCCAAAGTTTTCAAGGCTATATTTTCTGCTGCAGAAAACAACGGTCAAACTCGTGTTTTCAGCAGATCCCCACACCATTTCTCTCACAGTTTACTTTTGCTTTCTCCTGCAAGCAAGAGCTTTGCGTGTGACTCTGGGCAAGGTGAGGAGTGGCCAAGAGACCCCACTGAGAAGCAGCAAGAGCATTCCAAGTGCTGTGTGCTCTACACTGCCTATGCTATCACCTCCTAGGGTTGGTTGTTTTCTTTAAAAAAGATAAATTATATATACAAAAGTTATTCCAAAGGGATTCTGTTGAGCCTTGCTTGGCTTCAGACATCATGCACTATAACTTGCTTTGATTTTTCTGGATTTGACATTGTGCCTACATTTCTGTCTCACAAGGAATTTAATATTAGGCTCCAGAAATGGTATGCTGAGGCCCTTTCAGTGTCCTGTGGTGAACAGACTAGAGCCAGCAACCAAAAAGCAACAGTGTTCAGGCCCTGGAGATCCTGCAATAACAGGAGCTCTGCTGACCTTAGGAGATATTCTCGTTCAAACATTTGTAGTCTTCCCAATTTATTTGTTTTTTACCTGCATCTTTGTGGCTAAAATGGTGGGCTTCCACTCAGCATTAAGGAAAGACAGAACCTAACCTGTTCCCACCATTATAGCTCAGGTTTGGCCACCTCCAAACAGGAAGCTAAAGTTTTATTGCATGCATGGTGTAGCTGTGGGCTGAAACTTGGGCTGGAGCCAAGATTAACATTATAGAGAAGACATGCAGGAGAGCAAGGGAACACTTCGAGGTAGTTTAGTTCTAACCTGAAGAGTCCTACACATGAAGGCTAAAATCAGCTCAGAAGCAAGAGGTGAAAAAATTGCTCCTAGAGTTGTTATAACAGACATGGGTGCTGCTGGAGTGGGACCTACATTTGCATGTGAAACAGCAGAGAACAGTAAACACAGATTTGATCACTGCCACTTATTAAACCAGGTTGCCCTGTGTAGCAAGCAGATCAAGGAGTTTCCCTGCAGCTACAACAGATGGCTTTGGTCTGAGCAAGTGACTCATCACACAATCCCAGAGGAAGATACGGGTGAATTCCAGTTCTGGCTCCTTACCTAGAGCAAAGCAAGTGCAACTGCCATCCAAACCTAGGATAGAAGAGACCGATTCACTAGGGGACAGAGGAACCCAAATGCATCACGCTCTTTGGGCTGGAAAAGGCACTTGGTCTCTACTAGAGGGTCACAAAGTTTAAGGCATCTAATTGAAAGACTTCTGTTCTTCTTGCTAGTGTTGATTCCCCTCTTCCCCAAGGTCAGTCAACTTTTTCCCATCTGCAGTCATGAAAGAAAGAAGGGTAATGATGTTAGCAACCCTCCATGGTGGCACACAGCCTCTCTCACTCATTCCCTGAGGGTAATTTTTTTACTCATCACCCCTCAGATAGACTCCACATAGGAAACAGTCACTACAGGGCTACACATCCTCACATGGCACAACTGCTCAGCAGAGAAGCCACAGCTTAATCTACTGCCAATCACAGCTTACAGTAAGGCTGGGCCATATGGGAACTGAGACTGGGGCTCTGTTCCTAGTCCTGGCAAGGGAGGAGGAAAATATCACCCACTCTTTCTCCTAAAATAGGTGCAGCCCACCGCTCAGCTTTTGAGCTCATCATATAGGTGCAGCCCACTGCTCAGCTTTTGGGCTCATCGCAACCAAGATGCACTGCATGAATGTCCAAGAGCTGTGTCTGGATTGCAGCAGCTTTGCCTACAAATAGCAAGTTGGAAACTTGTTCTCCTGAGAGATACTTGGTTTTCTAAATAGAGTCCAGGTATCTTCCAAATCATGCACTCAGCTGACCTGAGCTCTGATTACCTGAGCTCATGATACTCTCCTGCACCACTTAGGACCTGATACAGGAAATACCCACATGCACAGTATTAGTGGCATCTGTGTCTTCAGCAAATTAACCATTAGCAACTGCCAGAGCTTACAGTGGTGGAAAGAGTCATTCACTCTGAATTCCCTCAGTACTCACACACACACCTTTTTTTCTTTTTGGAAGCCCTTGTATTATTGCAGTCATGGAACTAAGCAGGTTCTCTCACTTGTCACATAAAGCCTTCTCCAGTCAATGGTAAATCCAGCAGAAACATTTTTAAACTCTTGTTCAGTCTTCTGGGCAGGAACACACTGCACAGGCAGCTCCAGCAAATCAGTTCTCCTTCCTTCACCCCTCCCAAGTAGTGACATATTGAATATGTGGAATTGGAGATGCTCATGAGTGTGCTCATTTTTTCCCCCCATCCTGGATGTTTCCAGTTTAAACAATCCTGAAATAAGAGAATCCTGTTTGCCCAACTAATTGTTCACCAGACTTCTAATAGTGCACATCTGCCTTTGCTGTTAGAGCATGGGTGCATAGTGACAGACGCAACAGCTGGTTTTATTATTGTATTTCTTACACTCACAGTTAAACATTAAACAGCTGTGCAGAGGGGAAAATTTTGAAGTGCAGCTAGGAGGAGGAAAAGGGAACTAGAAAAGCAATAAGACTACCCCATAACAAATTAAGACTTTCCACCATGAGGAAGGAGTTTGACATGTCCCTCTGTTCACAGGCCAACTCTAGAAGATCCTTGCAACAGAGGTGGCTGTGCTTCTCCTCAGCACAGCTTTACTTTTACAGCTCCACCTCAGGAATTAAGGCCTAAATCCTAGTTGCCAAGTACAAAAAAGCCTGACAGCTCTCCTGCCTCAAGACAAGCTGAAGTGTTTCTGCACAGCACATAGGAGGGTTTTTCTCCCTCCACACACAGAGAGAAGAGACCTGGCAACGTATACATGCATAAGAGTTTCATCTAGGTGACCTGGTCAGAATATAAGTACCCTTATTTTCATTTTACACACCCAGGAGTTGCACAGAAGGGAAGTCACTTGGCTGTCTCAAAGCAGCTCTGCTCCAGACCCCTGAGTTTTACTTTCTTCACCTTGTATAAATCTGCTGGTGAGCAATCTCATAGGACTTGGTTTCCCCCTTCCCTCGTGTACGCATACCTGTATCCCAAGGAGTAAGGAAGATTATGTGGATGAAGAACATCCTCTGAGGTCAGGCAAGCACAACACTTTTCAGAAAGTGGTAAGTCTCTAAAGCACCAAACAGGAGTAACGGTCTTGTTCCCTCCCTTCTCTCTCATCCATCATTCAAGCATTGCTCTGTTAAGCTGCATTTTCAGATGTGCCCTGGCAACCATAGCACGTGAGCAACCAGAACATTTACAGAGGACTGATGGGTCACAAGCCAGCCCTCACACCTTGTCATTAGCTCCAAGCTGTCCCTTGCTTTGTAGGCCTGCCCTCATGAGAGAGCGCAGCAGAGAAGGGAAAACAGCAGAATCCACAGCATCAGGAAAACAAATCCCTGTTTCAGAGCCAGACCACTCCAGACCTGGCTTTGCTTCAGAGGGAAAGCAATTAAACTCACCCACTGCAGCCCCTCCACATGGAAAATGCTCTTTTTATTCAATTAAATTTCCTATAACTAAGATTAATGGTCCATGTGGTATATGCCTCAAGGTATCAGAGGCTTCTGGCTGACCTACCATCAGCACAGAGGCAGGACGAGACTGAAAAGACCAGGAAGAGCAGAGAGCTTGCAAGTGGCAGGCAACTGGCAAACACTGGCTGATGCTCCACTCGCTAAGAGTTCGAGGCTAAAGATTACAGTGAAAGGTAAGGACTAGTACACTGAGTTTTTGCAGGACTTGTGTTTCTTCAGAAGATCCAACAACTACCCAGAGGACAGGATGCCCCTAAGTATCTTCACAACTCTTGCACAAGAAAAACCTGCCCACAAGAGCACGGTCCCAGATTAAAGTCAAGATTTCCACTACCAAGCTTCTGAACCTTGAGCAATTCTCATCAACAGGGAGATGCAGGACCACCAGAACAGATCAACCTCTGCCACTGACCAGAGGAGACCCAGCCATGTTTGCCTCTCATCAGTTCAGGGCTGCAGCTGGGGAGGGGCTGCAGCTGCACAGACCCACAGCCGATTATCCCAGTTAGACCTGACACCTTCTTGCAGGCTTCTGCTGGTTCAGTTCAGGAATAGCATCTGTAGGGCTTCTCAGTGAGGAATCACAGAATGGTCTGAGTTGGAAGGGACCTTTAAAGATCATCTAGTCCACCCCCCCTGCCACGGGCAGGGGGACATCTTCGCTAGGTCAGGCTGCTCAAAGCCCTGTCCAACCTGACTTCGAACATTTCCAATGATGGGGCATCCCCAACTTCTCTGGGCAATCTGTTCCAGTGTCTCACCACCCTCACAGTAAAAAAATTTCTCCCTTTTGTCCAAGCCAAATCTACGCTCTTTCAGTTTAGAACTGTTGCCCCTTGTCCTGTCACTACAGGCCTTGGGAAAAAGCCTCTCTCCACCTTTCTTATAAGCCCCCTTTATGTATTGAAAGGCCACAATAAGGTCTCCCTGGAGCCTTTTCTTCTCTAGGACCTTCTCTATCCTTAGAACCTGTTCTGGGCACCCCTCATCAGAAAGCCTCCTAGCACAGTCCATCTTTAAGTGGTTTTTCTCTTCCAAATTAGTTTTCATAGCAGGAGCTGGTTGCATGACCCTCTTTAAGCACATTCATGGCAGTGCTTAGAGAGTTCTGCATTAAAAAAATATTAAGCCTCAAACCTGAAGTTTCCCTTCTTAGATATGCTCTTGACCAGCTCAGTATCTCTGCAGAGATTCCATGTTCCAGCATACAGGAACATGGAGATTAGCCCACTAAAGTTTTCACCTAAATGCAGCAGTAGTCTGGACTGGGTGGTTCTTCACAGCCAAGGGAATGGCCTAGTGTCTGAAAGTAGCCATCAAGCAGAAGATGCATTTAGATACCTGCAAACATCACAGAGCAGCCATGTACTCCCTCCCTGCCTCCTCCCACTCCACTATCACCCTAGTCATTCTCCTAGAGAGAAAACTTTTTCCTGGAAGGTGTCTGGCAAAACACATGGCTTTAAAGAGCACATTCAACAGAAGAAACCAGATTCATTTTAACTGAAGTCAGTCCACATGCTGTCTATGCTAACAAGCCACAGACAACATTTGGTCTGCTAACAGGCCCTCATTATAATACCCAATACCTGTAACACCTGAAGAAACCTAACTTACATTACCACCAGGTTCCACAAGGAGGCTCGTGCCCAAAGCTTGCTTTTGACCTCCTGGGTTCAGTGGTGACACCCAACAGTTAAGTAAAGCTGGGCTCAGTTGCATCATAGCCCTGACACACAAGTCCTGCCCCATAAATACCAGGTGCATTTTATTACATAGTAACACACATAAGAGAAGAAAGACGAGTCTTTAAAGGTCTGGATCTTTTGGAATTTCAGAGTAAAGCAAAGCAAGTGATTATTAACACCGCCTCCCTGTGCTCCCCCCCCCCCCCATCATGCTTTCTACCAACTCCCTTCATATTGAAGCATTAGAAATATAGTGTAGAAAAAGCAATGTTTTCCATTTTCTCTTCTGTGCAACTGAGGACAGGAAGGAAGATTCATTTGCCCCGTTCACCATCTTTTGGTACATCAGAGCATCTTACCCAGCAATTAACACCCAATCCAAACAACGGGGGCAGAGTTTCCAAGGTACCACTTAGCTACTTGAGATAAACACGACATTAAAGAGGGGGGAGGGGGGGAACCCGCAATAGCTAGGCATACATAAATGACAGGCTTCCTTCCCCATCACAAACAGCCATGGCTTTAGCAGTGCTGCCCCGCAGCCTCCTCACATCACACCTCACCTGTGCAGCCCTGTCTCACCTCCCGGGCCCCCAGGGGAGAGCACCCTGATCCTACTGAAGCACTCAAGTGTGGAAAAATGGTATTTTAAAAGGCTCATTGAGTGCACACACACACACCCTTTTTTTTTTTTAGGTAGTACTATTATCTTCATAATTCCCTTCTAGATTTTAAACCCATTTTGCTGCTAGAAGCGCTGGATACCAAACCCCCGCCCGGGGGGTGCACCAAACCGCTTGCCCAGCCCGTGCCCTCTGGGACGCCGCCACCCTCTCGCCCCGCAGCCCTGGTGTGCCCTGGCCGTGCCGGGGAAGCCCGCGGAAGGGCGAGGAGAGCCCGCAGGTGCACCGCGGCTCCCGGCCCCCGCGGCG
Source organism: Mycteria americana (assembly GCF_035582795.1). Taxonomy (NCBI): domain Eukaryota; kingdom Metazoa; phylum Chordata; class Aves; order Ciconiiformes; family Ciconiidae; genus Mycteria; species Mycteria americana. The sequence continues at coordinate 90,804,664 of NC_134365.1, forward strand.
GCGGGAGGGTGCGGGCAGGACCGCGGGCGCGGAGGGAGAGCCTGGCCCGCTCCCGCACAGCGGCGGAGCCGCAGCGGCGGCGGTGCCCCCCCCCCCTCCCCGGCCACACCGGCGGAGGGAGGGAGGGAAAGAGGGAGGGCGAGGGGGGCACGGTGCATTTCCCCGCCGCGGGGAAGCCGGCGCTCCGGGGGACGCTCCTACCTGCCCGGGCTCGCTGCTGTAGGCGAAGGCATAGACCCGCTCCGCGCTGATGTTCACGGCGCCCCGGTAGACGCGGCCGAAGGCGCCGGGCGCGGGGCCGCCCCCCGCCGCCGCTGCCGCCCAGAGCAGGGCGCAGAGCAGAGCCCCGGGGGCCGGGGCCGCCCCCCCGGCCATGGGCTCGTCCCTGGCGCTGCCGGCCCCACGGGGCAGCCGCCCGGTGCGGCACCTGGACTGTCTCTCCCCGGCAGGGCGGGCGTTGAGGCGCTTTATTTGCAATTTAAATAAATAGCTCGGCGACACGCACAGGCGCCGGGGGAGGCAGCCCCGGACACCCCCGCCCCTCGATTGGGGGGCGCCGAGCAACTTTCCCCGGGGAAGGACCCTCCGCCGGCCGGCCGGCGGGGAGGAGAAAGGAAGGGAGGCCGGCGGGCTGGCCGGCCCCGGGGAGGAGGGTCTCCTCCCTGTGCCCGGCCCCAAATTCTGAGCCGGCCTTGACAGGCGGTTGTCACGGAGCTTTTCCCCTTGGGGAGCTGTGCTGTGAGCTTAGGGGCACACCGGCACCGTCAGACACATGGGGACGGGGCCACGGCAGCGGCATCGGCAGGGCTTCAACACCTTCGGCCACCGAGTCAGGGGCATCCTCGCCCTGCGCTCTGCCGGCTTGCTGGAGCGGCGGCTTGCACCTGCAATGCATCTTGCATAGGGCCATCCCCAACCTTTATGTTTGGCTGCTCATAACTTTGGGATAAATGCCCTCATCTTTTAGTTCAGTCCAAAGGTGTGAAAAGGCTGCAGCAAAATGTCATTTCGTTAATTCCAGCACGGCTTGGTGCATCTTATATTCTTGGAGTGCAACTGCAGGAAACTGCAACAAACAATACTGTGATACTCTTAACCTTTCCAGCAAGATGAGAGCGATACTGTTGGGCTGTGAAAGTGCCAAGGGTCTCTCTCTCACGGCTTACCCCTCCTATGTTCTTCTGTTGAAAACACGTCTGGGAAATATGTCAGATCCCATGGTAGAGGGAGGCACTTCTACGTCAGAGAAGGGAGTGTTACTAGAAAGCAACCTGAAAGGTTTTTCAGACTGAGCATGAACTTGTAGGAACCGCAGTTTTATAAAGCCAGCCTGCAGTGTCCAACTGCGGTGACCCTGGCCACAGAAGCTTTCTAAGTTGTGGGTTTTGTTTTCAAGGCTGAGAGATTTCCTGGGGGTCACTCGTCGTCTTTGGAGGAAAAGTTGCAAAGCTCAGCAAAACAAGCCAGCATGCACTATGCCGTCATTTTGATCTTTGGGCCTTTGTGTGATCTCTGCCAAGAGAAAAAACAAAACGATTGTCAGTGATTTCTGTGTTCATCTTGAAGCAGGCTGCCGTTCAAGTCACCCTGTCTTTTGTCAGAGTCCCAAGATTAGTGGCATTAAGGGCAAAATCCCCCATATGAAATCTACTAGAAGATGGACATTGCAACAAGAAATGTTTGCCTTTCAGCCTGAAGTGTCATGCTGTGCAGACCAGGAGACCTGTGCAATGTCACCTCTGAGCTCTTGTGACTCTGTCTTGCCTCTTACCAGGACACGGTGTGACCTGTCCTAGGGGACTTCAAGCAGTGGTGGCACTGGGAGACTTGTGGCTTCCCCACCCTGTAGAGCCCAGGGCTCCTGAACTGCACAGCTCCCTTCTCACCCACTGCCCTCTGCAGACCCACAGGTCCCTCCAGCAGGCCAGCAGCCCTCTAGCACGTCCTGGAGGGAGGAGACTGGGGAGCACATCTTCTCCCAGAGAGGAGAGGTTTCAGGGAACAGGAGGAAGGTACGGCAAAGCAAAAACATGTCAGGGCCACGCCAGGTTGCTCAGAGCAATGTGAGAGATGGCACAAGGCTGGTATGCCGCAAGCCAAGGTAGCTCTAGTAATTGCCAATAATTTTTGTGTCATTTGGTGCCATGCCTATTTCAAATCGGGAGATCAGTGTGGTGTCAGTGTGTTGTCCCTCCCTAGTCACGTTGCCTTCATGACAAAGAAGTGGCTCTTCATGTAGTTCACACTTTCCAATGCAGAATTATAGATTTCTTAAAGTACTTGCCCTGAGTGGTAGTATGCTTTGGTATCCTACCCAAGACTACACATTTTTTCCTCATTTTGAATTTGAGAATTCAAGTTTTCTTTTCAAAGTGTGATACTTTGTGCTTGTCTTCATTGAATTTCATCTCACTGTTTTGAGGTTCTTTCTGTAATTTAGCAATGTTAAACCTTTGTTCAAATCCTTGCCTCCAAAGTGCGGTACTGCCCAAGTTGGTGTTATTTGCAGTTTAAAGTCAAAGGTCAATTCCACTATCCAAGTCCTAATTAAAGTAATTAATCCTAGCAGGCAGATCAGATCTCTTAATTTGATATACCTTCCTATTGACAGGAATATATCCACTGCTACATTTTGGGAATTGCTTTTCAATCACACACCCCTCTCATATTAATTCCACCTGAGCCCTATTTGCCTTTATGAAAGTGGTGTTCAAGGCAATGTCAAAAGCCCTACTGAAGTCAAAATATGTTTTATCTATTCATTTTAGCACCTACTAAGTCAGTTATGTCAGCAAAGAAATAAATTAAGTTACTTTGACATGATTTGTTCTGGAAAAATGCACAGTGCCTGTTTCTCATCATTTTATTGTTATTTAGTTGCTTGCACAATGATTGCCAAACAGCTTGTTTCATTATCTTTCCAGATAACAAATGGAGGTTGGCTGATTTAAAACTCCTCACTCAGCCCCTTTGATAAAGACGGGTAGCCCATTTTCCCTTTTCACTTCCACCTGGATCTTGTTCTTGAAAGGCAGCATGTATTTTGGAAGAAAGAACTAGTCCCTGTGAGAGAAAAGATGCTGATCCAGACAGACTATGCATGGGTCTGGGTCAGCGGAAGTGGTCTAGCATTCTTCTATGTGCCACAGTACTCTGGCGTCAGGGGATAGCGAGGGCCGTGCTGCTCCCTAAGGGACAGGGAAGCAAGTGCCATAACAGGGCCAGCAGAGCAGGGACCTCACTGGCCAGGGCCCCATCCCACAGGACCTGAGCAAGGCAAGCAGGGCAGGCCTGGAGATGGCAGCTGGGATCAACAGGGAGTCCAGATCGCCAGACAAGTCCATAGCAATGGGATAGGCCTGAGGTCAAGCTGGGAATATAAGTTAGCGAGTCAGGCCTGGTGACGGCAGTTGGGGACAGACACAGCCCTGTGATCAGCAGGCAAGTCCATAGCAATGAGGCAAGTCTGAGGTCTGGCCAGCAAGTTGGCCTGGGTTGATGGGATACAGGCATGGCTGTCATGCAGCTGTAGCTGTAGCTCAGGCAGGGCCAAGCACTGGAGCCTCAGCTGAAGTGCAGCTCCCACGGGAAGGGGGAGGTCAGCCCTCGCTGAGGTCTCACCGCAGCCCTGCCTCCAAGGTCACTAGAGGGAAGGGGGCCAGCCCTCAGCTGCGCTCTCTCTAGGCTGGCAGCGAGCCCGGGGTGCCAGACCTCCAGGAAGGGGGTTAATGCTCTCAGGGCCCTTTCCTCTGGTTGAGGGGCGGCACATGTTTCCCAACATGGCCTGTTTTTCCAGTATAAGCAAAGCCCAGGGTTGTGAGTGTCTCAGGGGAAGGAGCAAACGTGCTGAACCAGAGGCTGATGGGAGTGTGGTTTTGGTTTGGTTTTTTTTTTTTTTTGCAGCACAAAAGTAGAGAATCTCACTGCTATTGGAAAAAAACACAGTAAGGAAATGACATTTCTCCTGCTAACCAGTGCTGCAAAAATATCCAGAATAGAGGAGAGATCTTAATTAAAAAGGAATTCCCCAAATCATACTAGCTTGGAAGGGGAAAGAAAAAGAGTATAAATGTATAACAAATCAAATCAGTTGGAAACCTGATGGTTTTAAACCACTGCCATTTGAATATGTACTCTCCATCTTATGTAAGCTCCACTGCAAGTAAATAGATGCTGTAGATGCTCAGCTGGCTTCTGCAGAGATAACGCAACATTTTCAGACTCTGCTGTAAATGCAGTGTGAAGAACAACAAGAACTGAAAGGTAAACATGCTTTTAAGATGTCTGATAGAACCTGCTCCCCATTTTCTGATAGGTGGCTGAAGTGTTTGAGAATAGGCTGGTTGAATGAGAAGTCTCTGGCTTGTATTATATTTGCTTGTATTAGGTATTTAACATTTATATTTGATTGTAATTAATAATAACAGAGAGGTTTAAGAGGTTTCAAAGTGGATGATGTATTGATCTAATTGTGCCTTTATCGTTTTCTTCTCTTTTCAATAGACCTTGTTCTGCAAGACAATTTAAAGCCATGTTAGGAAAGAATTCCAGATGCACCCTTAATTTATGCTTTTGGGTTCCAAATTTTCAAATGAACAGAGAGCAATGAATCCAGTGCACTGCCTAGGATCAAGGATTTGTTTTGCCACAGGCTGAATTCTGATGTTCAGTTTCAGGTTGCATATGGTATCTATGTTTAGTGCCTAGATGGAAACTGAAGTTCAGGTGCAACCACTAGTATAAAAAAAGACTCAGTCACATTTGCAGCACTTCAGCAGAGGCAATTGCTGATAGCATTTCTCTGTCACTTCTCCCCTCATCATTTCAATCTTCTTTTTCTTTTTGTATCACATACAATGCAATTCCTTCCCACAGAACATTAACCATTACCATCTGCACCTTTCATGAATCTTTTTACAGTGGTGTTGGTAAAGCCAGAATGAGATTGATGAGGACCTCGAGCGCCAGGAAATCTTGGTGAAAGGGAATTTTTCTCTTTAAGCAATGAAGGAGTTTTGAATGAAAGGCTGATAAACCCTATGTCTTCACTTTCCACCTCCAACAGACAAAATATTAGGCTCACATTGTAATACAAAATGTTAACTCTGACACTTCAGAGTAATTTACATCTTGTCTCCACATATGTGACAGGGAAATGGAGGATCTGTGGCATATTCATGGGGCAAGTCTATAGGAAACATATTGCACTTGTGTGTAAGCTAAATGACTTAAGAACAGCCAGTTGCTTTGCGGAAGCTGGAAATTCCTTGTGGGTAGGGAGGTACACCCTTCCTCAGTGGCATAGCTAATGAGATCTGTTTGTTAAAACACAGTCAAGGGCCACTCTTTAATTTGATGTCACCTTAATTCACCTTAATTTAATAGTTTGTGTGACATTCTGCTCTTAATCACCCATAATAGGATCTGAAATACATTACCACATGGGGAAATTTCCGAGGTTTCCTCAGAGGAACACTGAGAGATGGCTTGGGAGGGTATTTGCAGCGAGAAGGGATATTAATGAAATGAGTGGAAAATTTACGGTGAGAGGTGGAAGACATGGGAGAGTGACATGGCTAGGAGCAGCTCGTGGATTTTCCCTGTGGAGCATACAGAGCCCCCTTCGCACAAAGCCGGAACTGTCAAGGCACTGCTCTATTTTGGGGGGGGGGGGGGGAAGGGGTCCTCTGCACCCCTGAGGTGTCGCTCGCGGGCGGGCAGGGGCAGAGGCTGCTTCCTCTCAGAAAACCCAAGACGAGAGGGAGCCGCAGGCACCGGCGAAGGGGCCGGCGACGGGAACACAGCGTGAGGTGCGGGTGAACGAGGTTGAAGGGGGGTTAATAGGGCGGACGCTTCGGGAGGGGGGACCGGGATTCACGTTCAGAGTCACGGCGCGGGGCGGTGGTTTGGGGTGCCCTGAGGGGAGCCGCGGCCAGAGGGGGCGCGCGGGGCGGGGAGAGCCGATGCCGCGCTCCTCCCCTTAGGGCGGGGAGAAAACCGGCTCCGTCCCCATGGCAACGGCGGGTGGAGGCGCGCGCGGCCCGCTCGAGCTTCCGCCGCGGCGCCGCTTCTGCCCCCTCCCGCGGCGGGGCCGGTGATGTCGCTGCGGCGCGGGCCGCGGCCCCGCGGCGCTGGCAGGAAGGGCCCCAGGAAGCCGCCGCCGGCGGTTAGGCGGGACTGGGACGTAAGTTCTTCCCCCTCCCGGATGCCGAGCCAGGCCCTGGGCCTGCTGCGGCCTCGGCGGCTCTCCCCGCTTCTCCTCCTCCGGCTTGCGGGCAGCAAGGCGGGCCCGGCGGCGGGGCTGCTTCTGCTGGGCGACACGCAGATCGCGCCGTGGCCTTTTGCCGGCTGGGGAAGGGCCGGGGAGCCTCCGCGCCCACGGACGTGCCGGCTGGAGGGAGCTTCTAGACGTCACCGGCCTCCGTGGGGACCTCACGTTTGGAGATACCCGATTTGTGTGTGGATTTAGCTGGGGAGGGGATGCCGTGACGGGGAGTTGTGTGTGCGTGGCGTGGACATGACCCCTCTCGCTTCCTTGGTCCTGCTTGCGGTTAGGCCTCCCAGCTGGCAGCCCGCTCTTTAGGTTGAAGAGCGCACCCAGCCTTGATAGGGGTATCATTTTTGCTGATTGCCTATCTCACTGAGGGTGGAATGCTTTACAATGCCATAAAAATGCACCACTGTATAGTTTTATGCTAATTCTATTGTAACTTAGACATTTTTTTAAATGAAACTTGAAAAAAATACAGTTCGTCCTTAGTTCTGGCTTTTGATGTGTTCTCTGGTTCCTGTTTGCAGAGTACTGTCCGTGATTTGACAGTCCACCGTGCAACTCCTGAGGATATTGTAAGTTTAACATCAATCATTGCTTCTTCTCTGTAGCAAGGAGATTTAGCTGGTTGTCTAGCATAAGTGTTTACCATACTTACGGGGATATTTTCTGCCAATGTTTAATCTCCCTTTTTAAGCTTCTGGAAATACTGGCTCTTTAGTTTCAGTTCTTTGTTTACAATATCATGCATCCCCAGCTCTGGCAGTTGGTGTTTTTCATTTTTCTGTTTCCATTGGGAAGCGGTAGCTGTAGTTTTTACCACAACAAAGTATATACCAGCATAAAAGCATAAAAACATAAATACATAAAAACTCAGTGGAGTGGCTGAAGTTAAGTCTCATCTCTGCTGGAAGGACTGAAAAACATGCTTTATTTTAGGAATCTCTCTAATTCTGAGGATACTCAAATTTCATTTAAACAATTTGACATAATTTCTTTATACTGAACAACCTGTTCATTACAAAATATGTGAATTCCATTTCATTTTCCTTGGTAGCACTGATTACCAGGATGGAATAGACAGTATGAGCTGTTGTTGCTTATAAATTTTGACAGGTTAGTCAGGACAGATGGACACAATAGCGGAGAGACTTGATTCTATAAATGGTTGGCTTGATAGCTTCCAGACACTTTAGCAAGCACCTCACACATATAATTTGTTTAATTTGTATTTAAACTGAATGTATATATCTCATTGTTAGAAGAAGAGAGAGAATATCTCTGGTGACTGACAGTGTTAAATCAGGAAAATGCATTATGTCTTTTTATGCATATTATAGGTGATAGTGTTTGGTTTTTTCCTCCCTTTACAACAGAGAAAACTTACTGAGTCAGTGGTGTAGGGCAGATGGAAACTGAGACTTTCCCCATTCACCTTTGGAGCCACTTTAAATTTGGCTGGTACTGATGGCATTTTACACTTCTGGATGTTTGTAAGGCTGTCATTGGTACTACCATGAAGTTAACATAAATAGTATTCAGCGCATGAATTATAAAATCAAGGAGAGCTTGTTAGCGTTATGCTGCAAATTTTGCTTTAGATTGTCCTTTGATTTTGAAATAGTTTCTTTCATGTTTATGTAGCTGCGTCGCCATGAAATACACAAATCAAAAAACAAAGCACTGGCGCATATGGAACTGCAAGAGAAAGCACTGAAAAGAAAATGGAAGAAGCCAAAACAACTGGCTGCTGATTCCTTGGAGAAAAGGAAATTGACTCTGATGCGTGAGGTGAGAGCTAAATTTGCACTTTCAGCCTGCTGCAGATGATTTGCAGCAGTAGTAGAAAACTGCTGTTGCACATAGGTCAACATTTGCTCCTCTTGTTGGACAATTTGACTTCATATATGCGTACACTCTTTCTCCTCTGTGTTGCATGCATGCAATGGTTGGAATAGGCTGTATAACATGTTAACTGATATATACAGTTGCGCATTTGATCCTTGTTGCCTGGCTGTATCTTCAGTAATTCTGCAGGCCTCTTCGCATCTGAACAGGAACTTTTTGCAGCGTTGAACTGTGTGTTGTGAAAAAGATGTGTGTTCTGTGTATTCTTATTGCTATCTTGCCTTCTCTTCCCCCGTCTAGTATTTTTCTTTGTTGGAAACATGAACATTTCTCTTTCTGGGAGGGACATCCTTATCTGCCATTGCATATTTAAACAGAGAAAATGCAGAGTCATAGGGGCTAAAAGGGTGAGGCAAGAAGTTGGTAAGGAAGAGCTTGTCTGGAAAGAAAATTGACAACAAAGATTTAGGAGCTATGATTGCTAGCAGACAAGCTTGTCATCTGGGGATCGAAAAGCTTGTTCTCTAGGCATTCTGAAGCACTCTGACTGAAAATATATTGTTTAATTTGCTTTTGAATATTGAAATGTAGCAGCAAGCCTAAGCTTAGCTAACAGAGACAGTAGCTTTCACTGTCTGAAAAGGGATTTCAGTGGTAGACATTCTTTTGTTCCACATGGCAGGTGACTCCTTGCCATATGTTATGAAAACTGATCTCAAAACATAGTTATTGGCTTTCAGACTTCATCAGCACTTGGACAAACTGAGAATTGTTCTTGTTGGTAAAGTATGATGATGAACAATGTTCACCTAGCAGTTAAAATAAACATGATTTAGTAGTCCTGTAAATGTGCAGTGGATTAACCATCATGGACCTGTTCTCTCTTTTGTCTTTCGTAAATTTTCAGAAGTCTTTTTCTGATCTCTGAGAACATTCAAGCACAGACAGAAACAAATGAAAGTACTTAGAATTGAAGATCACCTTCTGGTTTCCTATTTGACACCTGTTTCTCTGCAATCACAGTAGAATTTTTGTGTTAAGGATATTGTGCTAATCGAGCCTCAAACTTAGTTTTGACCTTTGTTACTTTCATACTTTTCTGCCAAGTGCATTTTAGTGGAGTGTTCAAAAAAGCTGTGGATTTTTATACAAGTTTCCCTAATGTAATAGCAGGCTAGTTTCAATAAGACTTCCATGCAGAAATAAATTATGTATCACAAAAGTAGATTAGACTAATGCTCTAAGATTTGGCTGGACTACCTATTATGTGACTTTGTTATTTTGCAGATGTGAAACTCATGGTTACGAAATAGTCTTCCATGTTTGTTGCCATTTCTAATGATAATGCACAAATTTCAATTCCTCTTGAGTGGCTTTCCCCTTCATAGTTAAGAGATTACTTTATTCAACATACTCTGTGTCTACTTCTGAATCAGAGAAAAGATGCTTCCAGATAGGAAGTCAAAAAGAGATGATGCCAGGCAAGATGAAACCCATCTGGCTGTTGCTGTTTGAAACACTGGCATCTTCTTGTGTGTAGAGGAAAAAAAAAATAGATGGAGGAAAGTCACCATTTTTCCCTGTCCCTAGCTTAAATCTTGTTAATTGCTAGGTCCTGTTGTTCAGAGTCACTGGGGAGACTCTTCAGTCTGTGTCTCCCAGTACAGCACAACCACTGTGGATTGTCTCCTTGTCTCTGTTATTTTGGTAATCTTTTTTCCTTATTTACTGCTGTGAGAGCGTAGCTTCCTAAGCCCCTTGAATCCTACTCAACTGCAAAAGGCTCAGAGACAAAAACTAGGAAGGTGCTGCTACTAGTGTGTTTTTTCTTGTAGTTGTAGGTTGAAGAGAAAGAGAGCAAAATATATAAAATGGATGAGCAAAATTTTAATCTTTTGAGGATTTTTCTGCCTAAAAATCTGAATTTAAAAAAAAAAAAGAATTTGTCTCTGTAACTGTGGATTGTGAATGTGTAGGTACCACACTGATTGGTCCTATAACAACTTGTTTTTAAAATAACGTTAGTGTATTTCACTGAAGGGTAGGTGGTGAGTGGGTTGTCATAGTGGGGAGGTTTTAGGATTTGTCCCATTTAATTATCTGTAGTAAAAATCTGAAACAGGAGGGAAGATGAATTTTAATGAAATTCATAGGTGATACTAAACTGGGACAAGGTACAGCACTCAGTGAACTTGTTGCTGGGGCATGTAAGCGGGCCTAGAGGGGTTAGAAGCTGATATCACTTTGCTTTCTGCTGATCACAAGCAAATGTGAGCTAATCTACCTTGGGAGCAATGCTTTAAAAATGTTCAGCAGGAGGGCAAAGCTTAGGAACCTGCTGATGCTAAAAGAGGTCTAGTAGAGAGGGTGAAAACAAATTAATTGGAATAATTTTTGTCTGATTAAACATGTCACTTTAGTTTTAATTGTGTTGAATTATGTTTTGGGACAGGTAAACTTTTTTTTTTTTTTGCCCCTTCTGCAGACCTGGCATGACTTTGTCTAAAAACCCGCATTGTTTTGACATCAGATGGCTAAATGGAAAGACTAGATTTAGTTAGTATCAAGTGTGGAAACTGAATAGTGCTTTGGAAAAGTAGGTATGTGAGGTGATTGGAAGATGAATATTCACTGAGTTGCTAAATTGGTTATGAGGAGAAGTGTAATATACTGTAGTGTAATTCAGGCTCAAAAGACTAGAAAGACATGGAAACTAGGTATATGGGGAAACTTCTTGACAAAGCATAGTAAAATGGGGAGTGGGGGAGAAACAGGTGAAATGCCACTGCCTAGAATTTTTTTAATAAGGCTGAATATAAACCAGTGAACTTATCAATGGACACTGAAAGAAACTTTGTGGAGATAACAGCTTCTAGTGCTCTGAAACTGCTGCAAACCAATCCCTCTCATGATTCTTGGGGGAGCAAAAATTGTCACTCAGTTCTCAAATTTTGAGTAGGAGGGCATACGTGAGCCTGTCTTTTCTGTGGGATCTTCTAAAGTACTTGCAGTCTCTCTGGCTAAATTTGATTAACCACGATGAAGTGGAGGTCACTTACATATCTGGTCTCCTCTCAGGTGTTTAAGAATAACTACCTTCTTCCCAGGTTGTGGGATATAATTTTACTAGTTTGCCATTTCCACCTTTGTGAATGAAACCACAAGTCAGTGAGGAGTATTTGAATTGCATTCTGCCCATGAAGCCATGTCCACAGTGAGCTCCATTTGGCTCACAGTAGATGAATGCCTCTTGCTTTGCACTCAAAAATTTCCCTCCTTAGGAGGCAGCTGTCATGGTGCCAGGGATGGACTTCAAATACGGAGGGAGAGAGACTTTGAATACAGAAGCTGTGCCTTGTGAGAAATGTGTGGAGATTCTCAAAACATCTTCTGATGCCAGGTGTAATCAGCTGTGTTTATGTCTGTTGAAACTTTTATGGTGGTATGTGGCTTAATTTTTAGGCAGGATTTTCAATAGTCATGGCTGAATGAAACAAGTCCGCCTGAATTGGTTTGGATCTAATCAAGTAGTGCAGTTTTTGGGTCTCTGTCAGATGTAGATAAGTGTTCTTTGACTCAACAACATTGAGATCGAATGATTTGAGGATGCATACTGATTTTTTTTTTTTTTTTTAATTGCCAGATATATGTCTTCATTTTGATGAGTGTGTCATAAACACCCAGCTTCTTTTTTGTGTCAGGCTGGGAGCAGAAGAAGGGAGCGAGAGGATTTTCTCTAATGAGAAAGAGTCAGTGCTGATGGTGGCTGTAGAAGTAATAATTGTTTAATTTTTTCAGAAAAACAAGGTGAATTCTAGTGACTCAGAATGAAGTATTGTTTTCTGATCTATCTTAATTAGAATCCAATTGCACAGTACCAACTTTGCAAACATTGTCTTGTTGGCTGTTCTCTTGCTAACTGTTTAGAAGGACAATACCAAAAAAACCAAAGGGAAAATCAGTCTGTTCAGTATTAAATACTGCCTTATACGCTATACTTTCAGATTCTGTCTGATCAATACCATTTGCAAGATGTATTGGAACGATCTGATGAGGTTTTGGCTGTGGCAAAAGACTTGTTTGGGGATGCTCCTCGCACGCGAACAGGTAGACCATCTCATTTACATGTGGTAGTACATTTAAGATTATCTCCTTGCTTTTCGTAAATAGCCTCGCTTTGCAAAGTATTCTTTTTAACTGTTGTCATCTCATCACATAACATAGTATGATTGATCCTGTTCATGTTGGATGAAACACAGATGAGGATAACACCTCCCATGGTAGGGGAGAGCGAGCTGTGGCCAGTTATTCTACTGTATCAGTCCATCGTGGAATTTTGGATCACTTACTGTGAAACACCTGATGCTCACCATTTCCACAGCCAAGCTACCAGCCTATACAGAGCACCAGTTTGAGCCACTGTAGTAGTTCTGGTTCGCATTGCTACATGGGTTGACTGCTCACTCTTGGTTATTGTTGAAGATTTATCATCAATTTGTGAACAAGGCTTTTCCTTTTCTTATCCTGGTTTGTGGGTCCTTACGCTGCTGAAAGGCAGGATTGGCTGTTTGCATGTGAAATCTTAAGCTTAGATTCTTTTCTCTGTAGGCTGCCATTCTCTTTTGCTTATAATAACTGTTTCATCCTGCATGCTGCTTCTGCACAAGTGTATTTAGACAGGTGAGAAGGACAAAAGCCTGGTACATGGCCGAACATATTAAGATAACTCTATGGTTGGCCTCTGGCAATTGTTTAAAGCGGCCTACATCCCTGTGACCCTTTTTGTGCAAAGTACGGGAGCTTGCTTTTTGGTACAAAGTCCTGCAACATACTACAGACCGAGTCCTCTGTATTCTTCCCTATTTTGTCTGATTCCTCTAGGTTTCCCTAATGTAACAATGGCTCCTAACTGTGACCTAGAATCATCTCAAGGACCCATTGTACAAAAATGTGATCCTCCCACTCAGCTTTCCATCCTTAGTGAATCTGTCGTGGATTCCCAGGTAATGTATATTCAGTTCCATGCATGCCCTGTAGCTTTTTTGTTTACACAAAATAAGAATATTCAAAAGTAGAGTTTCCAAGCAGACCTAAACCTTTCTTCTGTGTATTGATAACACCTTGATAAACATACATAGAAAATGGTGTTAAATGGAGGTGAGGTTGTTTTGTGAGACTCTGGGAATCATGATTTTTTTTTATTATTTCTTAACCTTTGAATATGAGAGACATCAACTTCTTATGTCTCATAGAAGCGTGCTCATATTAGCATGCTCTCCCTTTTAAATTCTGGAATTATCAGCAAGAGAACAAAGTAATTACAGACTAAGAAAACAACTCTTGTGTCAATTAATTGCTACATATTGAAATATGCCTCTGATTTTCTAATTATGTCTGCATATATAGGGACATAGGCAGTTGAGCTCCAATTTATTTCTGATAACACACATGTAAATGTACCCCAGTTAACTCCACAGCCTTGATTAGTCCTACAGTTTAACTTTTAATACTTCACATTCTTTTACAATTATTTAGGTTTGTTTAAAAATTGTTTAAAATTGTTTAAAATTTCATTTAGATTTCCTTTGTGTTCTGTGCTCTTTTCATAACATGAGCTGTACCAGGAATGCTCACTGTGGTTTGAGAACAGGCATATGACACTCTTGGAAAGCAGCTCACTGATGAAGACCAAAAGGGCTGTGGGAGTGAAAGTGATGGCTTCATATTCTCATGGTTCTCTAATCCTGTTTCCTACTGTCTTGCACAAGTATCTGCAATTTGAGTTGCAGTACTGCTCTGTCATGTATTTCGATGTGCTATTTGTTTTTTGGGTTTTTTTTAATATGAAGAGTTAACTGTAGCGTCTTTATAAGCTGTTTCACTGGATGCATGCTGCAGGATAGGCTTAAATTTTTAAAAGACACGTGTACTGATAGTAGTCTGCTGAGCTGCTGTGAGATTTTCTTTTCCTTATGTGCCTACGAAAGTCATAGTTAAAGGCTACGTGGTGAAGCCTACCCAGAAGTGCAGAGACCTGGTAGTTTGAGGAACCCTAATTCCAAATTTGATTGCTTAAGTTTTGCTATGAATGTGGTATTAGGATTGTATTTTGTTCTGCTTGCATTTTGCACATAGGATATAAATGTAATTTTGCAGATCTTATTACAAGGTTGTTTAGCTTGTCATGTCAAATGGCTGAAATTTTAGAAATGGTATAATTATGTGGCCTTTTCCATTTTCTGCCTGCTATATCTCTGTATTTGTTTTGGTACAGTCTTTAAATCTTTTTTATCCTACAGTGTGTGTGGTCTTTCTTATTTAATATAAATCATCCAAATAGAATATTGGATATTGAATTAATCACTTGCTGTGTTATTTTCAGAGACAATTGTCAGTATTAGTATTTCTTAGGTACTGAAGCCCCCCAAAACTCTTCCCACAGAGGGGGTGTGTTATTCTTTCTTTCTTTTTTTTTAAATTTTGTTTTGGAGGTAGAGACTGAAACAAATGTTTTTGGTTTTTTTCTTGAAACAATTTCAGAAAATTGATCTCTAACTTCTTCCTAAAGACAAATTGAAATTGCTCTGAAGTCCCTTTTGTTTTCTTTGTTTTCTCCTAAAAAGGTTGTTAATGAAGTAGAAGAGGAAGCATTGTCAATCTGTCAATCAGAAGATGGACACCATGACTCTCCGAATTTCAAATCCAGCATCAATTCTGACAGGTCAGTACAAATATGTCCGTTCAGGTTTCCATCTTCTTAACATGGAAAATAGATGGAGTTAAAAGGGTGTTGCATGGGTATAGTTAAGTTACTTTTTCTGTGTTGTCGTGTCCCCCCCCCCGCCCCCTTCCCTGACCTCAGAATTCTAGAGAAAACCTTTGTTATAACATTCAGACTGGGAATGAATGTGAGCAGGAAACTCACCTGAGCAGTTATAGATATTTTAAAAAGCTCTTTCTAGACTGTAGAGATAATCTAGTATCATGCTATTATCCTAGTACAATTCACTGTTATGCTTGTTTTGAATGTAGGCTACTTCGGTTATTGAGAGAAGAAAATTCCTTGGTGAATTCTCAGTTGTGGGCTGAAAAGGATATGAGAAAAACTACCTTATCACAGGAACCAAATGTGCCTTTGACTCCAGCAACTGTTTCTCCATCATTGGATCGGTCAGGTTGGATTTGCCAAATCACAGCCTCTCAAGGGTTGTTAGGCTGTTCACAGGATCCTGTCTGGAATTCCTTTTCTGGGTGGGGGTGAGAGACAGCGACATGTACTAATTTGGCTCAGAAGAATTTCCAGACCAAAAAGCCAGCTCTTCTAATAAAACTACTTTATAACGTATTACTATTAAGAACATACCCAAAAGATTTAATGTGTGTATTTTTTTGTTGTTTTGTATTTAAATCAGCCCTCAATGCTACCAGTGTAATCAAGAGAATCCATTCAAGACTTCAGAATGAAGACGAAGAAGAAACTGTAGACTCTACTTACATTGTGAGACAAGTGCTGAACCCGAACTCAAGGAAACAAAAGCAAATTGCAGCAAAAAGTTTAGTATTTTTAAAAATAGCATACCTCCCTTTGACCAAGGTCCTTAATATCATAAGAAAATGTAGGTTGAAAGGGATCTTTGGAAGTCGTTGCAGGGCTAACTCCAAAGTTTGATTGGCGGGGGCCTTGTCCAGCCAAGTCTTGAGCATCTCTAAGGATGAACATTCCACAGCCCCTTGTGAAGTGTATTCTCCTGTATTCTGCACGTTCATTGGCAAAGCAAAGTCCATAGGAATCTGGGAACCATAAATATGGCCCTTTGATGCTACCTGTTACCTTGCTAGCCATGGAGTTCTCTCCTGTGCAGGGCTCTTCTATTTCTGATACAGCTTTCTATTCTATACTGCACAGACTTCTGATACGTTTCAGTCCCCATATTCTACACACATTTGTATGTGGGGACTGACATCAGATACAAACTGTAGCACGAAAGGATTGTTGTAAAAGAGTTGGTCATTAAATATGAGACCTGAAAGCAGCTGATATTTTCACTGGCTGTTCACTGGCAAACTGTTTCCATGCTTTTAACTGAGAAGGAGGAAAGTATACACAAGTATGTAAGATAAAAGCACCACAAACAGTCATACCTGAGAGGCACTAACATGGTGGCAGAAAATGTGGGGTTTGATGATCTGAAAATAACTGAAATGACTGGGGACGTTCTTTGATGGTCCATTTCAGCTCAGGGCAAGAGAGAGCCTCTCTTTTGATTTACTTCAATAAACAATGTAATTTCGTTGGTATTGCAAAGCTTTCTATATGAGTTGAAATTCCAATGGCACTTTTTTTTTCCCCCTCAGTGAAAAGAAAACAAACTGCACAGAACTCTGCAAGACAGAGGAGAGATGATTCTCCAGCTAGTTCAATCCCCATTGACCTTCAGAGGGACAACAAATCCAGCCTAGATGTTCTCAACCGCATGATACGTGAAGTGGAGCATGAATTGGAGGAATATGAGCGATGTACAGGTCGTGAGGCTCAAAAAACTGAGAGAAGTGAAGGCCTCACTGGCTTTACCTTATCACTGGTGAACGCTCTCTGTCGTTTGATGCGCTACCTCAAAGAGGTGAGAAGACTTTGAATTGCTTCTGTAGAGTGAATGAAAGAGGGTATAAAGTTACTTTACAGATGTGAACTTTGGTCTTTCCTGGCTCCCAATCAGTTTACTTTGAAGTCTGATTATCATTGCTTATTATTTGGATTGCATGCAATTAGGAATTAAAACTTTTAGCTTGCTAGAAACAGGTATCCCTAATGAAAAGGGAGGAGTTGACTGCAATGAAAGTCTCTCAGTGACTATTAGCAGAAAATACCAATTGAAATCATAAATATCAAATCATTTGATTTGATATTTAAATATATTCAGAGTTGTAGCAGGGTATTAACTACAGCCTTGTTTACAAATTCATTTTCTTCCTTTGCCTCCCAAAGGCGATGCTATTGTCACTAGAGCAGTGGACCCAAATCCCCAATTTTCTTTGAGGGATGCCTTAGCTCTCTTTTTCTATCCATAGCAACAGCTTCACCTTAAGCAAGAATGACCTGAAGTGCTCACTATAGCCATGCACAGCTGGGGATCAATGGAATTCCATAAAGACAACTACCTGTAAGCCACGCAGAACTCCTTTTTAAAAAAGAAAAAGAGTGTTTTTTATTTCATTTCTAACCCAGAGCTACTCAAGATGCAGCAGTGGCTCACAGATTCATTGGGCCTATGTGAAATTTTGAACCAGGTTATGGCAGTTCCTGTACTCTTAATAGATGCAGCAGAATATTATCTATATCCCAGTGCTCCATTTCTCCATTTCTTTATAGCAAAGGCAATAGATTCCTAATGAATGTGGAACTGTCCTATTTTGGTTCCTTTTCAGAGTGTATAATAATTGGGGAAAAAAACCCACCTTATTTTAAAATCTGATTTTTTTTTTTGTCTGGATGTATAACAACGTATTCCTTGTATTACCCTGTATTTAATCTATATGGAAGAATTTACTTTAAGACCTGTCTCGGAAGCAAACAGTAATTTATCAGTTCAAGAGTGAAAAGCCACTGCCATCAGAAGATGGACTTTGGCTGAGGAGGTCTTATGTTTTAAAAGAAGTTAATGCTTGTTCTCTGTTAAAGTTGTAATACCAAAGTGGGGTATTAAATTTGGTTCTTTTGCAGTTACAGGGAAGGATCTTCTGGTCTTCCAATAGAATTTTTTCCATTTATTAGGAAAACATAAATGTAATGGCATCAAATTCATATAATAAATATAATTGCAGTTATAACCCTATTTAGATTATCTTTAATTTGTGTTCCACAGAAATGAGTTATTCCTGGCCCTTAGGCTTCCTCCAAAACTACTCCAGATTCTCTTCATCTTTTTTTTCTTTCTTAGTTGCTGCTTTCTCTTTATGAATGTAACATTCAATGTATCTTAAGAGCTTTTATCCTATTCAGCAGAACGCCAAGAATTCCGAGTGTTTAAGGAGACTATGTATTTTGAAAGGTGTATACTGACGCTTACTTGTATTCCCAATTTTTACTGAGCACCTCTATGATGTTGTTTCTACTTTAATAGATGTGTTACCATTCCTTCCTTCCAGGAGTTGATTGTTGCTTGCAGAATTGTCTGCAACTTTTTTAGATTTACTACCTAAATTCATGAGTAGAAATATGCAGAAGTTGCTCAAGCTACGAAGTGTGCCTAATCATATTCAGAGTTGCTCGAGATAGACAGTGTGCATCCATAGTCTTCACTGACTTTTCCCCTTTTCATGGAGCTTTAATTACAATTAGAATTTGAGAATTCACTGGGAAGAAGCACAGCTTGTCTGAGAGTTTCCTAAAACCTGGTCCTTGTGATGCTAGGAATAAATCAAGTGCTTGTGTGCACCATCTGTCTTGCCTAGCCAGGAGAGTCAGCAAAGTTCCAATGCCTCAATTACAGCTGGCAATGCGTTTCAAGAAAATGACTTTGCAGCAGTTATTTAAAAAGCCTCTGATTTCAGGTAAACAGTCTTCAGGAAGTTTTGAAGCTTCTAGAAAGATTTCCTTCCTCTTCTGGGGAGAAAAAAATATTTTACTGCTTTGCTGCAGAAAAGCTGAATGCAGAAAAATTATGATAAAGGATGTTGCTTAATTTCTTCTCAAAATTATGTATAAAAAGTAGGAAGAGAAACTTGAATTACTGAATCTTTCATAAAAGTTGTATTATTAAGTGATTAAAAATTCAACTTCTTCAAGAAGAAGAAGGTAGTGAATATAGAAGAGGCTAGAGAAAAGGGGAAGAAGAAACTTCTGAAATGTTTGCCAAGCTATACAAACTTCTTAAAGGGAAGTGGATAAACCTGATTTGGTTCCTAAGTGAATTTCAATGTCATCTGCCAAATGTTAGAATTAACTTTTTTTTTTTCCCACCATTCTGCTAAAAAAATGCTATTTCTTTGCCAGACTCACAGGGCAAAAAGTTAGAGTGTACGCATGCTACATTAATCTGTGTTGCTATGTTCTCTATCTCTGCTTCTGCATATTCTGATGCAGTGTTAAAGCTTATGTGATTAGCTATTCCACCTGTTAATGGATTGGAATGAAGATACTTCTTTCAGGGTATACCAGACCCAAATCCTACCTGATGGCAGGAATGGATGTATACAGCTGTTAACCCTGATGGATGCTCTCCCCATGCGTAAATGTACGACACTTAGCTGCTTGGAAGCTTTTCCTCCAAAACAAGGTTACCACAATGCAGGATAAGTAGATACAATAGCTCATCCAGATGCTCTAAGGCATCAATAGGCTTCATCACTGCTACGAGGGTTAAAGTTTTTATTTTGTGCTGTCTTTAGTTTCTAAAAAGATAGGACTGTCTACCTTTTTTCCATTTTCTGTGTCAGCCTGCTTCACTTGGATCAATACAGAAAAGCTGTTCTCTCTAGCTGGAAGAGAACCAGAAAATGGATGGCTTGTCTCTGATACGCTTAAAGGAGGAATATCTGCCTGTCTTTGTGTCTAGTGACAGTATCTGTGATTTATTCTCAAAAATATTTACTTATTCATTCACTTTGTGTGGCAGCAGAGCTGTTTTGTCTTAATACTTCTTCCTTGGTGGTTTTTCACTTCTGGTCCCAATGCCACCAGAAAATAATCTATGGTATGTTATGGGCAGCTCATGCTCTAATTTCGTCTGTGCAGCAGAAAAGAGTACCCCAACTGCTTTTCAGGATCTCTTGTGTTTTGGAGACAGGGTGTATTTCTCTTATTCAGGGATTCCTTTGAGTAAATGCAGGCAATCATCTGGGGGAGGGCTCCATCTGCTAATTCTGATGTGTTTATGTGACTTCGTAGCTTCCACTTTTAGCTACAATGGTCCAAAAAGTGGCAGTTGTGTATTCCATTTACGTATTAGAAGTGGAAGGGACTCTTTTATGTCAGCCAGGAAGCCTGGCTACTGCAGTGGTCTATTTTAAAATAATAGATTGATAGTATCTTTTGAGGGCAAGAGGTTCTTTACAGTAAGGTCTGCCTCATGCTCAAGTAGATTACTTAACAAATAAACCTTTCTGTCTTCTTTAAAAAAAAGAAATGAAACCCTCAAGAACTTTTTCTCTCTCTGAAGGAAAACATTAGAAAGCAAGTATTTTCTCCTTTATCTAGTCAAATTTGTCTTCATTAATGAATCAAGGAAACTAAAGAATAGGCACAAGTAGCACAGAACACTGACAACATCAGCACACCTGGAGTTATTTGGTTACTGCATGAAGATTCAGTGACTTAAAAAATGGTATCTGTGCAGAGAGAAAATGCTTGTAGTTACAGCCTGTAAAAGTTGTAAAGGCAGAAGAACAAGGATGTATAGGACTCCCTACAGTGTTCTGGAGTAACAAAGAAGGAACAGTGAGCTTGCTGACAGTTCTCAAGCACTGAAAATTGGATTTTGTCGTGAAAGTAATGAAGTCAATTTAGTGGGAAGGGCTAATAGTGGGAAGAGCTGTTACAGTATGATGTCATGTGGACCCGTTCATGTTTCCAGATATTAATCTGTATTGGTTTATAGTAGGTTTTAAACTTTTTCTCTCTCTTTAGAGTGAAATGCAGCTGCGTGAGAAAGAGGCGATGAGGCAGCAGCATGAGGAGATGTTGAATGAACACAGAGAACTGATTGATGCTCTGACTGCAGAAATACTTCTAGTGAGGGAAGAAAACATTACTATGCAGGTACTGAGCCTCCCTTGCTCCTTACCCATCAGGATGACTTGTTAGAATATTGATTTGTGTTGCAAATATGGGCTGAGATACATTGTCTCATGTTCAAGAGATTTTAACAATAAACAGAAAGAAAATGATAAAATTGAATGAGGAGCCTGAGAATTATAATAGCAGGTATGAGGTGGGGGGAAGGAATGTTTGGAAAGTCATTATTTTGTCTTCACTTATGATGTTTAACTTTAAAGCCTGAGAAAATGCTAGTTCCATGAAACTGAGCTTTACTTTATCAGTCTAAAAGTTCAGATTCCACAGTTCTATACTGTTAACACTACTGCAGCAACAGAGTAGATTAGATGTAAGACTACATTTTCTTTTTTTCAGTTTGCAGCGGAGGTAGATTTGTTCATGATTACATTTGGGAATGAAGCAATAAAGCAACCTTGGAGAGGAAGTGGGGTCATGAGTTAGGAAAAGGAAAACCAAACAATTTATTTGTCAGGAGAGAAAAAAAATGAGAAACATGGAGACACTAATATTTAATACCTCACTGTAATCCTATAGATTCATGCAGTGGTACTAAGAGGCCAAATTTCTTCTCAGGGCTGTTTGTGGTATATAATTTTCTAATTCATGTTGCTATAATACAAATTTCTGTATCTCTCTTTTTTTTTTTTTTCCTTCCTCCTTTAGAAGAAGCTTCAGCAATACATGATGGTAACAGATGAACAGCTGATCTCTCTTACACAAGCATTTAAAGGCCTCCCTTTGGTAGAACCTAGAAGAGAACAAAGTCCAAACCATTTTGGCACTGCAAGCAAAGGTGCAGTGAACAGCCAAGGTGTGTGTATGCATGTGTGAAGGATGAAACAGGAGTTGGGGTTAGTTTATCCCTGTAGTGGAAAATCTGGTATTTAATAGATGTCTGCTTGAATAAATACCTCTTGCGTGAGTGTGAATCTCACTTCTGGAAATTGATATGCCATGGGTTCTGCTGTGAGAACACGTGTTTTGCTACAGATTTTTTTTTAACAATGTTATAGGTTGTATGCCATCCCCACTGGCATCCTTCTGGCTGGATCAGGACTTCAAGATTAACCTTTTAGCCAAGTCCTGGGCTTGAGCTTTAAGTGATACATAATATATTATTAAAAAAAAAAAAAAGGAGGGAAGTAGCCTCCCCCCATTACAAAGGCTTACGAAGTCAGGTTTATTCTGAAGGTCCTGGAAAAAAAACAAAACAAAACAAAAGCCAAATGCCAGCTGAATCAGGATCTCACCTTTCTGTTGCTGAGGCAGCCTGACAGTATGAGATTGGTTCTTCCATAAGACAGCAGAGGTCGCTGCTGACCATAAACAGCAGCTGCTGAGGCCTGTTAACTAACCAGGCAGAAGTCTGTTTCTTGGTATTTGTGACTTTATAGCAGAGGTGAGCGACCAGTTGAGTGATATATAACATAGACGCAGGCTAAGTTAAGCCAGTAGCATTGAT
The DNA here is from genome assembly GCF_035582795.1 of Mycteria americana. Classification (NCBI taxonomy): domain Eukaryota; kingdom Metazoa; phylum Chordata; class Aves; order Ciconiiformes; family Ciconiidae; genus Mycteria; species Mycteria americana. The sequence goes on from NC_134365.1 coordinate 90,827,020, forward strand.
GGCCAAACTAACCAAACATGATTCACCTTGTACTTTTAATGTTCTTTCACCATGGAGTTTTCTCCCAACTGTCTTTCCCGATCGGTTGTTTAAATGCATTAGTTTTGCTCTCAAGGTCAGTAACTCCTTGTGAATCCCAAGATTCCTTGGAGCTATTTGTGTTCCTTAGTTAAATGTTGTTTTTGTGGACATTTTTGTGGCCAGAAACTTTCTTCCTGACTGTTTCTGTGGGATTCTCAGGAAGAAGCCATGTACCAGGTCCCTTTTTTTGTGATTTCCCCAGGTTTTGTAAAAGCAAACAAAAAAATGCACCCCAAAACATTAAACCCAAACCATAAAAAAAATGCCCCTCAAAAAAACCCCCCCAAAAAACTAAACCCCAAACCTTCCTATTTAACCATTCTGCAGGGCTAGAATTTCCAAATCTTCTTTCCTTATTGGTCTCTCTTCTCAGGAAAAGGCATCTTCCTGAGAGGAAAGCTTCCTAAAGTTACAAAAATATTTATTCCTTTTCCTCCTTCAGAAGGAGATCTCTTGTACCCTTAAGGCGTGTGACTGGATGTGAGACATTTGAGATAGGCGTGGTTTCTGTGCTGAAACTAGCTAAGTTAATATAGGACTTCTCTGGAGAGAGGAAGAATGGCTGAGAAAGGAGCGGGGAGGATATCATAGTGACAAATAGTGTGTGAGGAGGATGCTTTGGAAATGCAGTTCTGTACAGTGAAGCAGAGCAGGAAGATCCTTCTCATTTCTTGCCAGGGTCATTGAATAGTGGGTGGCAGGTTTTAAATTCAATCTTAGAACCTCAGTGATGTGAACCACTAGCAGTATTTTATGTGAACAGCCTCTTTGCCTTTGAAGGGTGCTTTTTGTCTCTTGCATTTTGGGATCAGATATGTTCTACTTAATTTTCCACTAACTTCTCTTTTGGGAACAAATGTCCTGAACAAGATTGTGAAGGGAGAATTCAAAGATAGCACTGATGGAGTAGTGGATATAAGCATATTAAAATTACTGTGGTCTCACAGCTAGCTACAACTTTGATTTCATGCTTTTCATTTTGTGCCTCCCTGGTGTGTTCAAAATAGATGTCAACTTAGACACAGACTAGTTGTCGTTAAATACAGAAGAATAACTTCTTTTTTTACTGAAGAGATGTCTGGTTTGAATTAAATCATAAAAAGATCATCAGAGAACTCAAAAAAAGCTTTGAATCGTTTTGTACTCCACCATTGTTGCCATCAAATTTATAATATAGGGGCATTAGGACAAGTGCATAGGTCTGCTTTTCTCAAGAGATATTACCAAATGTAGCTCACTTAAATACCTATTCCTCACAAGTCACATGTCTTTAAGTCTTATGCATGGGCTACAAACAGATCTCTTACTAGTATCCTGAAATTGTGAGGCTACGTGTAAGAGCTCTTCTTGCTCTTAAGGCCAGTAAAGATTTGTATTATGCTCAAGTGAAAGAGTTCTATACCTGGGTATCAGAAGGAAGTTAGGAGTGTGTGGGAACTCCAGTCTGTCTTTTCAGATACCTGAATGTAAGAGTTGTTATTGAGGTTTTCCCCTACATTGCTATTGCACTAAAACTATTTTTTCCTTTTAACTTTTATCCCTGCTTTGTCTTTTTCTTTAGAAAAACCTGATTTGAGCTATTCTGAGCCCAAGACTGATGCAGGCAACAGGGAAAATATGCTGAAATTCCCACAGGAAGAACTTCCTTTCAAGTTTCCCCCAAGGCCAGGTGCCTCAGGTGGTGCGGGATCTGGTAGAAGCTTGCCAGCTCACATCTTCCAGCCAGCTGTGCTGTTGTCACCGCCTCGACAGACGAGCAGTCAGGAATTGTCTCCCCTCCAGAATGGTGAGATGTCTCTGGCTGTAGTAGACTTGGGAGTCTGTGTAGTGTGTTACTGTTTCAATCTTGCACTACCTTGCACTAGAGGTGTATTTTCTATGGAAAATTTTTAATCTGTATGCTTAGACACATTGGCCCTTTAGCTGGAATATCCTACTTCTGCACCCAGATACGCATTTCTTTTCTTCCTATGCCTGTTGCTAGATTTCCTTTAGACTTTCTGTCACCTGCAGTTCTCCATCTACTATCTGGAGTCCTGTCAGTGGCAATCCAGACTGGCATTTTTATTTTGTACTGGTTTTGATTGTCACTTCTGTATGATTTGCTGTAGCTCTTTGTCTATGACGTCCAGCACATGATCTTAGATTTCCATCTGCTGATGGTGTAATCCAGCCTCCATCACCTTTAATGGTGGGACTGCTGAAGGCTGAAAATTCAATACCTCTGCAGCCCATGCTGCAGACAAACCAGGATGTCTGTAGGCTGCGTACGCTTGCTTTGAGCCAATCTTCCCAGCAGAGGTTTTTCTAAAAGCTTTGGGAGCAGGTTTCCATTGGGTTTCATTTAATACACAGGAAGTGGCTGAAGAAGTTATGGGTGAAATTATGTGGTGCCAGATAACCAGATTAATTCGGTCTTGTGTCAGTACCCATAGGCTTCAGGAGTTTTATAGGTTGGTAGCTCAATTCTGGTTGTTGGGAGGAGGAAAGTTCATCAGGGGTGATTAGGGGAGGTATTTCTCATTTAAACTTCATGAAGTGAGCAGAAGGGAGGACCCTTTGTGACTCTCAAAATTAGCTGTTTCCTCCTGCAACTGTCATTGTAACCATGTGCATCTTACTGAATGTGCTAGGGCCCTGTAACCCTCTGTTGTTGAGAGGCAGGTAATTATGTCTATGGTTAGCTTGATGGTTGCTGACAGGAAGTAGGGGGGGGTTGTGCCTTCCCTCCTCCTTTCCCCCCCCCCCTTTCAGCTGTGTTGCTTTGTAAGTCTTTTCCAAGTCAGAAAATTAACCCAAAAGTCCTTTTGATTTAAGGAGTTGGCAGGACAATTGAAAGTTTATATCTAGTTCAAGCTTTTGGTGGTCACCTATGCTGCAAGGAGGTGCATAATAAATCAGGAGAAAGTGAACTAAAGGTAGCTTTCTGCAAAGAACAACATCTGGCTTCAGTCCCATTGAGAACTGTCAGATGTTGTCTATCATTTGAAACAAGAATATAAAACTATATTCCTAGACTTCACTATAGTTTAGCTGTGTGAGAAATGTATTGTTACTCTCTTAAGACTGTTAAGGGTGCTAAATGGCTCAACACGTTAAACTTCTTGAACATTTCTTTATGAAAAAATATTAATAAAACAGATTTATGTGTAAATTTTTAAATGTCATGCTCTGCTCAAGAGGCAAAAGCTAAAGCTTGGGAAGGAATGGGCTGTTTGGTGTATAAAGCATGGAAAATCTGGTTTTGATCACAAAATCCAACTCGGACTTAACATGTAGCAGCTGACAGTGCTGTAACATATTTAGTCATGTATGTGGTGTGTTACTGGTTTGCTAATGATGACCACAAAAAATACCTAACTACTTTTGTTGGCTAGAGTGCTTCTCCTTTCTTAGGGGCTGAGTAAATAGCTAGTTTATTATTACGCCAAAAGTTTTGTATTATTTTGTTTTATTGTTCTAAAATTTTTGTTACCAACCCAGTATAAATATCAGAACTTAAACACAAACTTACAGTTTATTAGGTAAGGTAACTGGATATTGGAAAATCGAGGACTAACTAAGAAGTAGTATTTGATCTATCAGCTAAGAAATTCAAGATGACTTATCTTCCCTCTGACTTCTCTCTCAATCTCTAATTAAATCATGTAAATATAGGACTATTTGCAGTAGGAAATATTAAACCTGGTGAGTTCTTGCAGCAGATCTTGCATAGAGTGATTTTGATCAGTAACATAACACCATTCAGGCTAGATGTTACAATTCAAGTTCCTGCTTGATTATTACTAGCCTGATGCAATAAAGTCACTGTTAGTTTCCTTGATGAGGATCACATGTCTCTTTCCCTACTGTTCTTTTATTTCTTGTTTGTAGTGCTTACAGCCACTTCTCAGTCTCCTGAAAACACCGAAAGAGAACCATGCAAGGAAAGGAGCTCACCTTCCTCCCTGAGAACACAGAGCACAACTGAGGAAAACTGTCTCATCTCTCAAAGGCAACCAATTCCTCCTTCAGAGAAAGACTTGGGGAGTTCCTGTGAGAAAATCAGTCTGTCCTGCCCAGGTGATGCTAGAAAAAAAAGCACAGCTGAAGAGTTATTTCAAAACGGTGATCTGCTGGGACAGATAGCTGAGCTCACACGGCAGAACTCTCTAATTAAAGCTCAGCTGAGCAAATTCAGAGACTTCTCTGAAGACACAAGTGACTGCCTACATCAGCCAGACCCAATACGAAATGCAAATTCTAGTCCAGACTCTTCACAAGGACAGGTGAGAATTTTACAGAAAAGGAAAGCTGGATTCCCCTTTCTGCTCATCTGCTTTCCCATAGCTTACTGATGCTTTAAGACTGTTTCCTTCCTGTTGTCAGTTGTTTTAAGGAAAAGAATAGCAAAACAAATACTCTTTTCATTCATTTGCTTGGAGACTTGTGATTGTTATAATTCCCTAAGGAGCTCAACAGTAGTGTCTCATATTGGGCCTATGTTGTATATGAGCACTGAAAAGCGTGCAGCACACTTATAAGTTTAGGATAAGGTTACGCTGTGAAAAGAGGTGTGATTGCAACATGATCAGGTAAAGCTCTTGTAGCTTGGATAATATTAACAGTGAAAGCACTGCACCAACCCACAGGTTCTTGTCAAGCTTGTAAAATACATATTTAAATCCATGCTATACATCTCTTCTGCTACTGTGACCCAAAAGCCATGAGATTAAAGTTCGTGCAAGTACATCTCTTGCAAAAACTTAATTATAGTGTATGTACTAGTTGGATCTGGCTTGTCTGTCCTGCTGTGTAGTGAAAATCTCAAAATCTTTGGGAAAGAGAGAACTTGAATGCTTTGGTTCACATAGAAAACCTTTAATCTGCAACTAAGCAGCTATTCAGTGGCACCCCAGTGAGTGGAGTTAACGTCACAGAAATGCCTCATCCCTGCCCTTGCTACTGTCTATTTTTGTTCCATCACAGTGGCTGAATTACTGTTCAATTAAGGATCCTAACGATTTTAAATTTCCTCATGTAAATGTAGGCTGAGAGTGTTGTCACTTTCCACATTGTATTATGTTGTGTAATGTTTAGTCATTTAGTTGTACAAGATGATGCAAACTTTTTTAAGTGTTGTTTTTGGGGAAGCTATTACTGGGGGAGGAGGGGTCAAAGTGGATGAAAAACTTGTTTAAAGATGAGTTCCAGGATACTTCTGCTAGAAATCTGCTTTTGCTTCCCCATACCATCCTGAGTATGTGTGTCTCTGATTAAATATTTTCTTAATTATGGTTAATTGCTGGATGGTTAGGGGTTTTCTTTTTTTCTTTTCTTTAATGATGCAGACAATAGCTGGTATTTCCTATTTGTAGGAAGACCAATTTAAAATATTGTTGTGTTTAGTCAATTAAGGACCTAGATACAGGGCAGTGAAAGGGACAAAATCAGATTTTCCACAGGAGGTGCTATATAATTATGTTTACTTTCAGTTTGAAAATTAAATGCATAGAAGTACTTGAAATATATTGCATGCTCTCCCTGAACGTCCAAATTTTAAGTTTTTAATTGGAAGTTATTATCCAAGTAGACTCATCTCATGGTATCGAAGAGCTTGGAGGAGAGAATAGCAGAGCTGAATCGTCAGAGTACAGAAGCACGTGATAAACTGTTGCAGCTAATAGACCAGCAGAAATTAGCTGTTGCTGATATGGCCCCTCCCATGATATCTCCTGTTCTGCCCCCATCCCTAAATTATACTGGTAAGTACCCAGCTTCAGGAGAAACAAAAACTAGTAAGACAATGTTTTTCCCCTTTTGGGAGTTCTCTGTCCTTATCTGATTGGATCTGTGGTTGTGGTCAGCAGTACACTTGCTGTTAGTGACTGTGTGGTACAAACACTCCTTACTTCAGAGAGAGAAAAATATATCAGCTAAATGTCTCCTAAAGTTAGTTTCTTAGTCATTAGTCTGCTGCAAATATCATGCTTCATGGTAAATCTGTTCTTTGCTATGTCCTTGTCCGCAGAACAGTTCTGCTATGTACTCACTGATGGGCTGAACTAGGCTTTTTCATCAGTCCTCTCTGCTGAGAATCTTTTATAAAAAGACTAACTATTTACACTGGGCTTCTAAAAATCATGGCAGAGTGGTTATCCAATTCTCAACCACATTTTAGTATTTAGTCTTTTTTGTGCTCTTTTCATCAGACTACCTTGCTGAGTTACTGCCAGTGCTAATAGAAGGAAATAACTGAAGCTTCCAGTCATCTGAAGAGATAAATTAGTGAAGGGAATATTCTTGCTGATTCAAGAGTCATAGATTAGCTGCCATATGTAGCTATAAACAAAAGTACTCTCCAGCAGGCGAGGGCTGCTTTATCTTTTTATGGAGTTATTGCAGTTACAGGCAGAACTGTGCATGAGCACATATATATGCTCTGACTAGGACACCTGCCCTTTCCCCCTTCCTAAACCACAGAGGATGTATAAAGGGAAGGACTTCAGAGGGAGAGGAAGGAGGGGGACGAGAGACCACATGCATGTGCATATGCATGCAGGTACATATGCAATGACTCATGCAGTGGGTTCATAACACTTTTCAGCATGAAAAGTAAAATCTTAAAGGAACAAAGTAGGGAAACTGGAAGTCTCTAAGCCTCTGATTGCCAAAAGCCAGAGGGTTTATCCATGGAAAATCATTCTATATCTATGCACATTGTCCATAGTTGCTCTGAGTATCTGCTTTCAATATCTATCATTTTCGGAGAGTGGGTATGGTGTTGAAAAGACTTTCAGCCTGATGTTTTATGTCTGCTCTGTATATTCTATGCAATTGTGAAGAGTTACATGATGCCTCTCAAAAAATGGGAAAATGAAATTAATGTTGTGCAATGTTGCTGTGTGTTCTCATCAGAATCAAGCTATTATTTATTTGCCTAGAAAATGCAAGGAGGACAATTGAAGTGTCTATTCCCATGGCAGTTGCTATGGACAGCTCCAAAGAAGATAGTGTTTCCCCTGCCAGTATGACCAGTATAAGAAGGTAAAAATTAACCCTTTACTATTTCATTTTTATAGTATCTTGATTATCCATGCAGCAGAACTTGAACACAGTGGAAAAATTGCCATGTTTTTATTTGGCTTCACAGACTTTCCATCACACTCAGCTCTCTGGAAATGGGACAAAGGTCCAATAGCTTTTCCACAACTTCCATTGTTTGTATTTAAAATACCTGCAGTGTGACATGAGGCAGATGACATGGATTGTTGAAGACTATTGATGAGGAGTCCTAATTCAGGATCTGAGACATGATTCTAGTAGTCACTTCCATTTTTCACTTTTTCAATCTCATTTTGAATGTCTGCAGGTCTGTAGGAGATTCTAGCAAACCTCGTTCACCCCTAAGTGCCATGTCAGAAAGCACGAAATTAACTCCTGTCAGCCAAAGACCAAAGGTAAGACTGAAAAATCTTCAGCCAGAAAGTTTGAGTGCGGTGTCATATAAGGAAAACGCAAGACAGATAAAGGGAGGGAGCTTAGTCATACCTTAAATCTACCGGGGCCAATAGTAATCGATTCATGGCAGTCTGCATTCTGGACAATTGGTAAGGGGAGACCTGAGTGCTAGTGACATTAGTTGTTTGCTGCCACAGAGCTGTTATTTACAAGTGAATAATCCTGTAACTACATTTTCTGCTGTGGCATCTTTATGTGTTAGAACTGTGAACCTCTGGCAGTCTTTCACTGGTGACTGCAGAGAATTTCAGGTAATCATTATGATGTACTGGTAGAGCCACCTATGAAAGGCAAGCAAGCTCTTACCTAGCTGTTGCACAAGTCAGTTGCTGAAGGATAAATAAATCCAAATGCAAAGAAAGATCACCAATCTGGATTTCTGATTCCTGATGTGCAAAGAGAAGACTAGACTACAGCGGGATGCTTTCATGGGGAACTCCAGGCAGTAGTACAGTCTGGTAAACCAGTCATAGATCTATTTGTATGCTTGAAAGCAACTATGAGGATATATTAATACTGTCTTTCCTGATGTCCAAAATAACCTAAATTAGGAGTGATAAAGAGAAACAAAGTTAGGATCCAAGACTCCCTATCCTGACAGCAACGTATACATCCCCAGAGGGGAAATTCAGAGTACGTAAGGTAGATGTGGCTTAAACTAGGTGTCTAAAGTAGGTGGTGTTACTACCTCCGTGGTGCCTATGGGAGACAATTGCTACATATCAGTGAAATGATACGTAGCAATCCTACACAAGCCAGCATTAAGTAGCAAGTCTGTGGGAAATTTATGATGTATGAATTTCAACTGGTTTCTTCTTTTGCAGGTGGAAAAGCCAAAAGAAGAAGGCTGGTTTGCATTGTCAATGCACATTATGTAAAGGAAGCTGCACTCAAGTCCTATATTTTTTACTTTTTTTTTTTTTATGAACCACAATTAGATCACAATAGTCCTCCTCTCCAGATGTACAGTTTAACCCTGAAGTGCTTTCATGTCAGTGCCATTAGTATAAAAAGGTCCATATGCTTATTGTATTTGTGCCATACAGAGCACTATAGGAAGTCTCTGAACTGGACATGCTGCTGTGACATCACCCCATTTAATTGAACAAATATTTTACAAGATTGTAACTGAGGTTGCTGTAGCAATACAAATGAGCATCTGATATCTGTGTTAGATATGGTGAAGACAGGAGGTTTTAGAAAATGCATGTCAAACTTTCTGGAGTATGTATTTGCACAAGATATGGGAATGAAAAAATCCAAGAAAAACTGAGATGAGGGAATGTACCTATGTTCAAAAGCAACCAGGAGATTAAGAAGCCAGTCTATTCCTGCTCGATAAGACTTTGCATCAGAAATAATTTTTTCCTTCTGTGGTTTATAGTTGCTCCCAAAAGTTGTGTTTTCTGTGCAGTTAGCATATCAGGGATTACATCTGGACTTGAGGATTGCTTTTTAAAAATTTTTAATTTTTTAATTTTTTATAGTAAACATAAAGTGACTATTTGAAATAAAAATCTCTATTTGCCATGTACTAAAGTATGCTCTCTTTGATACAATAGAAAACTGTGATATAATTGTATTAAGCTGTTTTGTTATGTGTGTATATAATACTCTAGTGACCATGTTTTTATATTGGTTTTATTTGACTTTTAAAAGTAGCCATCATTTTATTATTAACGATTAACAATAAAATCGAGGACTGTGAGGAAATGCTTATATATCTGTTCCTTACATTGTCGTAAACCTGGGAAAAAACCTTTATAATGGAGATAAAAATGAAAAAAATCTGCAAGTCTGGGGAAGAAAATATCTGCAAGTCTCAAAACTGGACTTTGAGTAAAGTTGTTTTTCTTTTTTTTTAACTGTTAAATTTGGAGTATGAAGAAAAGATACTTTTTTTTCTTTTCCTCTTTTCCTTTTTTTTTTTTTTTTTAAAGGCAGGTTTTCTTTTAAACAGATTTAGAAAATTAAAAATGGGGGATTCAAAAGAGGACCTTTTCAAATATTCATTGACACTTCTGCAATTTATTTTTCCAGTGTTAACTCTGGGAAGTGAAGAAGGCCCATAATCCTGTATATTGTGAAGTAACAGTTAAAATTGCTTGGAAGAAGTTCCCCAACTCATGCAGAGGCAGGAATGCCAAGGTTGGGATGGACTACATAGCCATAGTGCCCACACATTAGTACAGTTGCTTCTGTCTTCCTCCAAGCTAATGGTTGCTACAAATGCTCTGTAACATCTGAGATTTCCTTTTAGAATAGGGGATTGGAATTAATCTTTTGAGTCACCATCTGGTTTCCTTAACTGGAAGCTGCTCTATCAAATAACTATTTGTAAGTTGAATCATCTAGCTGTATTCCAGTCTAAAAAACACTCAGTGAGATGAGAAATAATGCTGGTTTTCCTTCGCATTGTTAGTGAAATCTGAGTCTCCTTGAGATCAGTAGAACTCAGGTTCAGGAGGACTGCAGGTCTGGCTTCAGAGTCAGGACTACTGACTCCATAAAACTGTTGCCCCATGAAACTGCGTCTGTGGTGCAGAGCACCCAGCTGGTGGCCATCTGAAGCAGTAGGACCATGCAGAGCTCCAGCCTGGCTCCCAAAAGCTGCGTAGCTGCATTAGCAGAGCAGCGCATTCAAGCTAGTAACTCATTTCTCTCAGCACAGCTAACTAGTGCAGGTGCCACCTTGCACTGATGTGGCTAGTCTGGTGCCAGAGCTTGCTTTCAACACGGGCTGAGTGCTCTGTGCTCATCTCAGAAGGCAGGAACATGTTACTGGGTGTCTCCAGTCACCCTCCCACCAATTCCTCCACATCCTGTGACTGGGGGTGGGCAGCCTTCTATGGCTCAGGCTGGGGTCACATGGGTTTCACGGCTAAAACCAAGCTGCAGCTGAGATGCAGTGGAAGTGTGTTTGCTGGAACTCTGTAGGCTAGTATAAAACTGAAGGCAGTTGCTGAGAAACTGTTACTGCTTGGGGTTTTTTTTGCCTCTTCTAGACCAAGCAACAAACTGCAGCTGATGCCAGCAATAACACATCTGATTTTTCATATCGGATGAAGGAGGAAGTTTTAGGGCTTCATTTGACCTTTATTTTTCAATTGTGTTAAATCATAGAAAGGCTGGTATCATCTAGTCCCAGTGCTCTGTCAGTGCAGTGTGTTTTATTGCCAATGACTTTCTGATTTTGCATGATAAACATTTTACTGCCTTGCTTCCTTTTTTCCCAGGCCTTTCATGTTCTTCCTTTTTGTCTTAAATGTCAGCAGCAGGACATTTGGTAAGCACAATAGTAAAAAGCAGGTACAGAGAAGAGCCTGCAGCCTTTTTTTTTATCTTGTCCTCCTCTTTTATCAGGTGTACCACATAGGAATTGGTTTCCCTTTGAAAATGTTTCCTTTGGACAGCATGGGAAAGTTTCCTATACGTATTTTGATTACAAAATTCTAAACTAAACACTTCATTGCAAATAGCAGTTTCATTTTATTTTTGGAAATAGGAAAACTCTAGGGGTTTTTCTTGGGTTTTTGATTGTTTCCTCTTTCATAGTCATTAATTTTTCTGCAGTTACATGAAAGGAGGCTCTATGCAATGTGTTGCCTTGTTTGGTTTGCATTTTGTTTTTGAAATATTATAGTTGATAAACAGCTGAGAGATGAAGTCCAGAAACAGATCTTGCTTTCTGTTTTTAAGCTTACACCCACTTGTTCCAGTTTCTAGAGGGAAACTGAAAATTCTGTTGGTCTGACATTTTAATTTTTGTTTTACATTAGGCTTTAGAGGACATAAAAAGTCCATAAGCACTTTTTAAACATAGAAGTCCAAATGAGAGTATTTCCCTCCAAAACCTTTAGCTATTCAGAATTGCCAACTCCATTAAGAAGGCAATCTGGCACTGTTGATTCATGTTGTCTAGGTGGGTGTTAAGATGACCACCCCTAATGATAATGATGTAGCCCTGCAGGTCTGAGGTGACAGGGACTGTTGCTGACATGGAAAGAAGGAGGTCTCTCTTACAGTCTGAAGAACGTCTGTGATTACAACACAGAGAGGGGAAAGCTACTGTGACAAAATAAGGTCTAATCTAAGGATGCTTTTAGAGCCATGCTTATACCAAAAGGGAGAAGAAGGTGCAGAGCTCTATATGTCCAGAATATTGGCATATTTTACTACTGCGAGATGCTTAATCAGCTTAATATGTTAATAAAAATTTGCTGCTTTATTTATCTTAGCTTTTTTCAACACAAAAATTTCAGCCTTAGAAAAAGTATAGTGCAATAAATTGAAATACCTGAGGCTAATTAAACCCCATGGCATGCGAGTGCCTTGCTTTTGCCAAAGTTTGGGATGTTTTTATCTGCGACACAAGACATAAGGAGTTCTACGTAACACGGGAAACTTCAGGCACACAGTTTCAGAGATCCTCCTCCTGAGAGCTGAAATACAGTGTCTGGATATTCAGATCAGCCGTGACGTACATATGTTGCTTTGCAGTGTCTATAGTATAAGATACAACTATTCCATTGTAATACCTGCATGTGATCATACTGAGGTCTAACAAACTTCTTTTTCAGAGGTTTATCCACACATTTCAGCAGGCACAATTTATTTTGTGCCTTTGAATGGAAATACTGTAAACCGTCAAGGCTAGATGAGGAATTCCATGCAGCAGCACAACTCCCGTGTCTGTCTAAACCTAGTCCCTGCACAACCCTTATTGAGCCCAATGTTCTACAAGACTTTCTGTTCAAGCATTCAGGCTTGCACTTTTGGCTGCCACAGAGATAAAGCTATGCCTCTAGGAACACAGCCAGAGGGACAGATGAAGTTTAAAAAACAGATCTACTGGGTGGAAAAATATTTGTCATAGTGTGTCCATGTAACGGTTAACCTGGGTAGGGGCAAGCCTGGGTTATGCTGTGCTGTACATGCAGTATGGCCTTCAGGCTGTGTTGTGCTGCATACACCCCTTGGCTGCAGGATAAACTCAGCCAGCTTGTAACACAGGAGCCTGCAGGCAACTCCTGCTTGGTGACTGCACCATCTGCATGGCCTTGCCTTTATCTAACAGTGCAGCAAGAAGTTCCTATGTAAACCTCTTCTGTAGAAATGATTTATAGAATTTTTTTCTTGTAAGAAAACTATATAATAGCTTCAATGATCAAAAAGGAGCTTCTATCCATGGATGGGACCTGTGCAGCACGCTGTAGGAGAAATCCATCCAGGGTCCATCTGATGATGCATGAACGTGGGGTTCCCAGCATCTGGAGGGACATAAGATTATTCTGTCTTATTAAAACAGTTATTTTATTAAGCCATTTGTTGTTGGGTCTTTCTTGCTGAGTTCCAGAAACAACCCTCCACTGTCTCTCTCACCACACACATTCACACACACTTACTTCCTACCTCTTTGATTTGCTGGGGCTGTGCTCCACTTGCAACGCAACCAGCAGCATTGCTTCTGCTGAGCAGAGCTCAGGGAAGCGCCTCGAAGCTGGAAAATCTCTGCTGTTCTGTGCATGGCACCTAGCTTGCTTCCCTAAAGTGTTGTATTGCGTAACACATTGCTATGATACTTTGCTAGTCTAATTCTCAGGCTAGACCAAGGGGTGTCTGTCCAGGGCAGCATGTACAGTGCCATGAATGACTGTTCTCTTTATGCAAGATGAAAGTGCAGGCACAAGTGTGGCTGCCCATTCTGCAGGGCCTTTCTGGGTCTGCAAAACCCTAAATGTGGAATGAGATAAACAGAACAAATCTGGCTACAGAGAGTTAAAAAAACCAACCCAAAATGGCACCTTATAGAAAACAAGGATGCGCAGGTTGGCTGGGAGGCATGCAGCTGCCACAGTCCCAGCTTTGCTGTTTTGGAATTGCAGTCGTGTGCCAGAATAGTCTCTCTGGGAAGAGGCATGGGAATCATTTTTCAGATATTAAAGATGTCTCTTTGTGTGATGCATGTTTAGCTTTTTACATTGTGTTTGTTAACTAAAGAACTTGAGATCTCCACAAAAGTATTCTTATCCAATTTTTTAGCTGGGGAAACTGAGGCATAGAGCAAGCTGTGGAAAATTCCACACTTCCTAGTCTCAGCACAACACTGTCTCACCTGTGGGCTGGTCTCAGACATACAGTGCCCCAGGACTGTGAAAGATGTGCCCTTGAGTGGATGCAAGGCAGAAGAGTCCTGGCTCACCTCTGCTCTTTAGAAGCACAAGTTTTGATCAGGGAACTCCTCATGATATTTACATTTCTGCTGTTTAGGCGAGCACACCCCATCCTGACAGCTGCCTTGTATGTGGTCCTGTCCCACAGCAGGATTCACAAGCCTCCTGTTCTTCTGTCTTCCCTTCTGTGGCCCTTGAATGCAGGGGGTACTAAGGAGAGGAGGGGCTTTGCATAACATGGAAGAGGAACCCAGAAGTCTGAAGACAATCTCTTTTCTCATGCTAATAATGGACAGATAGAAGTATTAATATATATTATATTCCTTGTATTTCAGTTCTTAGACATCTAAGTAGGTGCAATGCCTTGGGAGTGTTTCTTCTGAGCACAGAAAACAGGTGATTCTCACCCTCCACTTCAAACCCGCCAGTTCTCGGGCAAGGAGTAAGAAGGTGTGAGGCAGGCAGGAAAAGGCAGCGCACAGAATGAGTACCTGGCTCCAGATTACAGCCAAGGTGCTTCTAACTCTTTGTAGCCTCCATTCGCTGCAGAGAAGGGGACCTCCAGCTCTGGGTGGGGTGGAGCTGACCTGAAGAGCTGCCAGGGCCAGGGCTTGTGCCTGCTCCCCTGCCCCAGGCTGCAGAGTACAGTTACTTCATCATTAATAACAGCTAGTCACAAGCTCCTGTCTAGCACCGTCTTCTAGAGAACTGCTGGGTGCAACTGAGCACCAAAAAGGAAAAGGGCGAGTGCCTCATTTCAGCCCAGTGAGCTTGCCAGGCATAATTTCAGCAGATGCTTAAAAAAAGGCAAAAAGACCCTTGTCTCTGCAAGTGCCTGTCTGTGCCTCCTCTGTACTCCCCTGCGCAGCACCCAGACACCTGAGTAAAAACCTTAATACTTGTCTTTCTTTCTCTTTTTTTTTTTTCTTTTTTTCAGCAGAAGGTCTCAATGCAACAGGGTGAGGAAAACAGAGTCGGGGTTGCCCCACCCCTATGCAGTGCTGCTTCCTGGCCAACAAACTAAACTGTTGCCGTGAAAAGCCGAAATCAGAACTCAGTAGTCGGGATGACTATTAAGCAGGTATTCTTTATTGCAGCGCTGGGCAGCACTGGGGATCGCTCCGCCACAAGTGCTCCGACAAACAAGCAAGATCACAGAGGTTATATGTTGCAAAATATACATATTCATAAGATTAATTTATATAAACATGAGATTTCTTGGAACTCATTAATATATGTAAATGTCCCTGACGCATGCGTACTTAAGTCCTTAGGTGGTCGTTAGGGATCCTCTGGTGGTCGTTGGAGGAAGTCAGTAGTCTTCATCACTCTGACCGCTGACTGAACTTTGTCTTTACGCATGCTCAGTCCATCTTTGTCTTGCTCATACCTTCCTTGCATATCCAAAATCAGGTGGTTCTTGTGTAGTTTCTCCTTATCAGCCCTTTCCAGGGACACAGGGCCTGAAGAATTCCTTTTTATCTATCTTCATTGCAACTATCTCAGCTAACCAAGGATTTAACACAGGCAAAGCATTCTTACTCTAATGATTAGGTCAAATAAAGAAAGCTCGTTAGCAATTCTACTATCTAAGCTTCCTTACTTAAGGCCAACAATACTGGCAAGCTAGGCCAAATTATCTGTGAAAGGGAGACTAAAAGGAAACATTGAGCAACCAAGATATTTACAGCATTTCTTTTTTGTCTTTGGGGATTTTAGCGCTTTTCAAAACAGGATCGTGTGCAGCACGTTAGGCCCAGGAAAGGAGCTGGGTGAATGAGGGAAGAGGAGCCTGGGGCAAGTCAAGCCAATAAGCAGGAGAGCTATGCTGAAAGCAGGCGCATGCTCACCAGCTCAATCTTTCCTGCCTGGGGACAAATGTGATAAGCAGACTGGCCTGCTATGCACAACTGCGGCTGGCCTGTACCTGTCTGAAACAAAACACTGACTCTCATTAGATTGACATCTGTTCCTGCAGGGAGCTAGTTCTCCTGCAAACCTGTTCCCGTTTCCTTCAGGCAGTCAGATTTTTATATTTTTTTATATATATATATACATAAACACACACACATATATATATACGTATGCATAAAAATATTGCTTTGTCAGGTCTCATACTGACCACAAACCTCATCTGAGTGAGTTCCCTGCCCTCACTGCCCCGCAGCGAGGCCAGGTTTATGTTTCTAGCGCTGCAGGGAAAGTCCTGTTCTGACAGCCTTCCCGCTGTGCACACATGGAGGCTGTGCTTAGCCTGTGGGGCCATGGGGCCGGCGAAAGGGTGCTGCAAGTGGGGATGCCATACTGGTGCTGGGATGCTGTCTCAGTGACCCCACCAGAAGGCGTATTCTGATATTATGCACTCGCCCCACAGACACTCTCTGCTGCAGGATCTATTCTCCCCACACACACATGCCTTAATCATATGATTTGTAGCTGCTCTGTGAGCAGCAGAACTAATTCAGCCTGTTTTTCTCTGGAGTGCTGCCCCATTTTTCTAGTTGCCCACCACCACCACCATAAGAGCTGCATCCCTATGTAGTATCCTACTGTAATATCCTCCCGTCTCTCATGGTCCTGGCAGCGAATGGAAAGAAGAAGAATGGCTCCATTGTCTTCTCAGTGTAAGTGTTAAGTGTCTTATTATCAATCTTCTTTTGTGTGTAGAAACTTACAGCCTTTCAGATCACTTCCCCTGTCTCAAATATGGCTGAAGGGGAGGTAAAAAAGGTTACTGTCCTGACAGATCACATAAAACTTGCTTCCTTTGACAACCTGGCTTGGAAAAAAAATCCAGTTTCATCTTCCCTTCAAAAAATGTAGGCAGGATTCCAGAGGGATTAAAAAGAATATATATAGCAGCAGAAAGCTGAAAGTGGCAGCAGGTGGCTGGAAAGCTGCAGGGAGGAGTGGAAAGAAAGAATGCCTGGTCAGAAGCCACAGCAAGGGCAAGTCTGCACAAAGCCAGCATTGCTGGGTCGTTTAGCTGCAGCTGCTTTTGTCTTCAAAGAGCCGCTGCCAACTGAAAGGGATTTTGCTTGACCACCTCGAACTCTGTGTTTCCTGTCGCAAATCTGGAGGACAAGAGGGAGCCACCCATCTCTTTTGCTGCTTTCTTTCTGTGTTTCATGTGTTATCAGATCTCTCTGCCCTACCTGCTTCCAGTTTGCTATTTCAGGGTCAAGCCAAGCACCTGTGTATGGTGTTTGTGTCTCTTCAATTAGTTGGTAAGCAACACAGGCTTAGTCTGCCAGATGTCCTGTTTTGCTGCCTTCTTCCTTCACCTCTCCTTCTGCTGGAGCATGGGTATGATGTGTGACAGCAGCTTATGGAAATGTACTTCAGAGGCCGGCATGAAAACAAAGAGACTTGGGCTTACATTAAATGAGGTCTCTTGAGTTTCAGTTTCGTTTAGTCCCTTCAGCTCAACACCAGCCTGAAGAGAAAAAGCTACTAACAAATTTAAAAGAGAGAGAGTGTATATGTGTGAAGGGAGATTTTTGGTAATGACGGTGTTTCTCCGAAGAGTACCCCCAGAAATGCCTTGTAGAAAGTCTGTGAGAAATCCCAGGGCAGAAGTCCTCCCTCTCCATCCTAAGCAGTGTCCCCAAGCAGGGGATTGGTGTCATCTTTCTGCAGCAGCTGTCACATTCCCCCATGCCGTCAGCTTGTGTCATTGAGCCTTGGCCTGGGGCAATGTGCTGGTGTGCCCTCCAGGCCCAGCACAGGCAAAGGTCAACTCGTGCCTCCTTTTCCAACGGCAGACTTGCTCATTGCAGCTTGATTTTGCCATGTTGGAGAGCAGGCCTACTCCTTCACCTCTGAGGGGAGTGACCTTTGCCACCTGATAGAGAAGGAAGAAAAAGTGATAGTTATGTGGCCCCACAAGTTATAGGGCACTGTCCAGTAGCTAGACTGCTGCAGGAGTCAAAGGAGGTACAACCTCAGCCCAGAAGTTTGGGCTGGGATAGGGACACATGAAACCAACTGAAGGCATTTTCTTCATAACTAGGCACACACAAAAACTGTGTCTGAGACACTATACATACAAAACCTGGAGCCAGGGGAGGGTCTTATTCGCAGAGAGCACATGAATGACATCTATATTACACTTTATACCCAACCGTGAGCCTGTTACCAGATCTAAACTTGCTTCACACCTTGTGCTGAGGGCAGGCTTGGATGAGCACGGGCATAAGGAGAGAGAGGCACCCACAGGCATGACTATGCCTATTCTGTCTGAGCCTGCCACCTCACAACTTCACCACACAGCTAATGAAGGCAGCTGGGCTGGGCACAGCACCCTTCTGGGACAGACCCTATCATCATGGGCAGCCCAGGCTCCCAGGAGGTGGGAAATGCCCAAGCTCTGGCTGGCCTCAAGTGGGGTAAGTGTAGGTGCTCACGCTCTGAGAGCGCTTGGGCATCAGGCTGGATGCAGAAAGTGAGGGCTGGGGAAGACACCAGCCTCAGTAAATAGACTGGTAATAATAGAACCTTGGACCAGAAGCCAAAAGGAGAGTACGGAAATGCTCCTCCTGCCAGTCAAATGCCACATAATTTTAAATGCATGTTTAGCTGAATGAGGCAGAGATTCTGCCTAGGTTGGGAGAAGGTTTGTAAATCCTTTGTTGGATTTTCCAGGTGAGGTTGATATAAATGGGAAGAACTGTTAGCTGGGTGGCTGGGGAATAGACAACACAAAACAGTTTGATGGAAACAAGTAACGGTGCATCAAGTAATCCCAGAAGACCAGCCTGGTGGCTCTGCCATGTTCAGAGAAGTCTCTGAAACACAGTAGTTCCCAGGGCTGACAAATCCAGAGTAAAATGGGACTTGCTGGTCAACTGGAAAGCAGCCAACCGTCTGTTCCACTTCTCTTTTCTTTGTAAACTCCCCAAATAAGCCATTTTCCACCTTCCTCTGGCTGCTGTTAACCCAGGCCATGGCACTTTGACAGGTTCTCTGTTTTCTGTCAACAAGATCTCTAATTACTCTTTCTGAGTAATTTTCAGAGCTTCTTTTTTATCATCAGTCATCATGGACTTTTCTACAATCCCAGGGATGGCAGGCCTGCTCCTCGCTGTCCTGTTCACTAATGACTTTGACTTCACCGCCTTTTCAGTTTGTTTCTTATGGCAGGACATCCAGAAACAACTCCCTAAAATTAACAGGTAGGGACAGGGAAGCATGAGAGATCCCATTCCAAATGTAATAAATGGTTTATACCCACACTATTCACAAAGAGTCTAGGAAGGAAATTATGCTTTAAAGATTTTTTGGTACATGATATAAAAAGTTTTACCAATATTTCTTCAGAAAAATATAAACAGGAAAGCAGCATAAAGCTCTCCCTAGAGTG
The DNA here is from genome assembly GCF_035582795.1 of Mycteria americana. Lineage (NCBI taxonomy): Eukaryota > Metazoa > Chordata > Aves > Ciconiiformes > Ciconiidae > Mycteria > Mycteria americana. The sequence goes on from NC_134365.1 coordinate 90,846,136, forward strand.
GGCTAATTAGCAAATACAATAGAAATATTAGTCAAGAGTCCTTGAAGGGAAGGGGGAAGGAAACCATCAAATCTTCTATGTCTCTGTGTGATGATCCAGTGCTTAATGGTAGGAAACGAGAAACAAATAAACAGGAAAAAGAGGAAGGAGCTGGCAGGGAAAGTGTGGCAGGGAAAGAACAGGTCACCCAGAGCAAGTACCCTGAGAGGCTCTGATAGACATCTTTAACAATAGGAGCAGGAAAACGAGTTTGAAGAGGACTCCATTTCAAGTAAATCTTGGGTCAAATGAGGATAATTAGTCATCCATCAGCTCTCGTGAAATGCTGCAAAAGGAAAACCTTATTGCTTAGTGTAATTTTAATGACACGTTTTCATTGTTTCATTTTTGTAACTATGCTCCTTTATTGCCCATCAGTGTTTATAAGTTAACACGTTCTTTTTTTTATCCTTACGTTTTGTTCAGTTACAAAGCAAACTCTGAGTAATCTAAGACCGGAGAGGGCCTCCCAATCCAATTCTTGCAGTGCTTTGCAGCCCAATATGTTTCTTGAAGATATTCACAGGGCGCCAGCACACATGTCCATTGAGTTGCCTTCCACAATTTAGGACTTGCTGGCATAGGGGCTTCTGCCACTGACTGGAAATAGCCAAGAAAGCAATATTATGGGGAGACTAATGAAAAATGAAGCATGAGTTTGTACTAATGCAGCTGTGGTTTTGCAGGCCACTGGGTTAGTATTTTTTATTTTTTGCATTTCTGCTTCTTTTTTTTTCTCTGAGTCTCATGGGGCTCTTGTGACTGTTCTCTCCAGCCCATTTCACTGCAACCCTCTAGTCATCTGGAGGTTGCTACTGCTGCCTGCTGATGACTTATGGATACATTACACAGTAGTCATCTGTCCTGTGCTCCAACCTGATCAGCCTCAGGGCAGATGACCAGATCAGATCAGATCAGCTGGGGTGGAACCTCAGATTTCCTCTGCAATTGCCAGCCACGGCTTATTTCATTATGTCTCTGCAGCAATGGAAGACGCTGCTGTTCTCTAGGTAGCTCGCCTTTTCTGCGCAAGGGCAATGTTATGATTCTTCTCCCATTTTCTTCCCACACCCACGCTTACAGTGTCATTTGCTATTCCTTCCACCAGCATGATTAAAAGAACCAGTCTTTCCTCTCTGCCACAATGTCTAATATCGTTATCAAGTCATCTTGTCTCACAATTACTGCAACTTTTATCCTCTCTAACCACCGCAGCAACCACTTCACTTGCTAATAGTTAATCCGAAGGAGGCTGCAGGACATCTTTCTTTTTTGATCAGCTTCAAGGCTGTAAACGCTTGATCATGATCTAAAACCTTGATCTCATATTACAACATAAAGACACAGAAATGTTTGAGTGTATCGCACAAAGAAGACGACTATGCCATTATGCATCAGAGGGATGTTAACATCCGTTACAGGTTAAGTATTTACAGATCAGCAGGTTTAGATAATGTGCACTCAGCAGTCCTAAAAAAACCTGACTGGAAATCTCACTTACTTGTTGATTTTTTTAGTACAATGTAGGGAACTTAAAATCCAGAAGTCTCAAATGGTGTTTGTGTCACGTTGGTATTCAAAAGGCCCAGCAGGATAGGACAGATAAGATAGCCATGGTCCTAGGCAAACTAATGGAGAAGCTAGTACAAAGTTCAGTCATTATGGGCTTAATGCAGCACATTATATGAGTACCATTAGTGCTAGTCAACATGGTTTTATAGAAAAGAACTTTCTTTAAAAAAAGAAATCTGATTTCATTTGAAGAGCTTACAGATCAGACTGATAAAAGCAATCGTGTAGATACCATCAAAGTCCAAGGAGCTTCATGTAGGACTTCAATGACATTCTGATTTCAAAGCAGTCATCAGTCGATCTCCGTGGGCAGTCACCGGGAAGCCTGGCTGTGTTGCACTATTTCTATTCAAGTTTCACTGATACTGCTCCTCGGCTGTTCAACAAGTTCACTGGTGATCAGAAAGATCACTGAACGCCTGAAGGCAACCGGCAGAGCAGCAAAGGATCTGCAAAGACCAACCGCAAAGGCCAGTCGGAGGCCGCCTGCAGAGCAGGCTCCGTCAGGTGGTGAAGTTTTGAGCTGGAAGAACTGGAAACACAAAATCTACCCACGGCAGGGTGGGGAAGGGGGCCGTTTCCCAGATGACGGGCTCGGAAAAGACAGGAGCTGTCAGAGGCGGCAAGCAGCTGGGCAGCCTCTGCAGTGCCTCGGCGAGGAGGACGAGGACGAAGCGGGCTGTTGGGTCCCCTCTGCCCGCCTTTGCCTGCTCCATCCCGGAGGAGGAGCGCCGGGGGAGGCGGCGGCAGGGTCCCCCGGCCGCACCGGCCCCCGTCGCCCCTCACCTCACAGCGCAGCCCTGGCGCCTCTCACAGGGGCCGGCGGCGGAGGGCGGCGCCGGTGCGGCTGAGACACCCCCCAACCGCCGTCGCCCCTAGCAACCAGGCAGCCTGCGCCCAACGGCCGGGGGCGGTGCGAGGCCCGGCGCGAGGGGGCGGTGCGCGGCGGCCGCGGCGGGCCGTTAGCGGCCGGGGCGGGATGCTCGGTGGAGCGTCTCTGCCGAGCGTGGTCGCGGCGGCGGGGCTGCCGGCATGTCGTCCGGGCCGCGCTGTCCGGTGTGCGCCGAGGCCTGGGTCTCGCCGCGGCTATTGCCCTGCCTGCACTCGCTGTGCGCGCCCTGCCTGCGGCGGCTCGGGCCGCTGGGGGAGTCGGGCCGGGCCGCCGCCCGCAGCGTCCTCTGCCCTGTGTGCGACGCCGAGGTGGCGCTGCCGCCCGGCGGCGTCGGCCAGCTCACCCCCGACTACCTGGCGCTGAGCCGCGGCGGGGCGGCGGTGGCGGCGGGGTGCGACCTCTGCGCCGACGGGGCGGCCGCGAGGCGCTGCGTGACCTGCGGGGTTGACCTCTGTCTCTTCTGCTGCCAGGCCCACAGGTGAGGGGGCGGCGAGGCCCGGCCTGGACAGGGCCACCTCGCCACGGGGTGCGTGGGGCAGCCTTCCCCTCTCGGGCTGCTGGAGGGCAGCGTGTGGGTGGGTGCAGCAGGTAGGGACCCATGCAGAACTAGCCAAAGCAGTAAGACCACGTGTCTTGCAGTTTGTTCAATCCCTAGGGGGTTTTTATCTTGCCTGGAGGATGCTCTGTACTCAGGTGGGGCCCAGCAAGCTGCTAGTGGTAAGTCGGTCAGCCCTGTTCAGGTGTGCCCATTAAGTCCAAAATCAGGCTGCCCTTTGCCTGTGGTGGTGCCCGCTTGCTGGTTTGCATCTCGGTTTAGCATCGCTGGGCGGGGAGACTGACAGCGCTCCAACAGGCATGGGTGTGGGCAGAGTACTAGGAGGACAAGAGCCTTGCGTGTTGTGCTGCCCCCTTTGGAGAAGGCCCATCTCCCAAGGGAAAATGGGGAACTTAAGCTACTGGTCTGCCTCTCTTCACCTCCAGAAACGTTTACGGTGTGTATGTCCAAAGGCACCCTTAGGTGAAGTGAAAGGAGATAAGTGGAAGTCCTGACACTAGCCTGCCTACTGTGGTTGCTACCTCCTGATGATTGACCCATGTGCTTGCCTGTTAACTGTTGTGTCCACGTATCTTGTGTGCATTTTCAGCATTTCTGTGAGGCCAGGAGCCTACAGCAGTAACACTATTGCTTCGTGGTGTGCCTGATGTTGCAGGGTTTAGTGCTGTTGGAATACGGGAAAACGGAAGAAGTGACAGCGGAAGAGAGCTGTGTACCTCAGAGAGGGTCACGTCAGTAAGGCAGGAAGAAGAGGGTGACTGCAACAGAGGTAGGAGTTGAAGAGGAGGCGGCCGCAGTGGCCTGTGAGCAGGGCAGAGGACAGGCAGCACTATGGAAGAAAAGTGATAGGAAGTCTGAATGGCCTTCTGAAGCAAGGAGGTGACAGGCAGAGTCAAAAACCACCCAGTAGCACTACCCAGGGAAGCCTCTTAGCCTGGGTTAATCAGCTCAGCCTATTCCCTCCATGTTTGCTGCTCCTTTCCACTTGATTAGCAAATTCTTTCCCCAGAAAGAAGAGGCATATTCCTTGCTGCCCTGCCCCCCTGCAGATACTGGTGCCTGTGGTAAAATGGCTTAGACTCTTAGTTACTTTCCACTTGGGGCTGTGATTTTCAGCATACCATTCTGATTAGCTAATGCCTCATACCCCATGCAAGCTGCTGAAGAGTGATAAACTGAGACCGTGAATAGCAGCCTTCCACACTGACAGAAATAACTGCAGAAAGGTATAAAGCAGTGGAAAATTTGTACCAATGACCTGCTTCCTACCTAATTTACTGATACCATTTTTTCACCCCACTAGCATCTGCAGACTTGCACCTGATTTAGCTGAACAAGGGCCAGGGAAAACCATTTTGAAATGATTTCCTGGTGTGTAGGGAAGATTTCTAAGGATCTGAGTGCCACTGTTGTGCTCCTTGGAATAAGGGAGAGAGGTCTTAAGTTGAAGTCAGGGGAAGTGTGAATTTGAAGGGTGTTATGCAAATAATGCTAGAAGGCTTTGAAAATGTGCTGGACCCAAGGGAGATTAGTGGGAAGCAAAAGGAGTAGTGTAAGGGCCATGTCCTGCCCTGTGATAAGGTTGCTTTGTGTTGCCAGAGCAACTCTACAGAGCTTGGTCCTCAGAGTATTTCTTTGCTTATGGCTTGGAGCTCCCATTGCAGCTGCCAAAAGTCATTAGTGCAGGAGACAAGGAAGGAGAGAAGGCTTTTACATCCTGCTCAATAACTAGCTCTCAGTGCCCAAAATAGCATAAAATTGAAATATTCTAGTGCTGCCCTGTGACATGGTGGATGGCTGGGTCCTAACAGGTTCTTTGTGTGCCATCCTTGGTCTCATCTGAGTAGGACCTAACTTGGCAGCCACAAGGAAATGGAGTTTGACTTTCAGGATATTAAATGTTTTACTGCAGACTGTCTTCTGGCGGTGGCCTGAACTAGGTTTTCTACTAAGGGATATTAGAGCTTATTTGCCTCAGTGAATTTAAAGCTGGTGAAAATCATTGGGCTGATAGCTGAGGAGCCTGGCACCTCCCGTACCTCTCCAGAAGTGACTGTCAGTGAGCAATACTGTTTTGAGACACCTCCTGCCAAGTCTCACTTTGCTGGGCTCACCCCCTCCTGCTGCCTTTGTCACAGCGGGCTCTGGAGGTAATTGCAACTATCCCACTTCTGTCAGGCTCCATGAAGGGGCTGCTGGCAGTAGCAGCCTGACAGTCCGTTCCCCGGTCTGTGTGTGGCCATGGTGGGGCACACGATTCTTGTGTCTGAAAATAGTGCTGACAGAATGCAGGGAGCCCGAGAGCAGCCTCTAATGAGCTGCTTGCAGATGCTGTCCTCTTTTGTGTGGAGTCTTGTCCTCAGGAGACCACAGGTCCCTTCACGCAGAGTGAATTTCAGTGGAGACAGGAGGGAGTGACACACACTGTGACTTGCAGTCTATACAGACTGTCATTCGCAAGGGGTCTCAGATGATTGCATTTCATATCCAACATGCATGAAGTGACGTGTGGTTGCTCCCTTCCAGGAGACAGAAGAAGACGGCCTCTCATACTGTGACGGAGCTGGAGAACACCAAGGATTGCAGCCAGGCTGGGAAGCCTCTCTTCTGCCCTTCCCATCCCACAGAGGAGCTAAGGCTGTTCTGTGAGCAGTGTGACCAACCTGTGTGCCAGGATTGTGTTGTAGACAGGCACCGGCAGCACCCCTATGACTTCACTGGCAATGTCATCCACAGGCATGGGGATGCCCTGTGGGAGCTGCTGAAAAGCACCCAAGAGCGCATGGGTACCCTAGAGGGTGTGCTGGGCCAGATTGATGACATGGGCAGTGCCGTCCGCAGTCGCACAGAGGCTGTGGCCACAGAGATCTGTCTGTTTGCCAGTGGGTATATGAAAGCAATTGAAGAGCACCGGGACCGGCTGCTGAAGCAGCTGGAGGACTTGAAGGTGCAGAAGGAAAACCTGCTGCACTTGCAGAAGGCCCAGCTGCAGCAGCTGCTGGTGGACATGAGGACAGGCGTGGAGTTCACGGAGCGCTTGCTGATGAGCGGCTCGGACCTGGAGATCCTCATCACCAAAGGGGTGGTGGCGAGCCGGCTGGCAAAACTGAACAGCGTTGCTTACAACACTAACCCCAGCGTGGATGACGGGTTCCAGTTCTCTCCCCAGGAGAGGGCAGGGCAGTGTTGTGGCTATGAAGTTTTTGGGGCCATTCTCAATAAAGTGGTTGATCCAGCCAGATGTACCCTGTATGGGGAAGGTAATGGGGTGCTGTACAACAGCTGAATGGCAACACACTGCTCCCTGACATCATCTCTCCATTCTCTGTACCCACATGGTGTGCAGCTTAGGGCACTGTTGGCTCCCTGCTGTCCAGGCACTGACTAGGGGCAGAGGGGTACAGCAAGGTAGAGCCCTGTCAGAGGTTGCATTGCTTGCTGACAGCCTATGGGAGTCATGCAGTGCAGTGAGACAGAGAACTATCCCCAGCCAGATGTGACAGAGTACTGGAGCTGCACTGACCTCAGCATGGAGTGAGGTGTGAGGAGAGCAACATCTAGGCCAAAGGCCACAGCTTACTCGGGTGATGGCACCTGCAGTGGCAGGATGTGATGCTCGCCTGGTGGCCCCAGCTGTTCTGCAGCATGTCCCCTCTGTGGCTGAGCAAGTTCCCCTTGCAGCTTCTGCTGAGATTGCCATGAGAATAATTGACATGGATGGTTTCAGGGATGTTTGCTTATTAAGGACTTGGAGTAGGGCCAGCGAAACAGATAATGTTCAGACCAGCCCACAGAGCACAGCCAGCTCTGGTCAGTAATGGCCTGTGCAGGGCAGATTAGACAGACCCAGGGCTTGTTCGATCCTTTCCATGCCACTGTAAGTGCTGAAATCTCCAGGGCTCCACACTGCACAATGTACTGTTCCTCCTCCCTCCAGGTTGCATGGTGCACCTTGAGGCCTTCTGGGAAGATGCTAGCTGGGCTCAGAGGGGCATGCAGGAAGACCACCCTGGTCCATACAGACCTCTGGGCTAAGCCTGCCCAACATCTCCCATCACCTATGGCTGTCCACTCTCTCTTGGTCCCCAGTGACACCTTTACTTTTCTCTGTGGGTGGAAGGAGCTGTACACCCACCCCAGCAGCAGAGTCCTGCCTGTGCTCTGATGGGACTGCAACACTGCAAAATAGGTGGGAGGTGGCAATCATGGCTGGTGTGAATCCTTTCTGGTCCTGTTTCTCTGCCTTACAGATCTCCACAGTGCTCGTCAGAACCAGTTGACTGGCTTTACCCTACTCTGCAATGACACCACGGGGGAGCGGATGGGGCAAGGAGGAGAGGCCGTGCACGTCACCATCACCCACAAGGACAAGAAGGACTGGTGGGTATTTCACCTGAGACTCCCCAGTCACTGGGTTTGCCTTTCTACCTCCCTTACCCTGGCTCCCTCCTTGTTTGGGCAGGTGGGAGGACATGCTTCAGCATGCGGGTCAGAATCTGTAGGGGAAAAGGCACTACTGTTCTTCCCACCAGTATAGCAGTGCTTCCTACTGGTTGTATTTGGCAGTGTGGAGCTTGACAGTGTTGGCTCAGATTTGTATTGACTCTTTGAGTGATTTGGGACTTCTTTAAAGGATTCAACCAAAGTGTAATACCAAAGGTGGGTATTACACATTGTCAGTGAGCTGTTGCTCCTTCCCACCCCTACCAGTAGACACCCTGGGCTCCTGCTTTTGTTAACACCTAATGAGCGTAAAACATAGCAACCCCAGAATGACTGTCCCGAGTGAGACAGACAGTCCACCAAGCCCAGGAGCCTCTGACAGTTGATGGAAGTGCCTAGTTCATGTTCTGGAGAAAGAAACTGTGTTGGGACTTCCTCCTATAGTTGCAAGCGTTGAGCACTTCAACATGTTTGGAGGTTTTCTAGCAAAAGCAGGGAAGCTCCTGCTTGAGCTCCTAAGTGTTTCAGCGATGAAAATGACCAAGCAGAAAAAATTATTTTGTAACTGTTTCCAGGCCGCACTTGTTAATATAAAGCAGGCAGGCACAAATGCAGAACCAACTGGGGGTCAGTTCTTAAGGAAAATATCTATTCTGTTTTATAGTACATACAATGTAGCTGGAGCAAGATGCCAGTGTAACTTGTTCCAGGAATGCTGTTGGTGGGATGACCCGATGAAAAAAGAGACAGGATGCTAAAACCCTTTGCTATGGGGAAGTGTTGACATGGCACACGGAAACAGTGCTGGCTGCACAGATGCTTATCAGTAGAGCATCATTGTTCAAGAATTATCATTCCAATGTACCTTCCTTCCTTAGGTGCACATACAACATATAGAAAGGTGTGCACATGAGGATTATGTGGATTTTGCTCAGTGGGGTAGAGGTCGCTGTAGCCACATTAACTCAATTTCTGGTTCTTGCACGTATGCAGTTGCTACATCTGCTGCTGAAAGCCTTCTGGCTTTGGGTTGAGGCACAGCAGCTACAGAAGAGTGTGAAGTATCACCACAGAGTTCCTGGCAGGAAATGATGTAGGCAGCTGTATTGATGTGAAATGGTGGTGGGGGGGGAATACAGCCTGCAAATCTGGAAGATTATAAACTGTCATGTCATGGGGCACAAGAGACTAATTAGTGGGGATTGGGAAGAACACCTTCCTCTATGCAGAGCTCCCTGATAATTGTCTGTGGAAAGCTCTTTCCATCTTTCTGTGAAGCAGGCAATCAGTCCCTTACTAGCTGATGCTTTCTCCCTGGCACTCTGTCCACAAGGGTTCCTTGTGAAACCCAGTGAGCTTCACTTTGGAAAAGGGGAGTTCACCAGCAGGGACCTAGAACTCCTCAGAGGACTGAAGAGAAGAGTTGGGGTCAATGTGTTTGGGACAGTAGTTGAAATGATTCAAACTTGCCCTGTTTATGTCCTGTCTTATTCATGGGCTATTCTGGAGGTGACTGCTCTCTGCAGCTGTGAATTTACCCCATTTCTGAGGACTCTTATCTGATGGGATAATCTGACCTGAAAGTGTGCTGTCTGTCATCTTCTGCTCTTTCAGTGCTCAGGGTTGCTACAAATCCTTGCAGTGCAGCTAGCTTTGTGTAACTTCCTTTGTATGGCTATTGCAGGTCCTGGTAGCAGGTGTGTGTGAAAGCTACTCACTGCTTGAGCATTGCTCGTGCATCCTGTTAAGCTCGCTTGAGACCCGCAGCTGCTGAACAAGGCTTAGGATAAGGAACCAACCAGAAATCTAGGCCAAACAGTGGTTCACATGTAGAGCAATTTTCTGCCAGTCACTGACCTCATGGACTTCTTTCTGTTTGTAGTGCAGTCAAGCCAACAGCGTGTGATAACGGTGATGGGACATACCATATTTCCTACAGCCCTGAGGAGCCAGGCTTGTATGCTGTCTGCGTCTATGTCAAAGGGCAGCATGTACAGGTAGCATTTCTTGCTTCTCTTGCACTGCTTCTTCATTACCTGCTTTTCTTTTCCAAGTATTTGCTTTAAATCTTTCTAGGGATTACCTCTACCACTTAGCAGTTTAAGACTGGGCTTAGTGATCTGTGACTGACAGGATCACCCGGTTGGTTTTTGAAAACGCAGACATGACATCTGATAGCATCCACTGCAGCAGCCTCTCTGCTTGCTTGTCCTCTGCAGGGCTCTCCATTCACTCTGATGGTGAAAAACAAGTTCCGCGAGCACCAAGGCGTGTTTCACTGCTGCACATTCTGCTCAAGCGGAGGGCAGAAAGCTGCTCGCTGTGCCTGTGGGGGGACCATGCCAGGTGAGTGCTCAGCTTTGCCCATGCTGCTGGTGTCAGGAAGGTTTGTTGCATTTGGTCCTTCCTAGCGTAGATAGCTGTGGGTAGATACTCCAGCCCAACTCCTGCCTTGCACATGCACCAGGCCTGTGATAACCTGTGCGTACATATCTTCTGGTAGAATGCGACTGCAGCAGTGAGAAATGCAGGAGGACATACTAAGGGTCTTTGCAGCACACCCCATAGACAGAGACCTGAGCCAACTCTGCAGGAGATGAGGCACGGCAGCTCTGTCTTTCAGCCCTTCTCAGTGGGGGTAAGCAGCACTGTGACTATACTGTTCCTGTTCCAGTGCTGGCAGGTTGGGAGCTTCCGGGCTGTGTCACACGGTGCCCAATGCTGTCCTATGGAGAAGCCTCACTCCTCGTTTAGGATGAGAGTTCAACTCCCATGTTTGTTTAATCCCAACCAGCTTCACTGCCCTTAACCTGCATGCCTCATTGTGTGTTTTGCATGTTTTAGTACAGAACCAGTGTCTTCCTTTTTCTGTGCTTGATCTGTGTTTAGCTCTGGCCATAGCCACCAGTGGCTGGCACGGGGTTCTGCAGGCCTGTGTCTTGCATTACTTAACAGGCAAGGGGATGGAAATCTTCAGCTTTCCCCAGCAATTGGAAGGGGGAGGTCCCCCTCAGTTGTTTTCCTTTCTTTATGGAGCCCTGGCAATTTTGGCCTTGAATAAGCTGTGTTCTCATCAGCACGTGCCTCCCTGTCTTAGACAAGTCCTGGGGCTGAAGCACTCTCTGAAAGCCTCTGACACACTGGGATTTTCTGGCTCACTTTTGGTTCAGCTGATGGTGCCTCTTCTCTTGCAGGTGGGTACCAAGGCTGTGGCCATGGACACAAAGGTCACCCTGGCCGCCCCCACTGGTCGTGCTGTGGACAAATGAAGGAGAGCTCGGAGTGTTTGGGTGGACCACCCAGCGACACCTTGCAGAGGAGTTTGCTCAGGACAGTGGCACTCTGAGCAGCCAGGTGAGCCCCTGTGAGCCCAGGGCACTGCTGCTGGCTGCTGCATGAGCACAAACCACGAGGATCCCTGCGATCACTGCATAGTCTCACTGCCAGAAAACAGCATCGTGATGGATGTGAACTGAGAAAGAGGAAGGAGGGAAAATAAAATTGTGCCTTATATTCCACCTGGGGCTGTGTATGCAAAGTTGTTTTGTGCCTGAACAGGAGCAAATACTGGGCATTGTACTGGTGCCTACACTTTCAAGGACTCAAGGCCTGTAGGGTCAGGCCTTAGTCTGAGCAGTTACCTCACGGGAGGGTCAAGATGTGTCTCATTCTGCAGGATCAACAATCTCTGCTGTCCTTCTTGAAGAGGCCAAAGCTTCCTGTTGGGGCACATTCCAAAAGGTTTGTGTTCATTCCTTGGAAAGGCTTGGCAGCCTGAATATGGCTTCTGCCTCCGCATCAGATGTGGCTGGATTCTGGCCTTGGATGTGTGCATATAGCACAGTCACACTCCTGGGAGCTGCTGTTGTGTTTGCAACTCATATTTTCTACAAGTGAGCTGTAGTCTTATTACACTCTCCCTGCAAAGTAAGAGCAAGATGGGTTAGTAATATATCTGAAGGAAATCCAAGAAAACCCCATGACACTGACAGGAACAGGAATTAGAATGTCATTCACCCAGCCTGTATGTTCTCCATGGAGATGGTGTGGGACAGCGCTGCTGGGGGTGATACAGGAGCCAGGAGAGCACCCAGCTCACCAAGGGAAGATTTGGGGACAGTCTGAGCATCAGTAGGAGCCATAGGCACAGGCTTGCAGGTGTCCTGAACTGGGTGCAACTAGGGAAGAGCAGCAGCAGAAGACAATACAGCAAAACTCCTGGATTTGGCTTGTGCAGTCTTGGCAAGGATCTGTTTTTAGAAGGAGAGATTGTCCCATTTTCCACAGGGGACGGGGGGTGTATCTTCTGGGCTCGTATGTGTGCTGCCAACCCATAGTTGGGGTAATGGCATCTACGATGAGGAGGAAGAAGCACTTTCCTGGAAGGGCAACTGCTAACCTGCCGATCGCTGCGTGCTGCTTGCCTGGGTGAAGCAGATACCCTTCCTGAACAAAACACATTCATGTCATTGAGACTGGGAACGCTACTGCCCTGGGGGTAACCTTGCCAGTAGGTGTGTATTGCTAGGGGCTTGTAATACTGCCTGGGGAGCTGGGGTGGGGACAAAGGTCTGACTGTTGGACATTTCGGGAGAGGAATGCTGCTCCAGTGTCAACAGTAAGGACAGGTTCTTGCTTTCTGGCTGATGATAGCTGGCTTGTAAATAGTAGACAACTGTGCTGTCTTCTAGGTCTGAGCAAGCAAACAGACTCATTTGCTGTTCATGCCTCTTACAAAGCCAGTTTTGGAACATCTTCTTCCCAGCAAAGGAGATACATATCCTTATGCAAATGCTGTTTATAGCTTTGCATTAATCATCCAGAAAGAGCTGTCAAACAAATGAGGGAAGATTAGGCAGTTTAAATTTCCAAGTTAGGCAATTTAAGTCTCCAAGTTGCTGACTCTGAAATTGCAAAGTGAAAGTTTGAGTTAACCTTTAATGGAACAAACAGTAACTCATTCTCGTCCTTGCTATGTGCAGAGTCAGTGCTCAGTACAGAATGTACTGTGAAACGAAATGCCTCGTTTTCTCTGTCTTTCTATTTCTTGCCTCCCAGCCCCTCCTTGTGCGCTGTTTTTTTCTTGGAGCTTCCATGCTGTGTTGCTGAGGGAACACATAAGGACGGCACTACCTTCTAGACACATAATTTCTGTCTAAAAACATTTTAGTCGTCTCAGACAGAGGAATGTGTTTTCTCTTTGTGTTAGGCATCCCTTACACACCCTGTCGCTGACATTTTCCAAGAAGCTGTTTGTGAGAATTACACCAGTGAACATATAAACCTTCAGGGAACTGCAGTCAGCTTAGGCTGAGCTCTATGTTTGACATGGGGAGAGCAGTTTTCGGACAGCATGGGGTACTAATCCTGCCAGGGTCAGGCCCTTGCATAGATTTTTTTTTTTCTGATAGATTTGAAGGCTCAGTTAGTCCCAGGGATTATAAAGTATTGACCGGCTGCCACTCTGTGTTTGCACAAAGTGGGCTGTGCATGAAGATAGCTTGAAGAATCATGTGCAGAAAAGACATTAATGACCTTAGTCACTTTGTGGGTGTTGGGTGTGAGTGTCCTCCCATTATTTACAAGCAGACTTTGCCCTCAGTGTTCCTTACTCAGAATGCTTTGCCAAATGAATATATCCTACTGATCTGCTGCAGTCTCACACTGGTCCCCAACAGCCATTCCCAGGAATAGCTTCCAGTGCTCTGTTGGTAATCAGCCTTGGGCAGGTGGTGGATTAGGAGGTGTAGTCTGCTGGGCTAGATGATGTTATTTCTGACCAGCTAGTCCTTGAGATAACAAAGGTATTTTTAAGACAAACATACATGCAGTGCTGACAGAACAGCACCGGTAGATATGCATGTTTTTCCCAGGACAAAATCTCTTGCTGATAAAAATGCCTGTCTCCAAATTTTGGCAAAAAAAAAAAAAAGAAAATAAATGGTGATAAACATGAGTAGGGGCTTTGGGAGGCAAGAGAAGGAGGACTTACTCCCCTGATAGGGAAAACAGAGCATAGCTGGAAGGAAAAACACAGCAAGAGCAAGAGACTGTGGAAGACCTGGAAGAGGCCCTGCAGCCTGGAAGGCTCCACGTAGGATGCCTTTAGGGTCAGGTATCATGCTAGAGTATCTCTCCCTTCTCAGAGGAGGCAAACCACACTGGTGACACAGCTGCGCTTGTAGCTCTGCATGAGTGTTTAGTTTGTCCCCAAGAGATCACAGGAGCAGTGCAGAAGCTGGCTCAGCAGGGCTTCTTGGCCTTCCCATGGCAGAAGGTGATTCACAAGGTTGCACTGACCATCTGGAGTGCCATGTCAAGACAGACCCTGGCGGTGTTCCACAGGCAGTGTAGGGGGATTTGCCTATTTCCAGCCAAGGGTGTCTCACCACCTCCCTGTTTTGAGAGATGAGGACTTGTTCTGAGTGCTGCTGCTTCCAAGCTTCCCTTCAAGGGCAGGCAAGGCCGAGGACAGGTAGAGCTGAAAAGGCTCGCCTCCTTCCAGCCTTCAGGGTGGGACCACTAGTGATCCCATCTCAAGTGCTTCTCAAGCACCTCTTGACAGCATTGTTACAGATGTGGGAGCACAAGGCTGGAAAGGTGTCCAACATTTTTGGCCAAATCCCAAGGATAGGTTTCATCTTTTTCAGCCTGCTGGCTGCCTTCACCTCTCTTGAGCACTACATCAAACTCGGCTGCTTGTCAGCTTGCCACAACTCCATCTTCTCCTGGTTCTCCTCCTTCACTGATAGCTCCTTCAGCTTTCTAGTGATGTTGAAATAAGGCATGAACTTGCCATAAGTAAGGGAACTCTTCTGACAATTATTATTTGTGAAGAAAGAAACAAGTTGTATTATGAGGGGCAGAGCAACTGCAGCCTGGTTCTTGTGCCCATGCCTCCCCAGGCCACTGAACATCTTGGGTGCTGACCCACCTTCAGTCCTTCCTGCCTCCACTGTTCCCTCATGCAGGCAAGAGGCAGCATGTGCTGTGGCCAGCTGTAGGGCACCAGCTGGTGGGCCCAGCAAAACTGGTAACACTTTGTGCCTGCTGTTGCCTTCCCCTCAGTGAAGACAGCTGATGTCTCTCTTCCCCAGGTGCTCACCAGCTTTCGCAGACTGTGTGGGACCAGACCTTGCTGTCACATTTGGTTGGATTTTGCTACTAGATTCAGAAGTGGTAAGAGCTGGGCAGACTGTGTGGTCACAGATCCTTGATTTCTTTGGGAAATATCCTGAATACCTCTTGGTTTTTTGCAGTATAAACATACAGAGAGGAGTAGGCTCCAGCACGAGAGCTGCTCAGAAGTTAATGTTGTGTTGCCCTGGTGAATGGGACTTGCCCTGGTCCTACCGGGGCTGCCTGTGCCTGAGAAACAGACCTGTTTTTCCAGCATGGAAATAACCCAATCATTGACTGGGTGGTGAGGTGTGCTGTAGCTACGACCTGGAGTTAACTGGTGCACTGCACCAGAGGTAGCTGTAAATCAGGTGTCACCAAGGGCAACAGGATATTTCTTAATGTGCATTTCCCGCCAGGCCCCTATGGCCTAGAGCTATTCTTAGCTTCTAGTAATGCTCTGCTAAATTATGACAAGTTTAGTAATCAGCAGAATACTACAAAATAAATCAGATTTCTTTTTTCAGATTAAAAAGGGCTATTCCATGCTAAAGCAGAAGGGAAGTGAAAACCATATAAAGTCGGCTTTTAAACTATTGCAACAACCAAAGAGCAACAGTGATTCTCAGGTGAAAGATTTCCACTCCTCAGTTTCATTCAGAAGCCACAGGATGAAGGATGTGCTTTCAGTAACAGCCAAGATTGGAGCATTAGAAGTAGGTCCTGTTGAACAGGACCTCTGCCACAGACCTTGCACAGGGCCTTCAGGTAGCTTCTCTACCTGGAGAGCAATTAGCTTCACAGTCAAGCACTCACGTTGAAGTAGCACATGAACGGCTGAGTAAACCCAATGGCTAGTCACTCTTGAAAGGAGAAGGTCCCACCCTGGCTTCTCTGTCCTTGCTGCAGGCCATGCAGTCCTGCCACACCAGCAGTATCACTAGGTATGACTCTCCTCTGACCACATGGGGAGCCAATTCCACTCCCTAACCCAGCAGGAAACCATTTGCTTTCTAGTTTTAATTTGTTTCCTAGCAGGTGAGTAGGCTTAGTGGAGGTTCAGCTCTGTGGTCTCATCAATGCAAGGTGGTGGGACATGGGAGGAGGTTCAACACAAGCTGTGACATGTAACTTCATCCTGGCATGAGGAGGCTTGAAGTGGTGGGTCCTGGGTGCTAAATGCCTTGGAATACAGTTTGCTGACTTGGATGCCTGTACAAGAGCCACAGCCCCTTCCAGTCCCCTCTCTGCTGGCTAGAAAAGTCTGTTATGTGTCGTGCACCACATCTGGCTATGTTCATCCCTTGTAGAGGTGAACAGGCTCTTTTGGAGTTGGACTGTAGTCTAAAAGACTAAGCACACACTTCTCAAATCTCACCCATGCACAGTTAGAAGGCTGCTGTGCCCCTCAGGGCATTGTAAGCCCTCCTGAACCCTACTCAGCCTTTGCAGCTGGTTTGGTCATCACTGACCAGTATTAATTGGTCTTGATTTTAACTTCTGGTTGTTGCAGAGGAAGTAATTTGGCTTTTGTTAGGTGCCTAACTATTCCCAGTTCCTCTGGGCATTCTCAGCTCTGCACAGGAAAGCTGTTCACTCCCACTAACCATCCAAACTTGCTGTAGATGGCTATGGACTGTCCAAAGTTCCCCTTTCCCCATCCTCCCTGGAATGCAGTCCAGACGTAGATGACAGGAATCACAGGTTCCCCTTCAGGAAACTGAACACAGTGGTGCAAGCTGCCTTCCCTTTTCTGCTCTTTCACAACCCCTCTGCGCTTTTCAACCTCTTATGCCCAAGACCCCTCCCCCAGCCTTGAGTGAGACCAAGCACAGAGGGAAAGGCTTGCAGGGTCTGTGCCAGTTTCTTTTCTTTACATGCTCTGATGTCCACCATAATGGCAGATCTGAGAACAGCAGAAACTGGCCTTGGGGAGGAGAAGTAGTTTGGTCTGGAGGAGTTCAGTGGAAGAAAACAGCAGTCAGAAAAGAGGCCACTGCTGAACCTGTGTGGCTCTGATAGCACTGCTGAGCCTGGAGGAGCCTCTTAGCACAGCACAGAGAGGCAGGGGAAGATGCACATTGCGAATGGGGCCAGGAAGGGGACCCGCAGGTGCGACCTCTGTGCCCAGTGCCAAAGCATGATTAGATTTCAGCAAGGAGACCTGAGCTAGTCCTGGATATAACGCAACCCACCAGTGATGAGTGAGCTGTGGATCCGCATGGGAGACTGCTGCACTCTGACCCCAGGATTCGCTGGCTACCAAATCATGAGCTGTGTTATTTTCTGTTTTAAATCAGACATGTTTCTTTAATGGATGGTGTAGGAGGTCTCTTCTGTTGTCCCAGTGACTAACCAGGCCTCCCTGCTTTTGACTGGCCTGGTGGGGGGAGCTGAGATGCTCACTGCTTCCTCATTCCTCAGAGTTCACTGCTTGGGCTCACCACTCCTTAGCTGAGTTCAGTTATTTAAGCAGGACAGCCCAGGAGAATATATCATGCGAAGGACAGGGGCTGTGCTGAACACTGTGAGACCTTTGGGCACCTGGTGTTTGGCCTGTCTTCGTAGGTGCCGTGACCATGGCATCCCAAGGCCAGGTCATTTTCTGGAGGTATGGCATTATCTGCATCTGCTTTGGGAGAGAGGAGGGAGGGAATTGCATTTTCCAGATGCCTCGGCTGTATCACCCTGCTGCCAGGAGCTTTCAAGACAGGAGTTCTTTGCAGCTCGACTCTATACTGCACTCACCCAGGCTACTTAAATACTGGTACAGCTTCTTTTACACAATCTGTAAGGCCATGTAGCTGTCAGACACCCATGTGCAGGTCATCAACTGTAGCCAGGATGGAAATGTGTGTCCTAGACACTGTGCCTGGCTGGAATACGCTACCTCAGATTTGAATGCTGTGGTGGGTCGGGCTATCAATGGCTTGAGAAAGGCTCTGTGTTCCTGCTGTTGTATGTTGGGGTATCAATAGCTTGAGGAAGGCTCTGTGTTCCTTCTGCTGCCCTCAGACAGTCACTTACATCTCCATCCAATCGGTGTGCTGTGGGCAGGAAGGCAAAAGCTGTCCTACAGCAAACTTCCTTGCTGTGTGGGTCAGGAGTAAGAGCTGGGAAGATGTGCAAACTGGTTTGTGCCTCTTGTTTCAATGAGCCTGTTTCCTTTGGAGCTATTGACCAAGTCCTGGTGAACTACAGTCAGAAAAAGAAGCATTGTGGGGAAGGCCATAAAAATATCTACCTCGTATCCTTATGTCCTGATTAGTTGCAAATAACCCCCTCCAGATGGCTAAATTAGTTGGCAAACTTGCTTCAGCCTCTGATGAATGTGTACCAGGCTTGCATCTAAACCTGACTGCTTGAACAGAGCCACCAACAAGCTACGTCTCTTTATCCCAGGTATGGGCTCTTCCAGGCTGGATGGAGGTAAAGGCTCCAGTGAGGTGTGTGAGACATCCCTGCTTGCATTTATTCTGTGAAAAAGGTTTCAGCTGTTACGAGTATCTGTCCCACCTAAGCTGAACAGCAGCAGGAAGAAGGACAGTCCACATGTGAACAGAAGAGACTTCTCATGCATGAGCCATGCTCCAGCTTTCTCACATGGAGCATCAAGGAAGAACTAAATAGTAATATTATCTGCACCTTTTCACTGATGAAAGTGAGATCACTAGTAGACATAATATAACATGGTGTAAATATCCATGGGGCATCGTATTCCTCATGTGTCTGGAATGCACGTAATAACCAGCTCTGTTATTCTCAAGAGGCAGCCCAGCTGGCTTTTGTCAGGGAAATGCAATAACTGATGGCTGTGAAAAAATGAACGCCTACCCCTTGCTGCTCTGAGAACCATCCTCTGGCTCTGCCAGCACCTCTGCCTGCCCTGGGCAGTGGCGTGCAGCCAGACAGCAGCAGGTTACTGGAAGCAGCAGGCTTCTTCAAGGCCATTGGCTTCTTCAGGCTAATCTTGAAATGCAGAAATAGCCCAGAGAGAGGGGTGAATTTTCCAGGAAGCTTCAGAGGAGCAGTGGGAGATTTATATTGATTTTCAGGAAAAAAACCAAAACAAAACACCTCAATAAAATTGAGGCGCTGAGAAAAGTTGAGCTCTGCAATCATTAACTGCTTATTGGAACGGAAAACCCTTCCTTTTGGGTTAGCCCTGCCATGCTATTTCTTTTCCACAGTAAGCTTTGATATAAGGAGGAAGGCAGGGGACCTTCAATCTCTTAATCTTCCAGGTTTTTTGATCCTCACACCTCTAAGCCCCTTCCCAAGGGAAAGCTTACTCTGCATGGAGCTAGAGATCAGGAGGATTAAGCCTCTGCTGCCTGTCAAGGCAGGGCTGCGAGCCTCTCTCTGTCTCCTGTGCTCAGCAGCATTCAGGCTGCGCAGAGCTGCGGGCAAAACCCTGTTTGGCTGATCAGGAATGGGACCAAGGAAAAGAGGGTAGGATGTGTGGAGCAGCATCCTGCAGGCTGCCAAAGTGCTGCTGTGAACCGAGGGCAGTGTCAGGGCTCTGACTTGTGCAGCCCCAGCCATCTGCATCAGCCAGTTTCCATGCCTCTGAAATGCTGTAAGTATGAGGGGTGCTGATGCACAGAAAATTGCTTTTTGCTTGAACTGCTGGACTGGACTGTTGTGAAACACAGCTACCGTCAGCATGTGGCTGGGTTGCCAGCTTCCTCTTGTTTGTTCACCCTGCACTCCAGATCAACTCAATACGCACAGGGGGCTCACAGGCAAATATTTTTAAGGCCCTTGTGATTCTTGGATCTTACAGTTTCTGTGGAGGAAACTCCAAAGGGCCTGATATCCCCTTGTCCCTGGCAAGGGGTGTTGAAGTGGGCAGTGGCATCCAGGTACCCAAAATTGCCATCTCCCCTGTAACAAATAAGCAGATTTTTCTGTCAGCCCTGCTGCTGCCTTGAACCAGGGGTGGGAAGCACCTCTCTGGTGCTTTGCATCTCTGGATGCAAAGCTAGCGAGGCTTTGCAGCTATGGGGGCAGGTGGCGCCAGCAGGGGACAAAAGTGTTGGTGCTGGCCTGTTAGTGCTGGTTTGCGTTTGTCTGTGAGCGAGCTGATGACGGTTTTGCCTGGCACGGTGCTAAGGCAGAGGTGGTGTTCAGGCCAGAGGGTCCTTTTGAGGACTGGGGGCAAGCATGGTGGCACCTGAATCATTCAGGGACTGCACAGGAGGGCATCCAGGCTGCTTGTCCCCTGCCATACCCCCTCTGGCATTTATTCATGAAATCCTCCATAACCTGCAGGCAGCATCCCTCGGCTCCCAGCCATTTCTCCCCTGCCCAGTCTCGGGAAGAAGGATTTTAATCTAGAGGCGTGAGGGTGTCACAGCCACTGTGAGACGGGATGGCTGCCACTTCCTCCAGGCATATGTGCTCTGGGTCTAAGCCTGTGCTTCCCAAGTGTGACAGCTGAGGCTGATCATGGCAACCTTGGCTGAGTTTACAGCAACTATCTTGCTCTGAGATCAGCTCTGTAGAAACTGGTGGAGCTCCTCAAGGAGGTAGATATTATTCAGCATGTGCAAAAGGCTTGGTATCTGTCCTGGAATAAGAAAGCACAGCGTTGTCCCACAGTGAGCCTGGCCGAGACCCCGAGTGACTTGGGGTTGAGCCCTGTGGGACATGACAAGCCTCCACCGGGAGCTGTCATGCTGCAGGATCTGCGTGAGCCAACAAAGTCCTCATCTCGCAGGCTCCCAGGGGAGGTGGTGGCTGGTGATGGGTCTCTGTCTGCCTGATGCCCGTGGCTGGAGGATATCTGC
Source organism: Mycteria americana (assembly GCF_035582795.1). Lineage (NCBI taxonomy): Eukaryota > Metazoa > Chordata > Aves > Ciconiiformes > Ciconiidae > Mycteria > Mycteria americana. The sequence goes on from NC_134365.1 coordinate 90,866,549, forward strand.
TGCTTTCCTCCCCAGTGGGGTCAGCTGTGACTGCAGTTGCAGGGCACCAGGAGGGGGCTGGTGGAGAACTGCTGTCCACCCTGGTCTCGAGTGAAAGCTGGTGAGAATGGGAAGGAAGCCAAACGCATGACACCTCCCAACTCTGAGGGCGTCTAGGCAGGGGGGGCTTGGTATGGATGTGAATGTATATATGGACTCGTATGAACCTTTATATGGACTTATGGCACACTCGTGATGAAATACACAGTTCTGATCCCTTCTCCTGAGCATGCTGGCATGTGCAGACAGGGCTCCCTCAGACAACTTTCCACTGGCTTTAAGGATGAGGATGGAAGGGAGACAGTGGGAGGACAAGCAGACCTTCTGCAACATCTCCCCTCCTCTCCTTCCCCTCTTTCAAGCCATCTTCCCTTTCTCCCATCCCTGCTGCTCGCTGCAGGAGGGGCTTGTTCACATGGTGCAACTCCTTAGAGCTCCATATCAGCCCCGTAATCCTGGCATCTGCGGTGATTGAGGTGCAATTGTGCAAGTAACTGATGCAAACACGCGTTAATGGTGGGAGGAGTTGTACGGACACCAATGGGCTCTTGTGCGGGAGGGTGCCCGATGTGTTGAGAAAGAGTGTGCTGCAAGCCAGTGAACACAGCTGAAGCAGAGCAGCTATTTTTGTGTGGGCAGGAGGGCTGTGACATCTTGCAGCCTGGTCCTGCCTGGGAATGAGATGGGAAGAGGCAGCTTGGGAGTTTCTGTGTACAACGGGGCAAAACAAGCTCGGGACTGGCAGCCCCGGATGCTGGTGTGGTGGCCATGGCCTGTGCCTGTGCCTCCTGCAGCACAGCTCCATCCAGTGCCCTGCCGGGCTTGGGGAAGGGGGAAAGTCCCCCGTGAGGACCTCCTGTGGCTCTCTGAGCTTCTCCTCCGGTAGTCCTGAGCAGGGCTGAGCCCAGCAAGCCTGTGAGACTGTTGGGCATGAGCGCATGAGCTGCTCGCCCCATGATGTATCTGTGGGGTTTTGTGGGGAGCTGCTTCAGGGATTGCTCCAGTGGGGAGCTGAGGTTGATGCCACAACCCCCAGTCCATGTGACAGTGCATGCAGGACCGTGTGTGACAGCTCCACCAGCTGTGGTGGGAACCTGCACCAGGTCACACTTACAGGTCTGTCTGAGCCGGGGCTGTGCCGGAGATGGGTTGCGCTCAGCAAGGCTCAAGCTGTGCTGCTCCATGCCGTGCTGCCTGTCACCTCCTCTACTGGGGCTGCTCTGCCTGTGTGGCTTGGCAAGTGGTCGTCTTCTCCTCAGCTTCTCATTTGACAGCCACTTATCCATCTGCACATGGGGCATCCCCAAACCAGCCAGCTCACAGACCTGGCCCTGTTTCCAGCCCCCTTCCTGCCCACTGCCTGGCTTGTACCGGGTGTCACCTGGGGTCAGGAGCCTGCCTCAGTGCTCTGTTCACCTCCCTGGGCAACTGATCCCTCACAAGTGCCAGCAGGGACTGCTTGGCTTGCTTATGCACCAGGGGATGCAGAGAGGAATATCCTCCACTGGACCTGCTGCCTTCTTCCAAAGGCAAAACCTGGGTCTCCTCTCCTCCTGCCACATGGTCCCCCACCTTTGATGGTGAGTGCTCGCCCTGGTGTTCATCACTACCACGGTCATGTGCTTCACTGGTCCACCTTGCTCTAGGTCTGTGGCTTACCTGCCTCGACTGCCTTCCTGCCAGCGGCTCTGCAGATGTGCACCGTAGGCGTAGGGTGTGAAAGGAGGTGGGCTGTGCGGTAATGTTGTCCTTTCTTTTCTCCCCAAATAGCATGACTATAGTCATTATCATCCTGGCTGTGGTGATTGCCCTGATCATCGGGTTTGGTGTCTCAGGTATGTGACTGCTCAGATTTCTTGCTGTTACTGGTGGGGTGATGAACTTCTTCCCGGCCGCTACCTCCATGTCTCCATCCTGTGCATGGGCTGAGGTGTGATCTTGCGTGTAAGTGCCACCTATGACCCTTTAACAAAGGCTTGCTTTATAAAGCAAGATGGCTTGCTTTATAAATACCAGATGGCTGAATTAAGACTGCACAGGCGACTTCGGTTCTGGCCTTTCTCAACAAGGTATCACTCCATGGCATTAAACCACAAGGAGCTGTGCTCTCCTAAGATACTGTGAGCTCTTGTAGGTTTTAAATAGTGCAGAGATTTTTTTACACACACGTACACACGCACGCACGCTCAGGGTGGATTAGAAGACACCAGCACTTGGCACTCAGAGCTGAGTGAGGAAATCTGTGTTGGCTCTTAATTTCTGGGAAAACTTGTCAGTGGGCCTGTCCCAGGCTACAGCTGTGCATGTGTGAGCCCTGGCACTGTGGGGCAGCTCTGTTTTGCCCTGGGAAGTGAATACCTGATCTCTGCTTTCACAGCAGCAATTAGGGCTTTTTTTGTTTGTTTGTTTGTTTTTAGTTATATCTGGTGTGTTAGCAACTGAAACATTCAACTCCATCTGTTGCTCCATGGGAAGCCAGCTGAGGCAAGGGGCCAATAAGTATAGCACAACCTGTGCTGCTGGAGATGTAGTGCTGTGTTAGCTGAAATTTCCTTGGGCTTGGAGCCCTAAACCTACACATACAGAAAGTCCTGCATTTACTGTGCTCCTTCTCCCAGATAGGAGGAGATGATGGTATTTATTGCGAAGCTGGGCAGCATCTGTCAGGATGGGGCACATTCCCCTGCTCCTTCAACAAAAATGTGTTGCTTTGGTGTTGGCCAAAATGCAGCCTCCTTGGGATGCTTAGGGAAAGGCTGCATGGGAAAGAGGACCTGGCCCCGGGAAGGAGCTAATTCTCAAGCTCACTGCTTAGGATTTGACTTGAGAAGCAATCTGTGTCCCCAGGGAAGAGAAATGCTGACTTTTCGTAAATGAAAGAAAACAGTTTGGATTCCAGTAAGGGCGAAAGAGCAGCCTCCTACTTCTCTGCCAGCATTATGCCTTGCAATCACATTTATATTGCATAAAGGGAGATCCCAACTAAGACAAGACACAAAAATCACGCTCTTCTGGCAGCTGCAAAGAGAAAAATCACTGATACATATAAGTAAGCAAGAAAACACTATGCAAATTCTTCTCAAATAAAAGGAGCTACTTTTTGAAGCAGACTGCCTGCTAAAGAAATGCTCCTGTGCTTTATCTTGGTATATAAGCAATGGGAATTGACCTCTGCTAGCAGCACTGGTAGCTGCTACTGGTGTCCTTGCAATGTGCCAGTGCCCGTTCAGCCTCGGGGTCGGTGCACAACAGCTGCAGGGCAGTCTGGCCTTTCTCCATGCTCACTGCCTCGCCTTCCTCATGCTGCCTTGCTTTGTCCTTGCAGGAAAACACTCCATCAGCGTCACGGCGCTGACATCTCCAGGGAACATTGGCCAGCGTGGCATCCTGGGCTGCACTTTTGAGCCCGACATCCAGATGGGCAGCATAGTGATCCGGTGGGCCAAGGCGGGAGTAGCGGGGCTGGTTCACGAGTTTAAAGGAGGAAAGGACCACCTGCAAGAGCAAGACGCGTCGTTTCAGGGCCGCACGGCGGTGTTCGTGGACCAGGTGATCGGTGGCAACGCTTCCCTGGAGCTGAGGGACGTGCAGCTCTCTGATGCCGGCACCTACCGGTGCTCTGTCACCACGGCCAGAGGGAGCGGAGCGGCAGTGCTGCAGTACAGGACGGGAGGTGAGGGGTAAAAGAAAGAAAATCCTGCTGCAAAACGCAGGCTAATGTGGCTCAGTTAGACCTACCTGTGGTTATGCCGATGCTAGAGGCTGTGTGAGCAGCACCAACTCCTCCAGCACCCACCATCGAGCCTTGCACCCTTGAGTAGGACTGCGGTATTTTTGTTTTTTTTTCCAGAGGTGTTTATGGCCTTACCCACTCTTTCCACATCCTCGTTCCAGAAAAGATTATTATTTTAATGCACTCAGTTGTCTTTTTTCTTCTATTTACCACACGTAGTCTACCAGATACTTAACTAACTATAAAGAGCCCCTAAGAATGGGATTAGCTAATTGATCTTATAAAGATTCAGATTTTATACTTACTAAAGATAAAATGATAGCTTTTTCTGTCTAGATTAAGATATATTTCCAGCCAGGAGAAATGCTGCATAGTAAAAATTATAGCCTATTTAATATCTTTTTTCTGTTTTTCTAATGTATTCAGTTTTTCAAAATGGCTATCAAAGCAACAAACAGCCTATATCATAGTTATCTTAAGTATTACATATTTGCTAGAGTTAATTGTTTACATTGTTATGAGTCAACCTTAAGACATGCACAGCCACTGCTGAATTTTCACTTGTGGGTCCTTAATTCTTCTGAACCCTCTGGGCTTGGCCATCATGTTCACCGCTGGCACAAAGCAATACACTTCCACTGAACTCAGCAGCGTTTCACCTGTTTGTGTCACCTCTGGGTCTTTCTAATGAAATTGTGGTGAGTTACACTAACTATACAACGGTGATAACGTGAGCCGGCACAGGTAGGTGGTCTTAGTGTTTCTCTGGCTGGCTTTTCCTGGCACCCCTGAGGTCCCAGCACATCCCTTGAACTCAGGGGTTGGCACAGTAGAGTGGGTCCATGACCTTCCAGGGAATATTTCTAAGGTAGCCAAGAGAATGGTTAGAAAGGAGGAAAAAAAAATCTTCACGGCTCTCCAAATGTTGGGGAGTCAGTCCTCCAGGAGAGATCTAGAAACCACCAGGTCTTCACACTCTTCCAGTGAGATGACTTTGGCTGCAGTAACAAATCACCTCCCAAAGGGTCACCTCATGTTGGGGACTGATAGATGAACCACTTCAGGGTCTCCTGCAGACTGCAGTCTTTGCACCCTCTCCCTCACCACTGCGACCGGTGTTGCTGCCCAACAGCTCAAATTGGGAGAGGAAAAACTGTCAGACGTCTCCAGGTCAAGGAAAGACAGTTTTAGGACGGGTGACTGCATATGTGGTGAGGCCAGCTGTACTGGCAGCATGGGGGGGTTCCTCTGTGCTTCAGGCCAGTCATGGCAGGACAGTAGTAACCAGCAGAGCTCTTGAATGAGACAGGCTGCTTTTCTGCAGGTCCAGTCTCCTCCTTTGGCCCAGCAGAGCCAAAGCACCAGGAGGTGGGCACCAGCTTCTGTGCAGAAGCTTGTGACAGATGTCTTGGAGATGCAGACACTTTTCCATGTCACTGACAGGGAGTCTGTCTTGGGACAGAAAGGTAATATGAGACTTGGTGTCACAGGAACATCTGGCCAGCATCATTTCACACAGTCTCCCATTTCTTATTGAAAGTGTGTTTTCTGCCCTGTTGCTACGTGAAGCACTTCCCCAAGCAGTGAAAAAAAGGCTGCTGGGCTCACAGGCCCCTTATCGTGCAATGGCAAGGATGCAAGAACTGCTTGAGACTACGGCAGGTAACCGCAAGGCCAGAGGGCTTTGGCTCACGTCTGAGGCATGCTTAAGTCCCACGGGGAATTGGTCTCCTACCCTTACCTGAAACCTTGTGAACCTGCCTGATTTTGTGTTGCTTGATTTGATGTTCAAGGTAACCCACACAGAAAAGGCATTAGAGAGAACACGTGAAATGCTGTATTAGGTTTTATTTCCATTGAAATCAGTCAACTCTGCTCTCCTAAAAAGCTGCTGTTTGCTCTTCACCTATGTGCATGTAAGAAATACAGTGAATGTACTGAGGTATCTTTTTCTAGGAGACTGAGACTAAGAAAGTTTTATCTGAGATGGCCTTGGCTTTAAAACACAGCTGAGTTTGCAATGGGCTTCAAACGTTTCGTTTAATCCAGGGATGTTGGTGTAAATCCTGCAGCTCAGGCCACACCTTAGTCTGCCCTCAGCCTCAGCAGGTGCAGACAGAGCTTCCCTTGGCTGCAGCCCCATTTAGCGTCAGAGTCACAACACGAAGCTGTAGGTGTTGGTCAGGCTCCCTTCTCAGTCAGCAGAGAGGGTGAGTCATCTTCCCCTTCCCCTGGCCTCTGATAACAGCAATCACTTTTGGCATGCCTCTCCCTGCCGAGAATAGCAGGTGCCTCCTTTCAGCCACCTGCCTTCAGCAGAGGTGAGCGGAGCTGTGCCAGCTGCAGCTCCTGCCTGGGCAAGCCGGGTGTTCGGCAGACATGGGCAGTCTCAGGCTGGCCAGACCCTGAGCTCAGTCTCCTCTGGGAGCTTGGATGTCCAGGAGCTCTTGGGAAATGCTTAGTTTATGAGCCTGGGACCCAGCTTGTAATTGTTAAGAAGAATTACTTAGACACTAAAGCTGTGCCATGACCTCAACAGATCTTGTCAAATGGGACTGCCTTGTCCTAGGAGTTTTTAGGTCCCCTGTAGTCATCCCCCTGTAGCACAACCTATACAGACCTCTGACCCTCAGCGTTTGGTTTGGCTACCTGTGATGCTGAGCAGCAAGTACTCTAGAAATACTTGGGACTGACTGGCAGATGCAGTTGGGTGTTTCACGCCCAGTCCTAGACATTTGCTGTTTTCTGACTCTCTCCCTGTTTTCCCTCCCAAAGCCTTCAGCACCCCCAAAGTCCATGTGGAGAACAGCAGCAGCGGGGACATGGTGCAGTGTGAAGCACCACGCTGGTTCCCTCGACCCGCCGTGCGCTGGACAGCCTACAGCGACGCTGGGGAGTACCTACCTCATGTTGCCAACACCAGCTACGAGCTGAACGCTGAAAACATCACTCTGAAAGTGGTTTCCTTTCTGCACAACATTACTGCTAACGCCACCTACACCTGCGTGATTGAAAACAACATTGCCAAGGCTACAGGCAACATCAAAGTGACAGGTAGCGTTTAACACCACGCAGAGACCACAGGAGCGGGGGAGAAGAGGGTTTAAACAGTGCGCCTGTGTGTGTCGGGGGGCTCCTGCAGCACCTGTGTCAGTCAAGGAAGGAACTGAAATCCGTGGCTAATCCAAGCACCTCCCTCTCTGTCCCTGGGATGAAGGAAAGGGTCTGTGTTTGGTCCTGCTATTTCAGATGTTTTTCATGGTAACGATTGCCCCCTTGGCACAGGGGACAGAACTGCCAGGGAATGGGAAGGAAGGAAGGATACACTTCAAAAGAATGTATTCCTTTGAATGTTAACCAAACCCAAACCAACAACCAAAACCCTCAACTTTTGACACTTTCTTTAGCTAGTTCAACTTAGATCCCTTTTGTGTACCAAACCAGCAGGCCCCTTTAGCTGTTACTAATGACAATCTCTTTGACTCCAGCCCACACCCTTTATTTAAAAGGCCATCTTATTCACAGGAAAGCCAACTTTCCAAAAAGCCTGGATATCTTTTCCTGTTCTACATGAGAAGGGTCATAGCTCTTCTACAGTGGGGACTTCATAGCAGTCGGTCTCCAGCACAAGAGGCAGGGTCTATCTTTATCAATACTCAGAAAAATGGGGAGGAATAAATATACATACTCATTTTGCCTTCCCTGCTGCGCTCCCCCATTCTGGTAGCCTCTCACTCTTCTTCTGCTGCAGATTTCAGCATTACAAGGGGGACCAACTTGCAGCTGATGAACCTGAACACAGAGTCAGTGTCCTCCTCCCTTCCAGTCTGTCACTGGATGCTTCTGCTTCCCCTGTATCTGCTGTCGATATAAAGCCTCTATAAAACAATCAGAAACACTGCTGGACCTGGAGGTAAGCTTGGAAAGGGAAACTCATAAGCATATATGCTCAGTATAAGTATACGTAGGCCCTCTTTCTGAGTTTTGTTACAGCAGCAGACCTATCTCAAGCCTGCCAGAACAGCAGGACGTGTCTTTGCCCTGTGCCCATCCTTTCCCCATCCCCAGCTTTAGGTGGGACGCATGGCTTCTCCCATCACTTTCTGCAACTTTAGATTCTTCTCTTACACTCTTGACTGTCATCTCTTACTCGCCCTCTCAATCTCTTTTGCTTCCCTCCTCAACCTTCTCTGTGACCCGAAAGATAGACGTCTTGCTTGCTGCTCTGCGCACTCACTGAACCTTGGCTACAGTTCATGGCTGCAAGGCAGTGTAGAGTCAAAGCACAGGACAACTGCCTTTAGTATTCACCAGCTTTGGCTTTGGGTGGTAGGCTCTAGAGGTAAACTGGTGATGAAGTGGAGAGCTACAGAAAATCAGCTGAAAGGAACATCTCTGTCTTTCTATGCAGAACCCTGATGGCAGGACACGCTTCATGCTTTCCTCCCTCTTGGGCCGAGAACTTTAAGAGCTCCTCCCAGTTCCAGAGCATGTAGTAGCACAAACATGAAGCCAGCTGATTTCTCTCTTGTATTATTATTTCTTACCCGTGCCAACAACAAGATACTTTGGCTTCAGAAAAAGAGCGAGGAACATGATAAGGAGAGTTGCATAAATAAAGGAAAAACTCTGATCACAGGAACGAGATGTGTTCTCTTGTCTGAAGTAACCCAGTGACCAGAACTCTCATCACAGACAGAAGCTCAGAGACAAACAGGAAAAGGGTTTCCTGCAATACATCTGAGAGCTGGTCCTTCAAACTCAGGGTACCAAAAGCAAGCAAATCTTAGTTCCCCCCAAACAAATTTGATTCATCCATCTCATGTCCTGTGATTCTCAGAATGTACTAATAAAACTGTAAATAAGAGAGCCAGTTAATCTAGTCAGTCTTCTCAGAAGACTGTAATCAAAATCCTCTTCTGACAAAGATGTTGTGAATGGCAAAACACTGATGGATTAGAAAATAGCCAATAGGCTTGGAATAAGGGTTAGGTCTTCAACCTGGCAAAGGCAAACAGCCTATATGAGGACTGATGATTGCATTTGTAACGTGAAATAAAAGAGAAACAGGTGAGTAGCAAGTGTGGCAGCAGGCAGAAGAAAAGCATACATAATGAGGAGGAAAAGAGGGAGACTAGTAAGATACTACTGGAAAGTTCAAATTCAGAAGTAAAAACAGTTATTAAACATAGTTACAACTATAGAGACAAATTTGCCTTTTTTGTTTTTAAATAAGTCTCTGTTATCTGGCACTTCCTATCTATTTCTGTAGCACTGTCTGTCACTATGTTATTCGTATTACAGGACTACTTTCAGTTGCACTTTTAAATCAGGTTTTGATCTCTTATGATCTCATCACTTACAGTCAACATTTTCCTCAGGCTGAGAGGGGTTTTTTTGTTTGCTTTTTTTTTGGTTTTGTTTTGTTTTCTTTGGGGATGGCGGGGGGCAAGCTTCAGCAAAATCATTACCATTTCACAGAAAGCATCTACAGAAAAAAAGACTGTCACAGCAAAACTTGTGTAGACCGTTGCTCTAAGCTGTTTTGGCAACCTTCTTAAGGATGGAGTCGCAGAACTTTGTTGAATGGTGGCACCTGTCAGGTCTGGTGCCACTCGTGCTTTGGTCTTAGAAGTGGCCAGCAAGCCTTGAGAGGGAAGATACTTTACACATGCTCAATAAACCCACCACCTGAAGTTTAATATAAGGCTCAAACTCGGGATGAAAGGGGAAAGGCAGGGGGAAACACTGAACAAACAAAACCCAAAACAGAGTAGCTGTCTGCACACAGAATAAGGTGGGGAAGTAATTGTGTGTGGAATTTACTAACCTATAGCACAAGATGAAGGATCTGGATGTTATTTTGCCAAAAGCAGTGCAGAACATTTGGTCATCACTGCAAGCAGACGGGAGAGGAATCTCTTCAAATGGTGATCTCCCACATATTGTATTGGTTAGTCTGCCGTGCCACCATAGATACTGGCACATGCCGCTGCAGTCATCCCCTTCCTAATCAGGAACAGATGGGCAAGCGTGTAGCATGTTGTGAATTTGTATCACAGCTCACTGCCTTCCTCTTGTTACCAGCCCCATGTAATGTTCAGGCCACTGTTTAAGCTGCAAAATGATGCTCGTTTAGTGCTGTGATTTAGTACCATGATTTAGTTTCCAAACAGTAATTTATTCACTTTCCTTCTCTTTTGGAGGAAGGAAATGGTTTAAAAACATAACTTTAATAATTTCAATTGGGTTAAGAAGACTATCCCTTGTGGCAAGTGTACAGTTTTGCATTAAGACAGTGAATAATCTGCAAAGTGCCTGGCTCTGGCTCATAAACCAAGGATCTACATTCTGCCTCATTCCCCATATAGCAAGTAAACCCTAATAATAAAATAGATACAGTGTTATTTAAACTGTATTTTAATAGCTTTATTTAGTAGATACTACCACGTAAAATACACACATTGTGTGCCCTAGGTCCAAAGCAACCACTATCACGTAGGAAGTACTGAACATCTCTCTTCCAAAATGTAGCCCAGTATCACTGGTGGCAATGGTCCAGAATGACCATTCACGAATTCCACAAGTCACAGCAGTTTCTTCATTGCATCCTTCACCCTGTGCTCACAGGCCCGTGCTCCCACTGGAAAGGAGATTAAAAAAAGCTTCCAGTCCCAGTAGGTATTTCTGTAATTCCTCTCCCACTGGGAGAGATGTTAAGCAGTAGCTCCCACTCAGCAGTGACTAGACGTCCTCCTAATCCTCTCACTGTTCAGATAGCTTAAAGCTTCTTGTTCCACTTCCTCCACATTCAGGCACAGCAGGCTCGGACGAGGTCCCACTTGTGACACAAACTCTACTTCGCCGCACCGAAAATTTCTCAGCTGCAGTGGAGCTGAAGGGGAAAGATACAACCTGTAACAACTCAGTACAGGGCTCCTGCTCTGTTCTAGCACACAGCTGTAGAAGTTGCTGGGGGAGGGAAGGTCTTGCAGCAGCTGCTTGGCATCTGCTAAACCTCAAAGGACAGCATGATTAATGAATCCAGGATGTAAGCAGATGAATGCATTTGGCCAGCATTCCTTCAACTTGGAGGAAACAGACATCTTACACTGTGAAACACTGTGAACTATGTGTTGCTCACATAGCTGATGCACTGGGCTTTGTATCTTTTCTCGCTACCAGCAACCTGGCCTTACAGTGTTACACAATAGCCAACAGATAACATCTCCACAGCAGAGCATCCTCTGGTGAGCTTAGCAAATCAACCCCTTGCAGCACCTGGACTCATACTCAAGCGCTAGTGTTACCACAAGCAGCTAAGAAGAATGTCTCCTTAACGCAGCAACTGCACAGTTGTGGCAGCATGAGCTCAGACATCAGCACCCATGAATTCAAAACTTCAGCATTTTAAATTCTGTAGCATGGTGAGGATTTCCAGGCCTAGTCTTGACTCTACCTGCTGTCCTGTCTAAAGTCAAAACCCACTTGATTTGAGAGGTCTGCACAGTAACTGGCTGGCCAGAACCCTGTCCCATCCAAGGACTGGGAACCTTGCTCTAAAACAGAGAAAGCTTTGTGTGTAAGAGGCACCCCACAGAAATAAACCTGTACCTTAATGTTGGGGGACAGGAGAACAAAAGGGGGATGCTAATAAAACATGTTCTCTCCTGCCACCACTACCACGCACACACACACACAGAGCACCCACCCCCCCCTTACTGACTCCTTAGAACAATTATTATCCCGGTTGTTTAGGTGATACATTTTCCTGGAAGCATATATAAAATTTGAACAGAGAAGCTCTAAGTTGTTCACCACAACTACAAGGACAATTCAATACTATTATTATGCTTCTGTGTAAAGTAGAAAAATTCAGATATAATATTGTTGTATATAGTGACTTTTATAATATTATTTCTGTATTTTTGTAACCATGGTTCTGCTAAGACACATCTTAGCTCTACACTACAGAATTCACAATTCCCTGGAAATCCTCCAAAGATCTTGCTTTGCAAGCAGTGAAGGCAGCTCTCCTTCCCCAGCCTGGTGAGACAGGTCCTCCCTTCCTTCCCACACTAAATATTACAAAAGCCAACAGTGCTTGCTTACCAGGCTGCAGGATCTTGGAAGGCTTCCTGTCTAGGCTGAAATCCAGCAGGATAGGGCGACAGATGAGAGAACTCCTGCACAGACTCCTTAGGTAGCAAGCAACGAGATCCTCAGGTTCCTCTACACACTGAGGAAGGAAAGGGTGTGCTGCCAGTGAATGTGCAGCGGGAGGCAGGGAGTCACTGAAACACCCATAGCAAAGGGAAATCCAGTCCAGCTGAGGCTCAAGCCCAGCATGCTGCAATTGCTACCGGAGTAAGCCACTCACCCCTGTGCCAGTAGCTTCCCCATGCTGAATGGACACTCTGCCCCTGCTCTGCACACAGTTCTGCAGAGCTTCCCACTCGAGAAGGCTGAGGCCCAGCATTGCTGCCACGTGCTGGTTCCTGCACAGCACCAAAGCTTCACCTGTTCCATCCTCCACCAGCACCCTACGGAGAAAGCAGGCAGACTAAGATGCAGAGGGAGGTCAGGACAATGCCTGGCTCCCTCACAAGGGTCATGTCCCAGACAACAGATCTCAGTAAAGAGAGAGGGAGGTTTGTTCACATCTGGGAAGACATGACAACTCTAACTTCTGTCTTTGCTATTCTGTCCACATCCCATCCTTGATCTGATTTTCCCTTCCCCTCTGTGGTGTAATTTGTTCCCTCCTACCCACCTCTGTCCACACCCAATCTCTACAGCACTTACCGTGCACTGGCTTGCCTCACTCCTGTGTGTGACGGACATGGTGGACTGTGTCGGGTGCACCTCCCCTGAAGGAAGAGTAAAGCTACAGCTATGTATGGATGGGAAGGGGAAGGGCCACTGCTTCTTTTAACCCTCCCCTAATTAAGCATGCAAAGGATGAAAGAACTTCACTGCATTTCCAATGAGTGTCTTGGGCAAAGTTTGTATGGGGAGAAAAATCACCTGCTGCAAGGTGCTGAACCCCAACAGCAGTGAACATGGGAAAACCAGAGCATTAACAGAGCAGGATTCTCCCCTTGACTGTCCTTGCTTCTTCCCCACTCCTAACTGCCAGCCTGCCTGATATCAGATGCGCGCTTCTAATCAGTTGTCATTTTGGTCCCTTTCTAATAAGCAAGTCCTTTTCAGATGCTGGAAAAAGAGGTTTTGGAATTGGGATACGAACTCTTATTTCCTCTACATGGTAGCAGAGGATGTGTTAGAGTAGAAAATCTGCAAGGCTCATCACAAATTATCTCTGTGGAAGCCTGAATACCTCTTTGAAGATGCTGCTGCAGAGTGAGCAAACCCATTGCAGGGACAGAGTCAGTACACAGGACAAGTGGCATAAAATCCGTGCCTGGGGCAGGTGTTGCAGGTGAGGTTGCAAGTTGGATAGAAACACTAGTGAGGGGGGTGAGGCTTCTCCTGCAGGACTAGACGAAATAGGAATGTGAGACACCTGGAACATAGAAATCTTTCTTGGGACACTGTAAAGTGGGAAGAGAACCTGGACTCACCTTGAACGAAAAGGTAGGTGAGAAGCTGGCAGAGATACGATGCTTACACAGCTGGAGGCAATGTAGGTGCAATAAACATTATGGAATCTGCAATATGAAAGAGTAGATGTCAGAAAGAGCTCACACAAACCAAACTGCTCAGTTTTCTTGGCATGGCTGGGCTGGTCTTCATCTGTAACATGGTAGGAAAATAATTTGTAGCAAGGGATTGGGAGACACGAAGGCATGGGCAAGGGATGAGGAAAGTCCACAAGAGGAAAGATTTAGAGATGGTTTCAAAGACATTAAGAGAGGCCAGAGCTGGAGCCCAGATCAGGGCTCTAAAGACAGGGGTACCTGGAAATTTTCCGTTCCAAGTTCTGGAAGAGGATCTTGGCTCCAGGTAGCAAACCCCAGAGATGCTGCAGATAGGTGGCAGCAATGTAAATGTCCACCACAACAGGGGAGCCTGGAGCAACTGAGATGCTGAGCTTCACGCTGTGATCACTGGCTAGCAGACTCCCTGAGGAGACACAGAACCACACACACCATGAGTTCACATGCAGGTAGCATAGTCTGTCACCAAGCTGGACCTACTAGAGGTGTTTTCCCTCCCATCACAATAAGGTTATCACTGTTCCACCTCACAGATTTTCCAGGTACAGTATTCCCATTCCCATCCCCAACACACATGCAGTGTACAGTTTCCCAGCCCTCTGACATGCAATGGGATGCAACATCTTGGCATACTTCCACTACTCTCAGACACAGGAGCACAGTTAGCCCAGTGCACTGTCTTTCTGAAACAAAAAGAGGCAAGAATCAATCTGTTGTTACCTGACAGACTGTCACAATCTTACCTTTCTGCTTTTGAAGGCCGAGAGTCACAGATGGCTTCTCATTCTTGGGAGAGGCACACAAGGTCCTCTCCACTATCTCACCAGAGAAAGAAACAAGGGAACCTGTGAAACTGAGAGCAGACCAGGATTTCTGTCCTGCCTGAAGACAAAGGGAGTAGAAGAAGGCCTGACTCTAAGATTCCCAAAAAGGACAGGGTGAAGTGGAGTGCTGTTGCTTGAGCTTGGTTTCAGGGGAACCTGCCCTTGAGCACCTGAGCTACTAGACTGAGGGCAGCTTGCTGCAGTGTACCCCACCCAGGGACAAGAGGCCCTTTTAACTTGCTTTCTGCTTCTTCAGGCTCAGCAGTGAAGAAAAAGAGAGACACATTACAGCCTTCCTATCTGTTTAACTCCTACTTGATTTTCTTAATTAGAGGAAAAAGCCAACCAAAGAAAAACTCAGTTTACCATAAGGCACTGGTGAAGATTTCAGTGCGCAAGTGTATCACCCCAGATTAAACGTGCTTTGAGCAGAAAAGCTTCTAACCCCAGTATTTGTTTGAGCAAGTTATGCTAAAACAATCAAAAAACCAACCCAAACCCTCACACATTCAGCCTCATTTTCCCTGCTGCACCCGTTTCCACTTCTGACAGGAATTTAGCAGAGACCTTTGGAACCTAGTTCACACCAGCAGTAGCTCAAACTTCTTCTGGACACTGATTTGAAGTTTTGTCGCCTGCAATCCCTTTAACTTTGATAAACAGGATGGGGGCAGTCTGGACTACTTGCACATAGGAAGATTTCCAAACCATATTCCTAGGGCGGATAATTCATTGCTGTTTAATGTAGTACTGTCTCTAACAAAGATGAATGCAGACCTACTCCCTGAGGCACGGTCACATCTAATTTGCGGCAGACCAACATACCTGTTGCTAAGTACTTCTGGAATGGAGGAAATTCTCTGGTCCATGCCTCTCAGTACCGACCTGGCTGCCAGCTAGAAGTGGGGGAGACACAGACTCAGATGAATTGTAGTTTATGGTTATCCCCAGCCAGAGCAGTAAAGACAAGCTCTGCATGCTTAGAGCTACATCAAGCAACTGATGCTTCCTCCCCAGATTAATTCTGAGGCAGGAAAATGTGAAGCCCAACAGCAGCCTCTGATGGAGCTTAGAACAGAACAGTCTCATCAACAAGACATTCTGTATCGATAATTTTCTGAGCTAGTTCTGGAGAGATCTACGAGTTGCCTGTGAAAGCCTAGACCAATAAGGCACTGCATACCTGGTGCTCAGTCAGACAGGAGATCCATGTCTCATGCTGTAAGTGCCAGGTATCTTGGACAGGCAGGCACAGGGGGCAGGATGAACTGCTCAGGAACTTTGCTGGCACAGGTGGAAAACAGAGCTTGTCAAACACTTCCAAGTCCTGAGAGAAGAGTGATAAGGCAAGAAAGAGGACTATTAAAGGAATGAGATGAAAGCTATATAGGAAAAAAGGACCACTGAAGTACGATGGTTTAAAGAAAAAAAAATACACTGAACTCAGAGCTCTGAGAATTTTAACCAAACACAGAACTGAAGCAGTTCCTTGGCAAGATGGATGGGAATTCCAAGACTCAAAAAAAGCTTAGTCACCCTCTGACTCCTCGACTCCCACATGCAGTTCAGTAAAATGTCTCCAACAGGGAACAGCAAAACAACCTCTCTCTTACCGAACAGTGGGGCACAATGAAGCGATACAGCCCATGCAGGTGCAGAAATGGAAACCATCGTAGAGACTTCCCCATGAAGAGCAGTAGTGCCTGGCGGGGGAAGGGAGGGGAGGGGAGGAGAGGGGAGAGAGAAAAGGTGATGAGAAATGTTAGGTAGAAAATGAAAAATACAGCAAGAAGAGAGCAAGCCCAGCAGAGGATGTCTTGCTTTAGAAGTAAGGTTAGCACCACCAAGGATAACCAAGACAAAAAACACTCTCCCATTGATTAGGAATCTAGATCCTTAATTATCACATAGGCTCCCTGAGGAGCCAGCTCCCAGCATTATCAAACCACCCCCCTAAAGGTGCCTCCTGCCTCACTTCTTGCTGTGTCATGCCCTCTTCTCCATCACAGCTGGTCTCTTCCAGCTCTGGTAGATTCCCACTTTCTCTGGAGTGGCTCCAGAGCCAAGGTCTGCCCAGCCACAGCACTGTGGCTTGGAAACTGCACTGCAGCTCCTGTCCTTCTCCATCTTCTTTTCTGGGTAGTTGGTAATTGCGTAACATAAGACCCTCTTTCTGGGTAACCAAGAATAGGCGAGATACATAGCTGGTTCTTCTAGCGCTGCTCTGGCCCTTCTGACAGTTCTCATCTCTCTGAGTATCTGGCTTGGGATCCTCCAGTTTCAGCATTTTTGCCTCTGGGGTTTCCAGCTCAGATGTTAAGCTGCCATCGTCCTTCCCCCTCAAAGAGGAGCTGTTTCCACTCCTAAGGCCTTTCTGGATTTGTCCTTCAGCAGCATGGAGAACCTGAACATCCTCAAAGTAGAACTGCACATAGACACTGAAACGACAAATGGTAGCAGTGAAACTCCCTGTTCCTGACAGGGGGCTGTCTGAAACAAGCAGTTATCTGGGAAAACCACTTCTGGTGAGTGCCCCGAAGGTATTCAGCAGGAGCAGTGGGAAAGGGTGAAGTAGAGGGCAGCTACCAGGCTGGGTGTATTCTGAACAAAATGGAGATGGTGGGTTTGTTGCTGATGAAGATCTCCTTTCCTGCAAATAGCAAAGGCCAGTTGCTTTGGCATGGAAATACTATGCTGATAAGCAGCTTTAACATAGTCCAAAATAGCTGTGGAACTGCAGAGTGATGATTTTAATTGGGCACTGAATAAAGGGACTTGCCTGTTTTTTTTCTCCCTCACATGCTCCAGATTTGCCAGCTGCTCCCAGGAGGGAAAATCAGTCTGAAGGAATCTCTCCACTATAAGCTGGTAGTTTTCCACCTGCAAGAGTGATCCTGCAAACACACCAGAGAAAGGAGCTGAGCTAATAAAAAGAGAATACAAACCCAGCAAGCTCAATTTCCTCATTTTTAAGTCACAAGGCCAGTGACAGTTCAGCATCTCCATACCAAGTCTCCTCTTCCTTGTTTTGGAGCTGGATGGCAGAACAGCAAAAGCCCAGCACTCTCAAATTTAGCTTAGTGGGACATACCTATGAGAGCTGTATGGGCAAAGGGGCTACCATCCTTATGGGATATCACACAGGGAAGCGTGCTGCTCTTGTCCTGCAGCTGGAGGGAACTGCTCCTGGAGGAGACTCTCAGAACACCCAGTAGTATCTGCAACAGAAAGGGAACAGCAAAGAGCATCAAACACTTCCCATCTCTGAAGGCCATAAATCAAAGTGTGTGTAGCAGCAGCCCGAAATCAGCTGTTCAACACAACACAGGTGAGAAAGCAGTGTCATTCTCTAACAGGAGGAACAGGCATGCATCAGACAGGGTGCTGGAAGGCATGGGGAAAACTGAGAACTCTCAGGGCACAGACAGCAAAGGGAACAAGGCACTTACCAGTCGGGGCTGGAAACTTCCTGCTGAGAGTGTGCAGTAGGACCAGGCCAGTCTGCGGTTCAGCTCCTGGGTGCCCATATGCTGTGCCTCCAAGGGGGAAAGCAGCTGTGATGGACTGAAGCCTTCCCAGCTCTTCTCTTTAGCCACATGGCAAACTGCAGACAGAGATGGGGCCTGGCATGGGGGAGTCAGGGTCAAATACTAAGAAAAAAGAAAGAAAGAATGAACCAGCTGAATTTCTTTCTATCAGACAAACAGGAAACAGCTCACAGAGCATTTACTCACCTTCTGCAGGGGACACTGGTGTATTTTTGCTAGGATTTCATTATAAACATCTCTTGCTTTCCCTCTATCTGGCACCACAGTTTGCATTAGGGGGACAAGGAACTTCTCAGCAGCTCCAGGGTTTCGGTGCGTAGAGCTAAGCAACAGTCGACGGCGCCCAAAGAAACAAGAAAACCTGAAAAACATTAAGACAGTTAGAAGTATTAGCAGTCCTCACGTCTTAGTGGGTTTTGCATGTAAGTAAGTCAGGGATTCTTTCTGCTTGTTATGAGTGAATGTGCTGTGTAGGACAAGAACTAAGGAGAGCACAAAAAGAACATGAAGTGATTAAAAAAAGGAACATTTAAGGGTGATGCAGATTTATGTCAGGCAAGCAGACAACGAACAGAAAATATACAGAAATGGACAGACTCGCAAAATCTTGAAACTCAAGTGGACAAAAAAAACCCCAAACCAACACCCGAAAATAATCTCCCTCTAAGTCACACAAATGGACGTCCATGAATTTTGGCTAAGCTTGATATGATTACTCATGTTAGCTATACTTGTCTTTCTTTTACAGGATGCAAAAAAATCACAAGACAAACAACCACAGACTGCTCTTGTTCCAATACTATCCTTGCATTGCATTCCTTTCAGAAGTTTAGGTTACTGCTTTTGAATGCCTGGAAGTGACGACACTGCCAGTCAAAATATGACTTGATAACAGAAAGTGAACTTGAATAAAAAGAGATAGCAACTAACTCACGGGAACAATTTTAAAGCAGTAGCAGGACTTAGCAATCACATTTAAAGGAAGTGAAAAAGCTAATAAAACCTGAAACTTATAGCTAGTATAATTCCTGGGGCAAAACTGAAGCTGTTTTATTGGAAAGCATTGGTAAAAATTCCACATTGCCAGTAAAGCACAGGAAGACTAAGCATTCTATAAACTGCTACTTGACTGCCCAAGATTAAATATATACATTTTAGTTTTTAAAGTCCAAGGCAGCAGATACAGTGATCAACCATAACTATTCCAGAACAAACACAAATATTTTCACTAACAGAACCCAGAAGTAAACCCAGAAACTGGCCCACAGCTGTCATGCGAACAGAGTGCAACCATCAGGGAGAGCAGGAAGCCATCTGGAAGACCCAGAGATAAGCATGTATGGGAAAATCTGCTAAGACAGAGGCGCTCAAACGAATGCTCACACTACTGGCAATACCCAGAATATCTCAAAGTGACATGCTGAGCAGCTGCTGCTCCTGTGAGCAGCCACGACACAAGAGCCTTTATATCGGTTGTGATCTGGTTGTAGCAGCAGTTTCCAGCTCCAGCCTCAGTGCCCACCTTGATTTGTCAAGAAAACCACATTGGCAGGCACACATCCCAACAGTGCTTCTGTATTTCAGGACAGAAATTCCTAGGCAGAAGTACATGAGCACATGCTCTGGAGTGCTGCAGCTTCCCGAGAGTAGTGACCTTACTGCACACGCACTTGAAAAATGTACAGGATCTCCTCATAAGAGCAACTGCAAGGTACAAGCAACTGGACATGATGTGAAGTCTAGATGAATGGCTTAGGCCAGTAAACCAGAAGCAATTGCTGCTGCTATTAGTATCCAAGCACAGTAATTTTGTTAACCCTTGGTCTAGAAGACGCCCAGGTAGCCTACAAAGCACATTTACACATAGCCTGACTTCAGAAGAACTGTTCTCACCTCTCCTCAAATGTCTCCAGGAGACTCACCAGCCAGAGGTAGACTGGCATACCAAGATTGTAGCGGAAGAGCAGCTGTAAGTAGAGATTTCCTGAACAGGCCGGTGGCTGGTAGGGGGTGATGAGCCTTGAAAAACTCTTCAGCACAACAGTGCTGCTCAGGCAAGCACCAAGTACAATGAAAGGGAAGGATACCAGAGGCTTCTGCAGGAGGTGGACATCGATGAGCTGAGATACACAGACATACAACTTAAGAGAGGAGATAGCTAGTCTGCCACCACTCCCCAAAACCGTCACCCCACCCTAAATCCTTTGTCACTCTACTGGATTGTCTATAAATCCAATGGGCCTGAGGGACCTGACACTGCTTAGGGAGGAATCAGATAATAATAATTTTGACTCTCATGACCAAGCTGAGACAGTAAGATCGCCAGTTTTGTTCCAGATACTTGCTGAAATAATTCCAATGTTCCCGTAGTCTTCTGTTGACCCACACACTTGGGAGCCATCCCCAGGGCCTGAGTATTTTCCACTGAATGCTTTATGCCTCCTAAGTCTCAACTTACCTCCACACATGCTCCTGGACGGAGTCCACGTGCAGAGTTCAACAACTGCTGGTAAGCAAGGCACAAGCAGACTTTGTTATCCAGTAAAAAGAGACCAGCTTGGACATTGAGTATTTTGGTGACAGTTCCCTAAATAGAAAGCAAACAGAAAGTTACAGGAGTGTAGAGAGTCCCAGAACATAAGAGAGTCACAGGCCTGAGCAATAGGGAAATAAATTAATGATGAAAATAAGACCTTGCAGGCCAGGAGCTGAAACCCTAGAGCACGAGTGGGTGAAGGCTAACCCTACGAATCCTTACCACATATGAGATGATCTTGGACTCTTTGGTTGATCCTGGCCTCTCCTCTTCAACTCCCAGCTCCAAGGAATCACTGAGCTGCTCAGCAGCCTCAAGGGAAAGAGATTGAGTGGATTCTCCTTGCCAAGCACTGTCCAGTGGCTGCTCCCTCACCTGCTCTGCACAGTAGGGCAGAAGGCAGGAAGAAACACTGGTGACAAACACCCTTTGTCCAGATTTCTTCAGGCTGGATGTACTCAGGCCTGTTATTGTGTACCTGTGACCCAGCTGGAGGATATGATGCCATGCCAGCTGGTTGGGCTTCTAGAACAGAGAAACCAAAAGTGACATCAGCATCTCTGCACTGGAAAAAATTCTTTCTGACCCCGATAACCCCACCCAAAAAAACCTTCTCCTTCAAGAGGACTGCCTCACACTCTTAGCAAAAGGGCAATATCTGCAAGATATTCAGGGGCACTGCAACTGCATGAAGGAGGGAGGGAGGGCTGTATTTCTGCATAGAAACTAGGCTTCTTACATACAAGGACTACTGTAGGCTGCATGGAATAAAAAAAAAACCACCAAACCAAAATGAGAATCACTAGTAAAAGGAAGAATAAATCAAACTGGGAAGTCAAGGGCAAGCTTCAAAGAATTAATCAACTAGCACATACACAGATACTGACAGTGAATTTGTGAGCAAAATTCCAAGGACTTACCTGCACCAGCACAGGGACCCAAACAGCTGAGGTGAAGCACTTCAGAAACAGGAAGAAGAATGTCTTGTGGTGAATACAAAGGAGAGGCCCGAGTCTGGCCAATTCGCCTACCACGGTGAGCTTTGATCTTTTCTTACATGGAATCCTAGAGGGCAATTGAGGAGGCAAAGGAAATCAGAGATGAAAGAAGAACTCGAAAGTGTCTCAAAAGCAAAATAAACAAATATGCAGCATGCACTTTCTGGAAATAAAGGATCCAACAAGGTAATATGGACCATCTCTCAGAGAGGTTTTCAAAACAATATTTGGCTACAAAATTCTTACTTTAACTTTTATATACCAAATCCCTTTGCTATTTTAAAAAACCTTAATATTCGAAGACAGCAGGGTTGTGTTGAACAAATTCACATGTTCCATGACAACAGCCAGATTATAAAAAGCTTTACCACAAACAAGAAGCTAATTACAGGTCAAAAGGAAAAAAAAAAAAGTCACAAGCAATTCTTCAGCAGAAAACAGAACTCGGCTTTGTAGATCCATGGAATGTGACACTGTGAAAGTTCTACGCCTGTAAATAAAAAAGGCCTGAAAGCAACAATGGAGTCTTCCTAAAAAACTTGGCACAGGGTGAAAGAGCAGCAAAACTGAAAGCGGATGAGAGGAAGAGAGAAGTGACATTTCTTTAGTAATTTCAAACTTTCATTTCAAAAAAAGAAAAAAAAGAAAAAAAAAGAAAAAAAATTCATTTCAAACAAAAAATTGTCATTTCATTTGTCATTTTCATTTCAGCTCCTACTTGACTTGAATATAACCATCCCACTTAGTCTAAACAAATACATTCTTGATTCCAAAACACATAAACAATTATGTAACTTTATGACTTTTTTAAAAAAGAAATACCAGGACGTCCACACACACAAGTAAAAGGAACAACATTTAATGATTTTATTGGTAACATTTTTAACAAGGAGCACAGAAAATTGGTCAGATATCAGGGAACAGCAGAGGAGCTTTATGTTAAAAGGCTAATGGTGTACACTGAAATATGGAAATAGTTTTCTTGTTTAAAACAAAAGAAAACTAAAAAGAAAGTAAAGCAGCCTGGCTAGTGACATCTTATTGTTATTAATTTACATCAATAATTCTCTCCTCAAGAAGATAAAACATGATCTAGCACAACCTGAAATTACCAACTTGAGTAAGATTTGTAATTCCATTGGCTACATTTTCACATACTGTAAGTCTTATTTCCACTGAACACAACAGTTACTGTTATCAGCTGACATTTAACTGGCACCTTTATCTCAGCAATCTGATAAGAACTTGACCGGCAGTGTACATTAATTTCATATTAGAATCTAGAATTACTTGCAATGATACTTTTGGTTCACTGTAGGGTAAAAAAAAAAAGTTGTGCTAACCAAAAGTGTGAATTTTAGCCTCAGTGAAAGTTGAATCATCACTTTGTTCTCATGTCCTTTCTGTAGTATCAAAATACATCCAGAAATAATTAAAATTTATCTTATTTTGTCAAAATACAGAATAAAAACTTCCAGTAAAGTCCTGGAAAACAGCTGCCTTTATTGTATAACTTTTACTTCCATCACTCACTGTTATACTTCCACCTGTGGCAGAAACACAATTTGGCTCTTCCTAAACCAAGTACTCTTCATGGTACTTGCCAAACCAGAGCAACAGTGCTATGATGGAGTTGAGCACACCAGGTGTTTACCTGGACGTAAGCAGTGGCTCTGCTGATGCTGGGTAGGTGACTGGAATGCTGTCAGGTACTTCCTTTGGGAGATTTATTGGCACTGGATCCACTAGGATTTCCAAGTACCCTGCTGTGCTCTGGTCTGTCTGTGGTATATATGACCAGCTTGGGAAGAGGAACAGTGACTCCAGCCACTCAAGTTCAAAATGCAGGAGCTAAAACAAAAGATAAAGAGATAAAAGCTTGAGATGAGTTACAGTATGTTTTCTCAGCATTACTTGCAATGTTCATTACTAATTTGCCCTTGCATGCACATAAACTCTTGTTCTACTGCTGGGCTTCATTACTAGATGAGAGCAGTGTTTTCTGCCCACTATCCTATCTTGCATGGAGAACTTCTGTCCTTCCAGATGCAAGTCTGGAATAGATTTGCTGAGCTCTACAGCTAGCATTTCCTGGGTTATAGTCACACCCTCCCAGCAAGGTGATAATTAATTCACTGCAAGGTTTAGTTATTTTCAGACTATTTTTCTAAAATTCTCACCTGCTTTCTTTTCCCCTCTGTTTTCAGTTAGAAGTTCATACCAATACAACTTTTTCCTAGTCTTCACCTCCTTGGAAAGCACAACCTCAGTGCTCTTTCATCACCACTCTAGGGGTTACCGCTTATCTAGACTCCCCTTGCCTTCTCAGACCTTCAGAAAGCTTTTTATTCAATACCAGTGTCACGCAAGCTATTATTTCCTGAAAGTACGTCACCAATGCATCATGCAACAGCCAGTACAACTCTCCAGAAAGTTATTTCTGCTCCACTAGTTGGAATTCAACAAATAGAAGGTAGTCTCCCAGGCCACCTCGTACTGTTGAGAATTTAATAGAACTGTACATTAGGCTGTCTCTGTTTCCCAGGCCAGCGCATTCAATATTTGTTCTCCTAGCAATAACAAATTTCACATGTTCTATCCTCTCCCCAGGATCTGAGCTTGCTGTTTTCCTGCCTGTTACACAGATGTGCTATTTCCCTCACTACAGACTTCGGCAGACCATCTGAAGCCCTGGTGGTCTGCAACACTGCCCCAGAAATGGGAATAAACACAGAATCCCTCAGACTGAGGACATACCTCACACGGAATTATCCCAGTACTGTCCTTCATGTATAGGCAACCATCTACCAACTTCTCTTTGTCCTCTTGCCTTCCATCTGTTAAATAGCCAACCAAGATCAGGTAAGTCCTTGGCAAAGTGCTCTGCATGGGTAAAGCACCTTGTCCTTGATGAGCCCATTCTTTAAATTCATTAGTGCTCCAGGTCAGGTGGCTGCAGCATGGGATGCACTGCTGATGCTGGAGGTCAGAGATGGAGATGAAACTGGAAAGAAAAGAAAAGAAAAGAAAAGCAAGACTATAGAAAAAACCCAGTCTGCAAAGTCTGGGAATTACAGTGATCACTGCAGTGGACAAAGCTTGGCTGAGTCAGAAGAGCCTTAGCTATTGGCATGGTCTGATGACATCACATGGCAAGAATCAACCCATTCTGGCATTTATCAAGGATCTCTCTCAGCTCAAACCCAATCAAACCCACTGGCACTTATCAAGGATCTCTCTCAGCTCAGTTGACATGTTCTGCTTTAGCATCCCCTCTGAAAACAGACATCCTTTGCTTCTATGGTCACCTGAGCAGGCATACGGAAAACTTGGGGGCGGCGGGAGGGGGGAATCGAGAGTTGATAAAATGGAACATGTTTTCAAGTACATGTGGGGGGAGGTGAAAGGGAGAACAGTTATGAGTTCAGACATTTTTAGCTTGAATGGGAGACTGTGAGAAAACTCCAACAACTGCTCAACACAGTTTTCATATCAGTAATGAACACAGGTAGATACAGACTAATTCCATCATCCAGTGCTAAAAAGTTCAGCCTTGCTTTTACTACAGTTCAGCGCAACTTCTAGATGAAGACTGTGACAGTTTTGGAACAAATTCTCTCCTGTGGATAGCTTACACAATACAAAGCTCAGAGACAGCAAGCCAGTAATCTTAGATTGGGCCTTCACTTATAAGAACACAGCCAAGCTAGCCCTGAATCATTCCACCTACCCTCCTGGCTTTGGGGAGAGGGGGGAGAAGAAGATGTAACGTCAAATCAACCACATGTGAAGCTGTCCACAGTTTAGCATCTACCATGCTTAGACTGACCACGGTACCGAATATGGGAGAACAAGGCAGCATCCTCACTAGATTCCAAGACTTTTCAGTGTTTATATGACCATGGCAGCATTCATCATTGTTGTTTACATCCTGGCTCTCTATGCTAGAGAATAAACGAAAAGTCCTCTGTCCATGCAAATCAACACTGAAAGAGCAAATACAAACTGGTCTCCAGCTAGTGATTTTGGTACTTGTTTCCAGTGAGGTTAGCTAACAATTTTAGATTGTGAAACTAGAGCTCTATTCACAACACCCACTCGCTCAGTAACAGGACATAATTAAATTCAGAGACTATGAATTTGAAGAGTTTCACTTGCTTAGTCAGGGATCAAAGGTTCAAAGCCAGAAACCACATGAGTGATGGGTCTGAATCAGCTATAAATAATATTTAGAATCATAGAATCACAGAATCATTTAGGTTGGAAAAGACCTCTAAGATCATCTAGTCCAACTATCAACCCAACACCTCCATGCCTACTAAACCATAGAATCACAGAATCATATAAGTTGGAAAAGAACTGTAAGATCATTGAGTCCAACCGTAAACCTAACACTCCCAAGACCACCACTACACCATGTCCCTAAGCACCTCATCCAAATGTCTTTTAAATACTTCCAGGGATGGCGACTCCACCACTTCCCTGGGCAGCCTGTGCCAATGCTTGATAACCCTTTCACTGAAGAAAAATTTCCTAATATCCAGTCTAAACCTCCCCTGGCGCAACTTGAGGCCATTTCCTCTTGTCCTGTCACTTGTTACCTGGGAGAAGAGACCGACCCCCACCTCTCTACAACCTCCTTTCAGGTAGTTGTAGAGAGCGATAAGGTCTCCCCTGAGCCTCCTGTTCTAAAGGAGGCTAAACAACCCCAGTTCCCTCAGCTGCTCTTCGTAAGACTCGTTCTCCAGACCCTTCACCAGCTTCGTTGCCCTTCTCTGGACATGCTCCAGCACCTCAATGTATCTCTTGTAGTAAGGGGCCCAAAACTGAACACCGTATTCGAGGTGCGGCCTCACCAGTGCCGAGTACAGGGGCACGATCACTTCCCTAGTCCTGCTGGCCACACTATTCCTGATACAAGCCAGAATGCTGTGGGCTTTCTTGGCCACCTGGGCACACTGCTGGCTCATATTCAGGTGGCTGTAAACCAACACTCCCAGGTCCTTCTCTCCAACACACCACAGCTTGGTGTCATCTGCAAACTTACTGAGGGTGCACTCGATCCCTTTGTCCAGATCATCGATAAAGATATTAAACAGAACTGGCCCCAGCACAGCGCCCTGGGGGGACACCACTTGTGACCAGCCGCCAACTGGCGTAAACTCCATTCACCACCACTCTTTGGGTCTGGTCATCCAGCCAGTTCTTCACCCAGCGAAGAATACACCCGTCCAAGCCACGAGCAGCCAGTTTCTCCAGGAGAATGCTGTGGGAAACCGTGTCAAAGGCTTTACTGAAGTCTAGATGGACAACATCCACAGCCTTTCCCTCATCCACTAGGCGGGTCACCTTGTCGTAGAAGGAGATCAGGTTGGTCAAGTAGGACCTGCCTTTCCTAAACCCATGCTGGCTGGCCTTGATCTCTTGGTTATTCTCTACATGCCGTGTGATGGCACTCAAGATATTCTGCTCCATCAGCTTTCCTGGTGCCGAGGTCAGGCTGACAGGCCTGTAGTTCCCCGGGTCCTCCTTCCAGCCCTTCTTGTAGATGGGCGTCACATTTGCTAATCTCCAGTCAACTGGGACCTCCCCAGTTAGCCAGGACTGCTGGTAAATGATGGAAAGGGGCCTGGTGAGCACTTCTGCCAGTTCCTTCAGTACTCTTGGGTGGACCTCATCAGGCCCCATAGGCTTGTGAATGTCTAAGTGGTGCAGCAGGTCACTGACCATTTCCCCCTGGATTATGGGGGCTCCATTCTGGTCCCCATCCCTATCTTCTGACTCAGGGGGCTGGGTACCCAGAGAACAATTGGCCCTGCTATTAAAGACTGAGGCAAAGAAGGCATTAAGTACCTCAGCCTTTTCCTCATCCTTTGTCACTGTGTTTCCTCCCCTGTCTAATAGAGGCTGGAGAGTCTCCTTAGCTCTCCTTTTGCTGCTAATGTATTTAAGACGTATTTTTTGTTGTCTTTTATGGCAGCAGCCAGATTGAGCTCTAGCTCAGCTTTGGCCCTTCTAATTTTCTCCCTGCACGACCTCGCTACACCTTTGTAGTCCTCTTGACTTGCCTGTCCCTTCTTCCAGAGGCCATAGACTCTTCTCTTTTTCCTGAGTTCTAGCCAAAGCTCTCTACTCAGCCAGGCCGATGTTCTTCCCCACTGGCTCATCTTTCAGCACCTGGGGACAGCCTGCTCTCATGACTTTAGGGCTTCCTCCTTAAAGAACGTCCAGCCTTCCTGGATTCCTTTGCCCTGTAGGGCTGCCTCCCAGGGGACTCTGTTGACCAGTCTCCTAAACAGGCCAAAGTCTGCCCTCTGGAAGTCTAAGGTGGCAGTTATGGTAACCCCCCTTGTCACTTCTCCAAGTATCAAAAACTCTATAATTTCATGATCACTCTGCCCAAGACGGCCTCCAGCCATCACATGGCTCACAAGTCCTTCTCCATTTGTGACAAGAGGTCCAGCGGGGCACCCTCCCTAGTTGGCTCACTCACCAGCTGTGTCAGGAAGTTATCTGCCACACACTCAGGAACCTCCTAGACTGTTTCCTCTCTGCTGTATGTCCCGAAGTGCCACATCTACACATTGTTTTAACTCCTCCAGGGATGGCGACTCCACCACCTCTCTGGGCAGCCTGTTCCAATGCTTGACAAGCCTTTTGGTGAAGAATTTTTTCCTAATATCCAGTCTAAACCTCCCCTGACGCAACTTGAGGCCATTTCCTCTTGTCCTATCACTTGTTACCTGGGAGAAGAGACCGACCCCCACCTCTCTACAACCTCCTTTCAGGTAGTTGTAGAGAGCAATAAGGTCTCCCCTGAGCCTCCTGTTCTAAAGGAGGCTAAACAACCCCAGTTCCCTCAGCTGCTCTTCGTAAGACTTGTTCTCCAGACCCTTCACCAGCTTTGTTGCCCTTCTTTGGACATGCTCCAGCACCTCAATGTCTCTCTTGTAGTAAGGGGCCCAAAACTGAACACCGTATTCGAGGTGCGGCCTCACCAGTGCCGAGTACAGGGGCACGATCACTTCCCTAGTCCTGCTGGCCACACTATTCCTGATACAAGCCAGGATGCTGTGGGCTTTCTTGGCCACCTGGGCACACTGCCGGCTCATGTTCAGCCAGCTGTCAACCAGCACCCCCAGGTCCTTTTCCACCGGGCAGCTTTCCAGCCACTCTTCCCCAAGTCTGCAGCATTGCATGGGGTTGTTGTGACCAAAGTGCAGGACCCAGCACTTAGCCTTGTTGAACCTCATACAATTGACCTCGGCACATTGATCCAGCCTGTCCAGATCCCTCTGCAAAGCCTTCCTACCATCAAGCAGATCAACACTCCTGTCCAACTTGGTGTCATCTGCAAACTTACTAAACTTATTTATATTAAAAATATTATATATATATATAAACTTATTTATATAAAAACTAAACTTATTTATATAAAAAATTAATCAGAAGACATAAACTTATGCAGGTCCTTATGGTGTGTATTTGGCAGGAATCTGAACAGGAGAAACATTAGCTGAAAAGGACATAAGCAAACTGCTCCATCCTCAGAGACAGAGCAGCACCAGGAATAATACTGATATCTATGATCTACAAGGAGAACACAATGCTGTTCATGTTTTCATCACATGTGCTGACTGCTTTTTGGGAGAAACCAAAACTACAGCAGTACACTGGATCCTGGTTATCACATACAAAGAACTAACTGGACCCTCTTCTGGTGCTCCAGAGCTTGATGGTTAGCTGTGGATGCAGTATGCTGCTCACAACCAGACCGTTGGCCTCATACAAGACATATACCAACTACCTTCAACTCTTCTCTATGAATCCCCCTGAATATAAACCAAACCCTGGTCTAAACATCGTAAAATATGTCTATAGAAAAAATATGGCTTAGATGACATCAGTTTAGGTAGTGTGAAAGACCTACCATCTACATTTATAAACTATTAGTATAAAATTAAAGGCCACAAGTCCCTAATCAATTCCAGTTCACCTTTGTACCAGGGGTTTTAATAGTCATTCTCCCACCACAAGTTGGAGCAAGAGAGAAATAGATCCAGATGAGCCAAACCTTCCAATCTGGATCTCTCTCAGCAAGTTGCATGTTTTTCATGATGGTAAGCACCCAAAAGCCTTTTACCAACTAAAATGTGGACCACACTGTCCTAGATTCCTCCTTTGTGAGAGCACACACTCGAAGGCAGACCTCAGCTGGCCAACAGCCTCAGAGACCGTGCCCAGGAGCAGCCTCCTGAGCAGACTAGCAGGATCCAGTCGGGAAGCCACCATGCAAACGCCGTGCAATAGAGCAGCTTGCTCTCAGCGAGATGCCCTACTTTGGTTACACACTCTACCTACCGCAGACTAGCGGATACGGTGCTTAATCATACCGCAAGAGCGATCGGGGGCGCATCGAAGCCAAGAAAACGCATGCGGTTACCCGTCTTCGACAACATCCCTCCCACACCCAGCATCCGGGGCAGGCATCGCGCATGAACGAGCCGCGCTCGCCTGGTGGCTGCTGCTGCTACAGCCGCCGTGCTGAGCTCCCAGGAAGACCCCGCCAGCTCCGCTCCACCAACCCGTGGCTGCAGCAGGCCCGACACGGTGGAACGGGGCGGCAGGGGGCGTACCCGCCGGAACGCGCCGCGCATGCGCGAGGGACGAGCGCGGGCACCGAGCCCAACGGGACACCCCCCCTCCGTCCTCTCATCCCTCTCTGCCCCTCGTCTCCCCTCCCCTCCTTCTCTCCCCGCCCCGCGGTCACCTGTAGCCGAGCGGCAAGTCCCCGCCACACGCGCTCCGCAGGCACTGCAGCACCGCGTCCAGCGGTGGCGGCTCCGGCCCGCCAGGCCTCTCGCAGGCAGAGAGCGCTCGGTGGGCGAAGTCCCGAGCCGCCTGTAGCCAGCGCTGCTCCTAGGGAGAAGCAGAGAAAGAGGGCTTCAGCGCCGTGTGGCGGGGAGGGCCCGGAGCCCCCCTGGGTTACTCACCGCCGCGCTGGGCTCCGCCATGACGGCGCCAGGCCAGGCCGTGCGGCTCACGGCGTTGCCATGGCGACGCGGCGGCGGGAAACGCGTAAGGCCCGCTGGGAGCGCCGCTGAGCCACGAGCCTGCCGGTCTCCGCCCCCTCCGGCCAATCGCCGCCCCCGCTCGTCGCTTCCCCCCTTCCCCCGGCAGCGGGCGGTGCTGCGCGGGCGGGCGAGTGAGGGAGCGGGCAAGGTGCAGCCGCCCCTGAGGTGGAAGTATCACAACGGCGGCGGGAGTCGTTTCACTCACCGGGGCCGTCCCTCACGCAGAGAGCTGGCGAGAAACGGGAACCCGGAGGGCTCTGCAGGCCGGGAGTCAAGCGGCCGCGCCGACAGACAAGCTGAAATCCAGTGGCTGTGAGAGGAGGGTGACGAGCTGGGCTCGGTCCCCGTGGTGGCACATAGCCACGGAGCCTCGGGAAATACTGAAGGCCTGGCAGGCCACAGGGAGACGGCGGGGAGGGAGGATGGCGTGGGCTTGCCAGTTCTGGCGAAAGCTGGGAAGTGGATGTGCGCTGATGCGTTTGACATTAATGTAAATGTCAAACGTGCAGCGGGCTGTGAGATCGCTCTCCCCTACCCCGAGCTGCGGGAAGAGTCAAACGTGAAGGTTTGTGGGGATTTCTCTGACACTTGTGTGGTTCTAGAGAAATGCTTTTTCTTTTTTTGGAAGGCTGAAGCTCCATGAAGATTAAAGGGTGTGCCTCATCTACTCATATGACAGTATGTGATAAATCTGAAACAATCCATTAAAAATGTGATCTCTTCCTCCACAGAATGTACTCATTGGTGCATGAGAATTTTTCCTTTAAGGGCTAGTTTTGTATTGTTCAAGGCAAGGAAATGAACTAGGCAAAACTTGGGAAATCTTTTCCATCTCTGTCCCTGGAGATGGCTGCAGCCTGATAACAGGTTATTCTGCCATTTCCTTCCCCCTGGAACCTGCTGCTGGAAAGTCAGAACCGTTCCGAGCCTGAAGTGTGGAAGAGAGCTATGTAGCTAGCTGTGTGGCCCTCGTTATTTTGTCCTGTGCACGTGCCATTGGTGGCTTCCATACAGCAGATAAGCAACTCTGGAGTAGACACAGTCTGTGGAGGTGTTTGGCTTTGTTTGTAGCAGTTCAGGCAGCGCGTAGAGTGAATTGTGCACCTGTTTTGGGCTTACACACATGAAATGGGCATATTCTTCCAAAACGATGCTTCGTAGCTCAATTTAATGCCTTTGACTAGTACAGAGATAATTGCAGAAAATGGGGGGAGCGTTCACTGTCACAGACTGGTTGCTGGAAAATAGGTGCTGCAGCTGTTTCCGTTCATGGTCCCTCCTGTTCATGATACCTGTCTCTTGCAGCACCAATTCCTATCACCCGTAGCAGGCAAGGAGTCAAGACCAGGTAACTAACACACGCAGCTCGTTGTCTCAAGAGTGGAAATAGTTCTGAAACAGCATGAGGGTAAGGTCTTAATGGGCAGGAAATAATGGGGAGTTCTTGATCCTTTAGCCACTTATTCCTTACTGTATAGGGTTTTTTTTTTTTAAACTATCATTAAGAGCACACATTAAATGAAGCAGAGCTCATGCAGAATGTTGCATGCTGTTACAATTGCACTATCAATGCAGCTGGTTCGTTGGAGCATACAAGAAAACGTGTTTTAAATGGAAAAGTACAGGGTGGGCATATATACTCTAAATATGCTAGTTTTGGCTGATAAATATCTTTTTAAAAAATTATTTAGGTGCTGACCAGGCAGTTAAGATGCAAAGAGTTATTTTCTTGCAACTACATGGTTGAGTTTCACACGAACTTCATGTTAAAAGTACGGCTGAAAGGTGAAACACTCCGATGTCAGGAAATGTTAAAGTCACAGTGAACCTCCTTTGACTCTTTTTCCGTGTACTTTTTAGTAGTTTTAACCACGCGATACCCCATCGGTTGTTTTCCTTCAGCTTGTCCCTCGCAATTTTTAAGGAAAACTGTCGCCGGCAGTCGGTTTATGCCGGTGGGTGCGGAGGGCGGGCGGGGCACGGCGCCGGGCCGCCTCCCGCTCGCCGCCCTCTTTCCTGCCGCTGCTGCCGCTGGCAGGAAGTTGGAGAGGGGGTAGTTTCGCTCCTCGCTGCTGCGGCCGGGGCTGGGCAGGCTTCCTCTGGACGCGGGGGACCCTGCCATGGGGACGTAGCGGGCCGCGGAGCCATGCGCGGCCCGGCGCTGCCCTGCAGCTCGCTGGGGACGGTAAGTCACGGCGGGGGCTTCGCCGCTCCCCGCGGGACGGCACCGTGCCCCGGCGGGGCACCGCCTCGACCGGCGGCGGCTCCGGTCCCACAGCGGGCGGTTTGTGGGCCCTTCCCCCGGAGCTGCAGCCCGTTGCGGGGCTGCAGCGCGGTGCCTGCCGCCCTCCCCCGCCGCGGGGCTTTTAGGCCCGGGTTCCCTTCGTCCCTCCTCGGCGCCGCAGGACTCCCCATCCCATTCTCAGGTCCGCGGACAGCCGGCTTTCTACTCCCGCCCGGGGGCTTTGGCTTCCCTCACGGCAACCCCGTGCCGGGGCGGGGAGCGGCGGGGCAGCGCCCGGGGAGCCATTTTCTCCTGCGGAGGGGCAAGGTGGGCGGTCATGGTGGAGGGGGAGGCTGGTGCCGGACCCACGGGAGCGGCGACAGACGGTCGGGAAGCCGAGCCGCGCCTGGCCCGCCGTCACTTGGCCGCCTGCGCTGTAACCGGGCAGCGGCGCTGCGGGGCCGCTGAGGTGAGGCGAGGCCAGCGGTGCTCCCTCCTTCCCTCCCCGCCCGCCGCTGGGCGCTGGGTTCGCCGCCGCCGTTTCCGGGATTTATCCCTGAGTCAGTGAAAAGGCGGCTGGATTTACAGGAATGGCGGAGGATTTCCTGGAGCCCGCGGCGTGGCCGTTAACTCGCGAGGCACGGGGCTGTGCCGAGGCCTGCCGGGGGTACGGAGCCGCCCGGGCTGGGCTCCGCTGCCGCCGCCGGTGTGCGGGGCTCGGGGCCGGCTGCTGGCGGGGGGGAACGAGCCGCCTCTGACTCACCCAGCTCGGCTTTGCTGTGCGGTCGGCCGCAGGTGCCTGCGGTTGTACCGCCAGGAACGGGATGGACGCGTTGCTCTTATTAAAGCAGGGAAAGCTTTATTGCTACTCTCCGGGCATGTAAACACAGATTAGTGGGCTGTACCTATGCCCCAAACCATGGGATTTGTTTTTAGCAAGTTTACCGTTGCTGGTGAATCTTCTTTAGCCTTCTTGGGTATCTCAGGTCAAGATTTTTAAGCTGTTCATTGTAATTTTGCAGGTGAAAAAGTTAACTTGTGAAAGAAATTTGAGAGTTTCATGAAAAACCTGACTGCTAGAGATGAATGACCATCCAGTATCAGCAGATGTGTGATAAAGCTGTGACAGTAGGGGTGATGTCACTTAGCATCATGACATGGCTATAAATTCTGGTATAGAATTTACAACGTCAGACTGTTTATCCCTAAATACATGAGCATCCTAGTAACAAAGCACTTGCACTTGACTTTACTGGACTTGTAATGTTGGGTTAGTTGTTAATTTGCTGTCAAAAAGTTGTGACTGCCCTACTCAAAGTTATCTTCTTCCAGAAGTTTTATTTTTTGTGCTTGGAAGCTTTTGGAAACCAAGTAATAGAGTTACAGCGAGCACTGGCAAGACCACACAACTAAAACTGTGGAGTGGGAGCACTCTGCACCTTGACTAACTGTGGATCACTTAGCATCTCAGGACCTAGGTAGGATACGTCATCTGTTGAGATGACTTGCATATAGATTTGAAAGCAGTTAGCAAACCTGGAAAAACGTATTTCTGACTTCTGTATAGTGGTGCACGTATTTTGCTGTAATTCAGATACTATACATGATATTATTCATATTATTGGCAATAAAATGCACAAAAAATAATTGGATCTCCCAAATTCATCACATTGTCTTCAGTTAAATAATATGCTGGAGGAAGAGTGTCCTTCAGTGGGATTTCTTTTTCTTTTTGAGGACATTTTTCCCCTCCTATTTACATGTCATTTCAAGTTCTCAATAACACCACAGTCACTCATTACAGATAATATTTATCTTTTCTGTAAAATCATATTATTTTTTTCAGTGTTACAATTCTCGCTCTGTTGTGTGCCCTTCCATCTTGCATTTACTTTCCATATCATCCTATGTTTGCCCCCATGGCCTTTGTTACTCCCTTCATGCCCCCCTTCTAGATTTCTGATTCTTTTATGTTTCCTCTGATTCTTCAAAATTTCCTGTAGCTTGTTTCCATGCCTTTTCTCTTTTTGCATGTCCTTAACCTCATTTCCAGGTCCTCTGTGTTTTCCCCATGCACTCCTAACTTTCACAGTGGAAAAAATGGCAGCTGTCTCTGCTGAGGCCAGTGTGTTTTCTGTCTCATTAAAAAAAATATAATGGCAGTTTCATTTATTAAAGGCAGTTCAGTTTTATGTAGAAAAAAAAGACAAAATAGCCACAAGGGTGCTTCTGGCATTGATTCCTTTTGAAGGTAAAGTGAGGAATTGCAATTTTGAAGTCAGAAGCTACGTTATCTAAAAATTGAAAACCAAGCCACCAAGTGCATTGTAAGAAAGAACTGTTGGGCTTATCATCCTGTTTCCAGTAGTGGCCAACAGTCTACCAAGGGTCTTGGAGCAGGGCAAGCGTACAACAATGAAAAATAAAAATACTTTCCCAGCTTCCAGTGATCTGTGACTGTAGGAATTCCCGAGTCGAAATGGCATCTTCACATTTCGGACCCCTGAGTGTGTTTTTCCTTCTGCCAATGGGTGTGATGATCGCTTTTGGAACCTAGGCATGTTTCTGGCACCCCCAGCACTCTGGCAGGGAGTCCCACACCTCAGCTATGCTGGCTAAAAAGTAGTTGGCTAAAAAAGTACCTCCCCCTATTTGTTTTGAACCTGTCTCCTGCTTGTTTTATGTGATGCCTCTTAGGTCTTGCTTTGGAAGAGATGGAGAACAGGCATCCCAGTTTACCTTCTCCATGGCATTCATGACTTTAGAGCCTGCTATAGTATCGTCTGCTCAGTTGTCTCTTTTATAGGCCAGTATTTTTAATCATTCCCCTTGCAGCAGCCATTCTGCTGATCATCCTTGTTACCTTTCTCTGTATCATATCTGGGTTAATTTATGTTCTCAGGATTGGGGACCAGAACTACAGTCTGGATTCAAACCATATGGATTTATACATTGGCATAACAACACTTTCCATTTTATCCTCAAATCTTTTCCTAATAATTCACAGCATTTGATTGCATTTCTGATTGCTTTGTCCAATCAGGTTTGTTCCACTTTTTATCTGCTTATTAATCTAATTTTAATTTCTATTTTTGATGACCATCCACTTCTACCCAAATGGAACGTGTTGATATCTAGGTCCATGCCAATTTCAATTACATGGTAATTTAAGTTCTCGCTAGTAATCAATATGGTCAGTTTGGATGCCTTTCCCTTTTTATTAAGTAATCCATTTTCTGTATGAGCAATATTATTTGGGGTAAAATGAATTCTGTCATTTAGTTCCTTCTTATCCATTTTCTTTAGTCATCACAAGGAGGCTTTGTTTTTATTTGGGGCAGATGTCTTGTGTTTTCTTCCATAATCTTGTCCTCATTCCTGGTAACGGAGTGCTTCCTTTGAACCCTTGAACCCTTTGAACACAGAGCTTTCTGTTGTGATCTTGGGAACCTGACAGTAGAAAGCACATCTCAAAGCAATGTCACTACATTTCCCTATTAAAACAAACAGGAGTATATTAGGTCCAATAAATAGGACTTGGCATGTGACAATTACCCAACTCTTAAAAAGTTCACCTAGTGAGTCACTGACAAGGGGCGCAAGGACAGCTGCGGCGCAGCATGGGCAGGGGCCAAGGGCTCGTGCCCAGCTGAAAATCAGCTCGGGATTAAATGGAAGGCCGCCACTGAACCTTCCCGCAGCTCTTGCTCTGACGGCACTCTGATGAGAGGCTGTACAACTGCGCTGTCGAAGTCAGCGCTGAACACAGGTGGGCAAACTGCAGGGGTGTCGCGTGTCTGTGACTTGGGACTCTGACATAGTGTTCACCACTGTGTCCTCTAAGGGAAAATTAAAAAAATATTTTCTTATGGTTGTGATCACCTACTGACTTTTTCACTCTTTTCTTTATCTCTGCTAATATGAAATAAAAACTTACAACCTTATATACTGTGTATGTATACAGTGACGTTCATGATCTTTATAGATAAATCACAGTTTTGTTTTAAATTAAGATTTCTAAGACCTTTCTTCATTGCATGAAAGCTATTACCAGTCTCCTGGTTTTATGTAAGGCCTAAAATACAGCATTTCCTCCATCTGATCTTCATAAAATGGAGGATTATTTATAATAATAGCTCTTGTATCCTTCTTTTGACCTTTCCAGGTTTTAGTGAGCCATGAGAAATGCTTCCTGTAAATGTTGCTTTAATATACATTTCTCAGTGTGTAAAGCAGAAGTTCTGGTTTCCCGTGCATCTTCATATAGCAAACTAAAAAAATGCAAACCTCGAAGAGCTTTTGGAAATGGCAGAGGCAGTCGAAGAACATAAGGGTAATCTTGCACCCTGATTTCTTTGGCAGCTCATTAGTCTGAGCAGGATCTCTGTTTTCTTCTGAACTTCCAAGCTGGCTAACTTTTTATGGCTCATCAAAAAGGCTTACAGATGACTGATATGTAGATTACTTGTGCATTGGTGTGTGTCATGTTGAACTTTTAAGCAAAAGGATGTTTCTATTAAGAAATACTTCAGAAATTCTAATGACTTGTAATGCCTTCTATTTGCAGGTAGTTCTTTAGTTTAAAAATGGAATTTGCAAAATGGAAGTCTTTTTTAAGAGAAGCAGTTGACTAAGTTGTTGTTGGGGAAACACTTTATTACATGATGAATATGTTAGATGTGTACAAAAAAAGGAGTAAGCCTCCCAGTCTCTGGATTTTAAGAGCATATCTGGATTTATAAAATTGTTTTATTCTGAAATTTTTAGCTTTATGCTTTTGTATTAAGGAGATTTAAACTCTGGAAATTATTAATTTGGAACTATTTTAAACATTAGCCTAGTGATGTGCAATACTGTTTGAATTGTTTGGAATACTAATACCCGAGCATCTGCTCCAGCAAGTATTGCATTCCTATTAGTTCATGTGAACAGGTGTGGGATCTCAAGGTGCTGGGCGTGGGGGCAGGAGTCACTTCCCACTTGCCTAATCCCGCTGTTCCCAGTTTGCTTTCTTTGACCAGCCTTGGTCCACTCTGGACACCTCTAGGCATCCAGTGGCTTTCTAGGAGAGCGGAATCTTGCTCCCAACACAACCTTCTCCATCCTCTCTTTCCCATCATACTGTCATACCCGTGTGTCACTGTACCTGCTTCTTCTGCCCTTCTCCCTCAGGGCGAGGAGCCTTGCAGGTAGCAGCAGGGCTACAGCTCTACACAGGGAGGGCAGAGTGCATGATACAGAGCTGTGACATCCATGCCGAGTAATTTGGTATTTCCTAGCCTTGTGGACATTGGCAGGTGGTAATACGGTAGCCCTGATAACGCTGCACTTCCCTGTGCTGTCCCTCTGGTTCAGATACTGTGCCTTCTTTCTCCTTGGCCTGAGAACAGTGCTCTCAAATGTTCCTTCTTATTTCCACCCCCACCCCCATCTTTCTTGCATCTTGCTGTGTTCTTCACTTTTATCTTTGCTGTTTCTTTCTTTGACTTACTCTTGCAGAGATGTCACCTCACTTGCAGTTCTCTGTGTGTGGTCTGGTGAGGCAGAAGCAGCAGCAAGGATGTGAATTGTAGTGGTGGCAGTAATTCAAGAATATTTGAGGTTGAAGATGGTGCAGGCTCTCCTAAATCCCGTCTCAGCTGTCAAAACTTTGCATAGAAGAGTTTTTGGGCTTGTGGAGTGTTTTTTTTTTCACTGTTAGCTGTCAGGCAGTAAGTGCTGACATCAGACATGAGAAGCAACTAGGGTTGCCTCACATGTGAGGAGAATGTGCGGGGCACATAGCTGTCACCCAGAGGGGTAGAATGATTTAAGGAAGCAGCATTTTGGTTTTCATCTGCCATATTTTGTTTATTTCTGCAGCAGTGTCAAAAGTAAAACCTAGAGATTCTGCTGACTTTTTTCCTGGGCAGTCCCCGCTCACTAAAAATGTGAATCACCGGTGTGCATGATGTGGTTTGGTGGTTTGAATTATCATTCAGCTTAGGTAATACATGCTGTCCACTTTTCTATGCAGCATTGGTTAGTGGGTACTCGTTCTTTCTCCTGGGGAGTGGAATCAGAGCATGTTGTAAATCTAACGATGGAAAATCACCTTATTTCAGTTGTAGAAGACCTCTAAACTTTGCCTTGGTGAGCTGTTATCAATGACTTGAGGCTTCAGTGCTTGGTAAATGGGGCTACATCTGGCTGGAGACTGGTCACCAGTGGTGTTCCTCAGGGCTCAATTCTAGGGCCAGTTCTGTTCAATATATTTATCAATGATCTGGAGTTGAATGCACCATTAGCAAGTTTGCTGATGATACCAAACTGGGAGGTGCTGTTGACTCTCTTGAGGGACAAGATGCCTTGCAGGGGGATCCAGATAGATTGGAGCATTGGGCAATGATTAATGGGATGAAATTTAACAAGTCCAAATGCTGGATTCTGCACCTAGGACGGAGTAATGCCAGGCACAAGTATAAATTGGGAGAGGAGGGCTGGAGAGCAGTCCTGCAGAAAGGGATCTGGGGGTGCTGGTCAACAGCAGGCTCAATATGAGTCAGCAGTGTGCCCTGGCAGCCCGGAGGGCAAACCGCATCCTTGTGGTGCATCAAACAGCATAACCAGCCGGTCAAAAGAGGTGATTGTCCCACAGAATCATATAGGTTGGAAAAGACCTTTAAGATCATCGAGTCCAACTGTAAACCTAACACTCCCAAGACCACCACTACACCATGTCCCTAAGCACCTCATCCAAATGTCTTTTAAATACCTCCAGGGATGGCGACTCCACCACTTCCCTGGGCAGCCTGTGCCAATGCTTGATAACCCTTTCACTGAAGAAAAATTTCCTAATATCCAGTCTAAACCTCCCCTGGCGCAACTTGAGGCCATTTCCTCTTGTCCTGTCACTTGTTACCTGGGAGAAGAGACCGACCCCCACCTCTCTACAACCTCCTTTCAGGTAGTTGTAGAGAGCAATAAGGTCTCCCCTCAGCCTCCTTTTCTAAAGGAGGCTAAACAGTCCCAGTTCCCTCAGCTGCTCTTCGTAAGACTTGTTCTCCAGACCCTTCACCAGCTTCATTGCCCTTCTCTGGACATGCTCCAGCACCTCAATGTATCTCTTGTAGTAAGGGGCCCAAAACTGAACACCGTATTCGAGGTGCGGCCTCACCAGTGCCGAGTACAGGGGCACGATCACTTCCCTAGTCCTGCTGGCCACGCTATTCCTGATACAAGCCAGGATGCTGTGGGCTTTCTTGGCCACCTGGGCACACTGCTGGCTCATATTCAGGCAGCTGTCAACCAACACTCCCAGGTCCTTCTCTGCCAGCCAGCTTTCCAGCCACTCTTCCCCAAGCCTGTAGCGTTGCATGGGTTCGTTGTGGCCCAAGTGCAGGACCTTGCATTTAGCCTTGTTGAACCTCATACAATTGGCCCCAGCCCATCAATCCAGCCTGTCCCACTGTACTCAGCATTGGTGCGGCCTCACCTTGAGTGCTGTGTGCAGTTCTGGGCCCCCACAATTTAAGAAAGATGTGAAGGTCTTTGAATGTGTCCAGAGGAGGGCAACAAAGCTGGTGAAAGGGCTGGAAGGTGTGTCCTGTGAGGAGCGGCTAAGGACTTTGGGCTTGTCTGGTTTGGAGAAAAGGAGGCTGAGGGGCGACCTCATTGCTCTCTACAGCTTCCTGAGGAGGGGAAGTGGAGGTGCTGATCTCTTCTCCAGGGTATCCAGTGCCAGGACTCGTGGGAATGGTTCAAAGTTGTGCTGAGGGGGTTCAGTCTTGATGTTAGGAAGCATTTCTTTACTGAGAGGGTGGTCGGACACTGGAACAGGCTTCCTAGAGAGGTGGGCGATGCCCCAAGCCTGTCAGTGTTTAAGAGGCATTTGGACAATGCCCTTAATAACATGCTTTAAATTTTGGTGAGCCCTGAAGTGGTCAGGCAGTTGGACTAGATGATCGTTGCAGGTCCCCTCCAATTGAAATAGTCTAGTCTATTCTAACTTCATGTACTTCCTGAATTTTATGAAGTCTGTCATTTGTATAAATCTGTATGCTGCTGAATGTCTTAGGGAGCTGCCTAAGATGGTGGTGGTTTTTTTTCTGCCATGTGAATGATTTTTCTGGGAGGCCGAGTCATTGTGAGTCACTTGTGGTCTGTGACTCTCTGTTCCTCAGATTTTCATCAGTAATAACGTGTTAACTCTGGTTTGATTATACTTACAGACACACTTTCACTTAATCTGAAAAATTGAAAACACCTTTCCTGTTTTCTTTTGGTTTTGAAGGTATATCTGACCAATCTTCTATGTGTTTTTGTCTTGATTTTTGATGCTTTCCTCTGTTGTTTCTATTGTTGACTTGTCTGAATTATTGGCTGGCTGTATATATTCCCATGTCAGGGGATTAATCATTGGCTAGAGAATCAGGATTTTTTTAAATTGTTGCTGTCAGATCATCTGTGTGAATGATCTTTTACCCATTGTCCTGCAAGCAAGCAATCTTGTAAAACTATTAGCAGCTGAAATTAATTTTATTTCTTACTGAGTTGTTGTTGGAGTCCTCGCATTTATCCTGTGATCAGCTAATTAACTGTGAAATGATAGCTATTTAAATATGTGGTTCTTTTTTTTCCTGTTCACCATTTTAGCATCTGGTCTATTGAATATGTCTTTGTATGACAAAGCTTTCTGAAAAATGGGTTTTTGCTTTGTCAGAGTTGCAAAGTCCTATCCTTCTTGAGGTTTTAAGTTGCTTTCATGCATGTACCTTTCTCCCCCAAGGCTTTAATTTTGAGAGAG
Organism: Mycteria americana; assembly: GCF_035582795.1. Taxonomy (NCBI): domain Eukaryota; kingdom Metazoa; phylum Chordata; class Aves; order Ciconiiformes; family Ciconiidae; genus Mycteria; species Mycteria americana. The sequence goes on from NC_134365.1 coordinate 90,907,990, forward strand.
AAATAGGATGGCATGGGGCTGTCATAGCCATCTCATTTTGTGTATCCTTTCTTAAGCTTGCAATCACAAAACTGGTATCAGCATTGTGGTTTACCCTTATTGGTTTACTTTTGCTATAGCTCTCCTAGCTGAAAAAGCAAAAAGAAACGGGAACTCTGAAGCTGTGCCTGTACAGCTAGGCCTCTTATCACTTTCAAAAAAGCAAACTGGGAAAACATTACAATGTAGAGAAGTTAGTGTAGTAAAACTTGGTGTGACATTGTATGGATGGGGCAGGATGGTATTTGTTTGCAAAAAAATGAGTTGATTTTCATGCATTCACATGATCTGATGCATAGACTACATTGGCACACACTCTCCACAACATACTTGGAAGCACCGACGTGTATGTCCAGATGGTGGGACCAGGATCACTTGTGTGCAATGCAGATGACAAGGGACACTGGCTGTCAAGTCATCATTGTACCGCTGGGGTCTTCATGGCACTACAAACTAGTTTTTGGACAAATCCATCATACCCTTCAGGAGTCATCAGCTGGTATGGGATGGGCCTTTGCTGTAGAAACTTGCTGACTTCAGGCTTCATAAATCTTGGGCCAAGTTGTTTCCTGCTTTTGGTTTGGGTTTTTTTTTGTTTGGTTTTTTTTTTGTTTTTAACCTTTTTGCTATTGTATGTTTTTTCCTTGTTTGAATGCATGTTTGAAATAGATGCCTAGGGTCTGTTTTTCTGTTGGGCCAACAGGCAAAGGAATTGGTTTGTGATATGCTGCAGTCTTGTTACCATCCTCCTGGTGCAGGGTCTTTTGCTGATGAGTCATCTATGCTGTGGTCTTACCAGAGTGTAGACCTTTTGGCCATGACATAAACAGCACATTTCTCAATTTTGCTGCTGGGAATAGTGTCCTGAAAACAATGTCCAGGGAATGGTGTCCTTCATTATTGGTACAGGCTGTTCTTTTAACCCTTTGTTCTGCTGTTCCTTCCTGTGTGTGTGTACACACACTCACACTCTCTTACAGTCATACTGCAGTCATGCCAATCTTAATATATCTGTTAAAATTCTTGACAAGTCATCTTCAAAATTAAAAATAGCAAGTAAATCTTAAAGGAATTAAAAAAAAAAGTGCACATTTTTGTGGCAAACTGTTCAGACTGAATGTTAACAGCTGCAGTTTAAAAGGAAGAATGTACGTTTGACGGGGGAGAAGTTGAAAACCTAACTTTCCCACGTTTCTAGGCCTGGCTTGCTCAGGAGGAGTTTTGGAAGCTTTTCTGTACTTTGCATACAGTGAGATCCTCCTCTGCCTTCTTATTCCAAACTTCCCATCTGGTTTATTTATTCAGTAGAACTGCAAGTACTGGATGCATTCTTTTCTCTGGAACTGTTTCTAGATGGGTAGTCTTACTGCCTTCCTTAATAAAAACATTCCTTTGCTTTTGAGTATCTTTCTTGCAAGCTGCAGCATTTTCAAGGCATTCCATCTGTAAATTGCACATCACAAAAAGTATTTGCTTTATACACAAGCAGTTTCTCATAGAGACCATTGTATGACATATTAATAACACAGATGACAGGCATGGGTATGTTGGGGGGTTTTTTGGTAAATAATCTCCCCACACACTTTTGTCAGTGAAGGATCCTGATATCAGAATTGGTCAAGTCAATTGAACTCACTGTTATAAAAAGATTTAATTGTAAGTGCTGAAATCAGCTGTGCAGTTTGCCAGGGGATATGATGTTTTCTGACCTTGTTGCTCTCCCTTTTTTTTTTTTTGCCCCTTTCTCTCCCTCTCCCTCTGTATTTACAGGTTATCCTAACATTTGTCTGTGTGTTGACGAAGGAATCTGTAGAAATTGCTCCAGTGCCGTATACACTGCAAGTCCATCGGGTGGCTTTGGATGGAAGAGACCCCTCTAACACCTTGAGGAGAGAAAAGAGGCAGGTGCAGTGTCAACTAGGACAATACCTACATCCCAGAGAGACCCACTGCTGCATGAGGTGCCATGCAGGTATGTAAAATAAGTACAGTAATAGTGACCTTCACCTGAGGCATTTCCCTGTCCTGCACTCTCAACCTGTCTCTGTCCTACAGCTATATCAGTGCTCCCTTTCCTTGGTACCTATCCCTACCCAGATAAATTCTTATTCCTTGTGTCTTCTTTTGGGCTGTCAGTGTCCTTCACACTGGTGAGAGAAAGCATACTCCATCCTTATGCCATCAACTCCAGGGTTTCCCTGAGGAATCAGTGACTCCCATCCTCCTTAAGACAATGTGTTTGCCTTCCTGTCCGAGCTCTGTTAAGTGATTTTCTTGCAGGTACCTACAAGGCAAAAGACTGTGATCGGCCTGACCAGGCACCTGTCTGTCTTCCGTGTGCTAATGGCACATTCACAGCTGTTGATAACACCATGTCTAAATGCTTCCAGTGTAGACATTGCCGTACAGGTGAGTTATCTACAGGACCTGAGGAAAACGGGTGGTAGTGGCAGGTGAGGGACTGGAGGGGATGTCAAGGTGAGTGAGGAAGCTTGGAAAGGTAAGCAATTGAACAGGCAGAAGGACAGTGTATGGGGGGACAGGGATTGGGGACAGCAGGAATAAGGGTTACCAAATCACTACAGTCTGAGACACAAGGGTTACTAGATCACAAAAGCCTGAGTTTGCAGGCCTTTTTGGCTTTTCTCTGGGAAGATTAGGGGATCAATGGTGCTCTCAGCTGAAGGTGAGGGAACAGGTTGGAGTAACAGCTTTTCCTTTCCTCAGAATTCCAGCAGATAGTAGAGACCCCCTGTACCCCAAAGCAAGATACCGTATGTGGCTGTCGGAAGAATCAATATCAGATTGGCCTGTCTGACCTCTTCCAGTGTAGGAACTGCAGCTCGTGTGTCAATGGGATTATTGCCAACTGTGAGTACAGCATCGATCTGGCTCCGACTAGATCAGCATCGATCAGCATCGACTAGACATACTGTACTAGGGTAGATATTAGCAGCCCTCTGTTCACTTTCTGACATGCTGCAGCACCTTGCCCTGAAGTGATTGTAGTTTTGGAAGAACTCTTGGTTTTGCCTGCCCCCTTTCCCCAGAAAGACTGCCATTTTTGCCTGCCTTGGCATCGATCCCTGTAGAAACAGTTTCTACCTTCCTTTTGTCCTTGAATGGTTTCTCAGTTTTGGCTGTTGTGAGGAGATATTTTCTACTTAATTTTGGTACCTCTGCCTTGCATGTACTGAAGCAAGGTCTTTATGCTCTAGAGCAGATTTCACCCACCTTCCTTTTTTGTCTTTGTGTGGATATTTCTCCTGATGCTCATTGCATTTCCCTCACCAATTGCTGGAAGCAGTTTGAGTACAATGGCTGAAAATACCACTGGTCCCAATGCCCAGCTGAACTGCTTGTCAGTTGGTTGCTGAACCACCACAGTGTACTATGCAGTGTTTTAAACTAAAGAGCTGCTCAGGTAATGCTGAACTGTACCCAGCAGCATTGGGCATGACTTGGGGATGGTGCAGGTGTCTGGGAGAAGTACCCATGTTAGCTGTCCCAAGCTGCCTCATCTCCAGTCAGGAGTCAGAGATCTTAAGCAAATACTGCTTGCCGCCCTCCACTTTGTGCTGTAGTCTAATTCTGTTCATGTCCCTTAAATGTTCCTTTCCTTGTTGTCCTAAAGCTATCCCCTCTTCTTTGCGAATTCTGCTTCTGATCCCTTTCCTGTCTTTTATCCTGCCTAGCACAAGGTTTGCTGTCTCACTGGTGAATGCGTTCCCTCTGGTGCTCAACAATCTTCCTCTGTCACAGTTTCCATGCTTACACCTATCCTCAAGGGTCATCATCGTACGCTGCCCTTGAGCAATTTCCTTCCCTCTTGGCTGATGTAGAACTGTTTAGTCCTGTCCCTCGCTTGCCACAGAATACATGCTGCTTGTTCTAGTACCTTTTTCCCTCCCCTTGTGCAACTTTATGTCCTTCCATTACTATTCTGTCTGCTCCTCCCCACACCTGTTTTACTCAGTCTCCATACTGTGACAAGCAATAGCTCTTTCATTTCTTACCCCTTCCACTCACAGCATAGCAGATCACAAGAGTGGATATGTGTCCCATGGCTTGAAGTGATTTCTCCCTGCCCTGAACTGACTTCCTCACCAGTCTCAGCTGCTCAGGGACCACTTCTCCCTCATCTTTGCCTGACTAATGTGATTTCCCCTTCCTGTCATGCTTGAACTTGAGTGACTTTCCCCGCTTTTACACTGGGACTGTCATTATCCATTAGACCAATTTCAGCTGCACTGTAATTTTAGCCCCTTTCCAAGCCTCTACAGAGGTCCTCGACCTACCAGGACAGTGGTACCCTTATTTTTTATTATTTTTATCCTCCCCCAACCCTGTTGTCAAACATAGACTGAATCCTCTTTCTCTTCTTCAGTAGAAGTTCTCCAGGCTCAAAGAGGGATAATCTCCCACCCATCTTGGAGTGGATTTTTCTCCTTTTGTTTTCTTCTCTGTCCGGATTACAGCAAGGGTTTCTTCTTTTCTCTACAGGTTCAAAGAACAGAGACACAATTTGCAGGTGTAAGCCTCGATTCTTCCTGACACTTAGTAACGTTTGCAGGCCTTGCAACAGGTGAGCTTTTATTCCTCTGTATGCCCTTCCACTGAGTAGGAGAGACAGCAGACACAAGTCCCGCAGGGGGAGGAAATTTTTCTCAAGGCTCTGTCCATCTTGACGTAACTTTACAACATTCTGCCTTTCTGGGGCAATTGGGTCTTCCCCTCTGCCACCCCCGGTCTTCTCTGTGTGTAGGCATCGGCCCACTAAGAACCCAAAGTCACTAGCCACACTGCAGTGCTCGGCTTTGCAGGCTTATCTTGACTTGTCTGTTACTTAGGATTGTCACAAATGGCTAGTGTTTCATTTCATGCACGTTTATCTCTCTGATTTGCTCTTTCAGCTGCATTGGAGAGGAATGCCTGCAGTGTCATAGCCCAGTGACTACCTCACCAACTTCATCTGGGCTGAGTGAGTACTGAGGGAACTGAGGGACAGTGGAATCTTTTCAGTGTGGGCTTTTGTTCTGTTAATGCCTTTTGCCAAGTGTTATTTCCTCCACTCTCTCAAACCATTATTCTTTTTCTCCCTACCATTTGCACGTCTTCACTTGCTGTTCTTCCTCTAGCACTTACCTCTTCCTTTCTTAGTCACTCACTCATTTGCCCTCTCCCTTTTGTCCAGATGGGATCCTTGTCCTTGGCATCATCGTTGCAATATTTGTAGTTATCTCTGTCCTCTACGTTGTAAATAAAGTAGTGAAGCTGGTCCAGGAAAATGGGATAGCATCGTCTTTCTACTCCTGTGGTGAGTACAGCAGCATATGCAGTTACATTAATTGGGGTAGACATCATTCTCCGTGTGTGTATGCGCACATGTGTGAGGGAAAAACTGGGATCCCGTTACTCTGCTTTGCTGCAAGGCCAGAGGAACACAAGAACTCAACAGCTAAGCTTATTGGTGCAGTTCTTACAGCTCTGCATCCATGCCCATAGCTGTGACTGGAAGTGCATGTGAGCTCATTGCTGGGACATGTGCATTTTGCTATAAAACCTTTTTGAGGGTAGGATTGTAGCTGCTTTCCTGTTTTCTCTGGGACAAGAGGAAGTGAAAATAATTTCTGCTTTCTTTTTTCTTTTTTTTTTCTTTAAAGTTTCTTTGCCACAGACAACCAAGGAGCCAGTATCTGAGGTGAGCAAGATGATGGGTATAAGAGCGTTCCTTCCGCTTTCAACTATATTAGCCTGGGATCCAGAGTAACATTTTTCCCCATGGTCTGTTTTCAGGCCTTGTATTTTCAAATGAGCTGAGCAATAGGGCTGTTTAATTCAGAAATCTTTTCCTGTAGAGGGTGGAGCTATTAACATTTTACTTCCCCTCTTCTAGAGAATGCTTTTCAAACTCCTGGCTTTTTGCTCTTGCATGCATTTTTTTCAGATAGCTGGTCCTTAATCCCTTTTTCTCCCTACATACCCCAAGCTTGGAGGATTTAACTACTTTTACTTCACTTCAGATCTTGACCCCACAAGCCTCTCAGTGCTGCTTCACAGTGTTCTCTCAGCTCCAGTGTTGTTCTGCAATTAAGAGGGCCTAAGCAGTAGTTGAGGTGGGGTTTCCACAGCCTTACAGAGAAGGCTGATGGGAAAGGTGACACGTAGAGCTTCTAGAATGGTGGTGATTTCGGGTCCCAGCCTTATTTGGTTTTGTAAAGAAATATTTTTTCCAGACTACCGTTTTTTGATGCCAAAAGAGAGTTAAACTCCTTGGGTTCTGCTGGAAAGAAATGTTTGGTGCCTTCTGCTCAAACGAGGCATACAGGAAGAATTAAAACCTCAGCACCTGCTCCCCACCTATCTTGGATAAATTTTAGTATATAAAGCTAGTGGTTTCTTGTGGGAGACAGGCATATTGTGCTGCTGTGGGTGATTCTGGCCTAAGAAAATGTGTCTTTCAGGTTGAGGTAAAAAGAAGTGAAATTTCCATCCTTCTTCCCGAGCCCCAGAAGGAAACACAATTGTCAGTGAATGCAGCACCACCACCTGCGCCTCCGCTGCAAAGTTCACATGAGTTACCAGACTGTGTCAGACCTGCCAGGAAGACACAGCTTCCAGACAGTAAGTGAAACTCCCCCGTCCTTCCCTCCTTCCCCAGGCAAACGAGAACCTGATTATGCAGATGTGGCTAGGAGGATGTTGGACAGACCTTACCCGGTGTACGTGACCTGTGTGTATACTTCGTGCATGGCACGGTACAAAGGCAGAAGCATGCCCAGAGCCTGTGAGCCTGTATATGCTAAACATTTACACAAGGCCTTTCTGTTGTCCCTTTTCCCTACCAGGAAAATGGATTGTCATATGTGGTGACATGCTGTCAGTCTTAATGCCTCTGGGATGGTGACCCAGAGCATTCTTTTGGCAGGAGTGGGTGGCAGCAGGGCCCTAAGCATGTGTGCTCAGCTCTGCTCATAACCTTACACAAGAGCATATGGAAGCACTCCCATTGCTTTTTGAGGGATAAGGGCAATGAGTCTGTTGACTACTCTGTAGAAGACCTGAACAGGAGGGGGCAATGCATGATCCCAAGGCACCATCCAGCGCTGGATTATTCACATTCTCCTTGAGGCTGCAGAATCCTGGTTCTTACACTTTACTTCTTCTCTTTTCACAGACCCTGCTATTCTCTACACTGTGGTGGATCATGTACCGCCATCTCGGTGGAAAGAGTTTGTTAGGCGTCTGGGTCTGAGTGACTATGATCTCGAACGAATTGAGATGGAGCATCGGCGTTTACGAGATGCCCAGTATGAAATGCTTAGACTGTGGAAACTGCAGATGGGCCGTGCTGCAACTGTGGAGCACATCAGCTGTGTTCTCAACCAGATGGAGCTGAGTGGCTGCAGTGAAGCTATTCAAGAGGCTTTGCTAAACCAGAACTCTCCGCAACCTTGCAGCCTCCACAGCCATCTTTAACCTATTTCTGCTTTACTTGCCCTCTCTATGACTGTTAAGAGAGGATCATAAGTCCCTTCCTTTCTTGTCTTCCTTTTTCCAATACCTCCCTATCTTTCTAAGACTCGTTAACTGGGTTTGTTGGAGACAGCAGCACATGATGCTGGAGGAAGGCTGAGGTTTGCTTCTCAACCACCATGTAGTTCAGCATCTTTAAACCAAGACAGGCCTCTGCAACAACTCCTTTCCCAAGGAGGGAAAGCACCTCATAGAGGAAGTGGTGTGTGGACTCTGACCAAGATGAAAACAGGAGCTCGGAGTGACTTGATAGATCAGCTACTCTATGGACAAGTTGTTGCTGAAACAGGTGCTCCACCCACCATGTGGTGGGTAAACCTGTAGGGTAACTTGGTTAAGCAGGCTGTTCAGGTGGTAAAGTACTTGCTCGCTTTTTGCAGATCTATTTTTCTGCAAGATGAGACAGTTGAACTGGCTCACATTGCAGCCCTTTGATTGCTAAATCTGACTCAAGGGAAGTGGTGGGAGGACGTGCATATTTCTGGGAGCAGGAGAGGATTGCCCCCTTTCGGTATCAACTAGTTATCACTGTGGCAAAAGAATCACGGGGATTCAGCAGTGGTGGCTCTGTGGGGGGAGAAATGGGAGGACAGTTGTCCTTTCCACACCCTCATTTCCCTCAGGTTCAAGAGGAATAAGGATTCCAAGCCAGTGAGTCAGATGAGAGGGTTGGTGCTTTTTTCTCAAGTTTTTTTTCTGTACCTAGAAACCATGTAAGATAGCATTAACAAAACACCAGCCTGTGTGTTTGTCCAAGTGCAGAGGGGAAAGGAATGCGTGCGTCTGTCTGCGTGAGAAGGTGCCTATGGTACCTAGTAGTGTGAGCGCCTCTGAAAATCTGTGCTTGCACACAGGTCAGTAGGCTTGTGTCTACCTGCTTATCTATCTCTCAGTGATTCACTGAATCTGATCTAACTGCAAATGGGACTGTGTATGTGTACAGATATATCTATCTATCTATCTATATTTTTTAGCAGCTGTTGAATAACTTCACACTACTTCCTGGACTGCATTCTGTGATTGCTACTTGGGTGTAAGAGACATTCAATAACATCTCCAGGCTCTCACCATTGCTTTCTCATGCATATTACCCTGGGTGAAGCAGAAGTAGCAAAAATCAATTAGCCTGCATCAGGTGCAGGTTGTCCACATGCTTGTAATGTGGATTTTTTTTTTTTTTTTTTTTTAGTCTCTTGTCCCTTGACCAGAGAGAAACTTTCTATTGTAAATACACTAAATGCTCTGAATTAAAAATCATATTTTTACCTCTGCCTCCATTCTGGTTTTGTCCATATCAGCTTCTCTTCTGTGGCTGTGGGCAGGGGCAGAGAAACGGGAATAACTTCCAGAAGTGGCAAGAGTGGGCTGCAAGAGTGGGTGGGTTGATGGTCTGATGAATTTTTTTTTAAAAAACAAGTTTTATCAACTTTTGTATGTAAAGCTTAGCTGCCCTCAAGTCACAGGAAGCTGGCTGAGGGCAGGAAGTAGGACCGAAATTAAATTGTTGCAGGTCTTCTCAGATATTCAAGAGGGAAAGAGGGGATGCTGGCATATTTAAAGTGAATTTTTAAACAACATACAATGAGTCATTTTGATTTGTATTTGGCTTTTAAAAGAGGAAAATATCTTTAAAATAATAATAATAGATTATACTTTAATACTAATCTTAGAGGCATGTTTTGTCTGAGAAACCAAAGTACCCTGTTAAGGCAGTGAGGACTGTGCCTACTCTACTGATGAGAAAACTTGGAATTGAAAAGAGTCCAAGTTCACAACAGTCAGTGACAAAGCCAGGAACTGAAGTCAGTTTTAATTCCTGGTTTGAGGCTTTGTTTTGTTATGCCTACATACTATTTTAATTGAGGCGGATTTTTTTTTTTTTTTTAGATCAAAGGAGAGTACAAAGCTCATTGTAATACACTTTGTCTTTCATCATTTATTTTCAACAAGCACAGCAGTATGATAACTCCTAGAAGTACATGCTCTAGATGTGAAACTGTGCTTAAAGTGGGGAAATTCTCAGAAATCTTCTCCAGGTATGATATCGAAGCTCCCTGTCCCCCATCAAACCGTGTAATCCATCATTTAAAATCCAGGTATTGTAAAGTTCACCGTGCAAGGTAAGCCACAAGCAGCAGGCCCCAGGCCACTGCTCGGTCATCAGTGACTTCATGCACCACTTATACGGAAATCCAGGACTATGAGGCGTTTCAGAGAATGTTAAAGATCTCTTCAAGGTGACGACGGTAACGGGCAGGTAATACGTGTGAATATGAAAGCGGAGGCTCCTCACGCTGCCGAGTGTGAGCCTGGACGGAGCGGCTGCCAGAAAAATGGAACTTTGAGCTGTTTACATAATTTTAACTTTCTTTATTACTCATTGAGTGTCTTACGCTGAAGCGATGATGCCCATATATAAAACATTTAGATTATAAAATACGTTGGTCGCCTCTCTGTTCGGCCGCTTCCATCACAGCAGCGGTGACTCGCCGCTCCCCTGTCACCGCGGTGCGCGATGGTCTGACCGAGGCGGCGTCCGGCTCCGGCTCCCTACACCCCCCCTTCCCCCCCCCGCCTGCTGCGCTTTGGTACGCCCCAAGGGGCCGCGGTGCGCGCCGGGAGCCGGGCGGGCAGCGCGCGCCGCCGGTGGGTCGGTCGGCGGCAGGGAAGGCCGTTAACCCGCCCCGCGCTGCCGGCGGTTCCCCCTCACCGCCCGCCATGGCCCTCAACAAGTCCATGCACGCGCGCAACCGCTACAAGGACAAACCGCCCGACTTCGCCTACCTGGCCGCCAAGTACCCCGAGTTCCAGCAGCACGTGCAGACCACCCTCACCGGCAGGGTGAGGTAGGGCCCGCGCGGCGGCCTTTGGCGGAGCAGCGGGGGAGGGGGTGTGTGTGTGCGCGTCGTGAGGGCCGGCGGGGTAGGCCGGGCCGCGTCCGGGGGCTGTGCAGCCGTTCCCGCCGCCTCCCAGGCGCCGTGTGTGTGTCCGCCTCCGGGGTGTGGCGAGCGAGAGGGCGCTGGGGCCCATAACCGCTGCTTGTACCTTTCAGCCTGAATTTCAAGGACCCTGAGGCGGTGAGAGCTCTGACGTGTACCCTCCTGAAGGAGGATTTTGGGCTCACGATTGACATCCCCGTGGAAAGGCTTATTCCTACCGTTCCCTTGAGGCTGAACTACATCCACTGGGTGGAGGATCTCATTGGTCACCAGGATGCTGACAAGCAAGTCCTTAGGCGAGGCATTGACATAGGTACTTGGAAACACAAAATGTTTAATTTGTTGTTTACTGTCAATGAAACTAGCTGATAAAATCTGTTACGCATCTGTAGAGAAACGTGAAGTTTGAGAAACAAAAAAATCTGAGCTGTGCTCGCCAGGGTGAAATGGGTAATCTCACTCCACTGGTAGTCATTTGGCTTCTTGGTGGGTAGGATTTCTCTGCACAAATACAGGCATGGCCATAGCAGGCAATTATTTGGGTTTTCGTGGCCTTGAACTCTCTTGGGTGTGGCTTTATGTGGTATACAAAAATTACGCTGCTAGTAACATGGGCAAAAATGTCATTCTAAAGGAATTTAAAAAAAAAGATGTCACTTCTTTTCAGTCTTCTAACTAGTGAGTTATATCAGCAATCTATTAATTTTGCTTTTGGATGCCTGCACAAGAGAGTTTGTGAGTTGCATAGCAATATTTTCTAGTGTTCCTTTTAATAAAATTCTGTGGTTTCAGGTGTATTTGAGAGATGAGTGATCTGTCTTTTCTTAAACTTTGACACCCCACCCCCCGCATATGTTTTCATGAGCTAAATTGTAAAAGAGACTTAATTAGAAACCAAGGCAAATACTAGCAAAGGTGCCTTTTGGTTGTATATGGTAAAATATTTCATGTATATTGTTGAAAATGAAATATTTTTTAAACTGGACTAAACGTCCACAGATGGATGTCACATGTCTAAGAGCATTGCAGCTTGCTCAGTTTCAATATCTGGATTATTGGACAGTATCTGGATGATATCTGGATTAAGCAGTATAAGCAGTAGATTAATGTAAACAGTTAATTCAGTAGATATGTGAATTTATTAGATGTATACTGATGCACATAACTTGGCTTTCATTAGAAATAAAAAAAGACAATCTCTGTAGGAGCAAGGAACTATATTCCACATACAGATAATGAAATTGGCATTTTGATTCTAAATTGTTGGTGATTCTATATGAACTATTTAGAAGGCACCTGCAATGGTACATTTGAGTTTAGTTCACATCTTTTATTTTTGTCAATAGAATCTTCCTTTATGATTTCAAAGGCTTGTTTTTGAAGATTGTTTTGTGCTGAGAGAAGCTGGAATTTCCTTTTTAATTTAAGTTTTAAAGCTTGACATTAAAATGCTAAAGTTACTGGTTTCCTCAAAGCCTGGGTTCAGTAATGTCAGCTACCATGCCAGTTTTTTAATTAATATTTTCTTGGTGTTTGCTAGCATGATTTTGTTTTTTAATGGAATTTTTTAATTCCTAAAATTTACAGACTTCCATTTTTAGCTGGATTTGTGATGGATACAAGGTTTATATCATGTGGTGTGCGCACAGCTCCTCTCCTTTCATAACTTTTACACTTGTTAGCCAGCTTCTACGCGTTCGATATTAGGTAGCATTTTTGAAAACAATTTCTATGAACTTAATCACGGTAGATGGATAAGTAGAAGCAACAGATCCTTTAAGTCCCCCAACTATTGTAAAATCTTCAGTTTGAGTTTGCAGTGAGCTTTGATGTTCCAACTCTGAGAAAGCAGTAAGTCATCCAAAAGGAACGTTGCAGGAGTGCTGGAAATAACTGCATGCTTTTGCTTACTGACAGGCATTGTTATTTGCATTTCAATAAGTCCGTGTAAGAGTAGATTCTTGATATATCTCTGAACTCAAGTTTTGTGGTAGTGAGATATTTTTCCCTTTTCTTGTATCCATTCACTTTAATCCTAAATTTGACAGTCATTGGTAATTGGATCACCTAGGTATGCCATAATTATGAGAGAGAATAATTTTGTGCTAGCATATATTTCTCTTTGTTACCAAGTTTTTATTTGTCTGGCTATCTTTTTAGATATCTTAATTGGCACCCCCGTCTCTTTGATTGTTTTGGGCATTAGGGAAAAACAGTCTGATGGAACAGAAATATTGTGGTTTTTTTTTTTTTTATGGTTGCTGTATGCATCAAAGTAAATTATTAGAGATAGATAATAGAAGAAAAATATATTTGGGATTTTTTTTGGTAAAAACAGAATATGTTTGGCTTTCACTATATAAATTAATCACTGTCATATTAAAAAAAAAAACTTAAAAAGAAGTTTATTGTTTACTAGAAAATTTATTCCAGATTATGAAATTCTTTATTTTATTAAAAGTGCATCTTTGACAATGCTGTATTTCAAATTAAGAAGATAAAGTTCACTGAAGAACTTTAGAGTTATAGATGATCAGTCGTCAAGGTTTTCTTGAAATTAGTTCTTTTTGTTGTAAGAAGTACATAGTTAACAGCCACACTGCATATAACACTAGAGACTTGTTTTGTCTTTCTCATGGCTTTTCACTTCCGCAGGGACAGGGGCATCTTGCATATACCCATTACTTGGAGCAACTTTGAATGGCTGGTATTTTCTTGCAACAGAAGTGGATGATATGTGCTTCAATTATGCCAAGAAGAATGTGGAACAGAATAACTTGTCTGATCTTATAAAAGGTATGATGTAATAAGGTATTTAGTAGCATACATATGTGGTGACCTGTTTTTGCCATGTTCAGTGGCATAATAGAATCCGTATTCCTGCCAAATACATGCTCAATTGTTTTTACTGAGGCAGAATGTTTATTAAGGCCCATGTATGCTTAAGCCAGAAAGTCACAGCTTGTCTAGAATGGGGTGGGTGGATAGAGAGCTGTTCTGCCTTATGAAAATCTGAAAGTTAAGCTTCACCTTGGGGTGTTTTTCTCTCTCCGTATTCTTTGTCTGTTACTGAAGTATTTCTTAGAGTTTGTGCTGTTTCTGCTGCTAGGAGACCTGGAGTGCTCCCTTCAATAATTTTCATGACACTCCCACATACAGGTGTCTTGCACAGAGAGAGTCCTTTGTCCTTATTTCCGAATGAGGTCCTAACAGTGCCTGTGGTAGTAGCAGCAGTATGCCAGACTTGGTCTGTGGATGAGCTTGGAAAATTTTCTGTAGGAACTCGGTACACTAAAAAGCAGGTCCATTATTCAGCTCTGAAATAAAAACTTTAGTTCTGCTGGAATTTGGAAGCATCCTTTTTACCAAAATGTTGTCATCCTCCATGTCAGTCTTGAAGATCCAGGACTTGATGTGGGGAACAATGACATTTTTCTGTTATTGCTGCCATCATAGGATTTTTAGTGGTGTGGTGGTGTTTCACTGTACTTGAAAAACCTCTGGCAAAGCAAAATGCCTCATGTGAAGCTGTTGTGCCAAAGGTGATAAGCTGGAGTAAATGGCTGATTGCTGGTAGGCAGAGCCACAGGCAAGGGAGTACCACTGGTGGTACCCGTAGCCAGATGCTGCCTGGGCATGATCCACCCTGGTGCTTTTTAACTCCTGAGCCTGAATTGTTTAGCTAGAGCTGAGTATACTAGTGTAGCTAGAGCTTGTTTAGCAAGGCATTTTAGAGTCATTTAGAAATCTTTCTATACCTCTGTTTTTTTTTAAAAGAAAAACATGATTTTTGTTGTGTTCTAAGAATCTGTCTTGAAATTTTTGCCAAATAGGTTCATTTGGAGATCATGTTGGAATACAGCCTTTGTTCTTCTAACTTCAATGAAAAAAATAATTCAGTAATAGTAAAAATAGCAGTAATGCAGCAATGGTTTACTAATTGCATCATAGCTTCTTTCTTCCCAGAGGAAAAAGAAGTAATGTTTTTTGGCTGAGAGTGAAATACTGTTTGCAGTAACTTTCTTCCAAAGGGAATCTCTCCTATACGTGCAAAACAGAAACTGATAAACCTGGGGATTGATTGTAAATGCAAATAAAAAAAAACCCTACATGGTGTTCTGAGTTGTGCATCTGCTTTACTGGAATGGGATGATGGCCAGAATTTGTCTGCTGGTATTTAAAAAAAAAACTAAACAAAACAACCAGTACCCCATATGTAATGGTAGGTTAAGAGGTTTTCAACAACTTGGACTCTGGAAGTTTTCAAACAACTTGCAAGGTAATCTAGGATTGCTCTGCAACATGATTATTACATTGTTTGCTTTCTTATTTCCAAATAAAATCTCATACTGTCAATTAAATAACTTGCTATGTAGGTGGAGTGTGGTTTAACAGTGCTGTGTTGTTTAACAAATTCTTTGATGTCATCTTTTAAGTAACTTTACAGTAATTTTAGAAAGTATGTACAATTGACCATGTGTTACTGCTCAGATTAACGTAATCTTTTTGCAGAGTTCTGCTCATCTTATCCCCATTGTCTGCTTTCTCTACTGTAAAAACTAATTCCATGTTTTTTCTTTTCTTTTTTTTCCTCCTCCATAAAATTGAAAAGGGTATTGCTAACAAGAAAGGCAGTGAAATACTCTGATAACTGTGGGATGGATATTTCAAAGCATTTATATAAGTAAATGTCTCCTCTGTGTGTAACAGCAACTGCTATGTTGCATCTCAGTGCCAAAAGTATGCACTGTGCAGCTTCTGCAGACGTTTAGTGATTTCTTGGAAGGCTGTAATCTGAAAGCCATCAGTCCAACTAATGTAATGCCTGTCTGAAGTACTTTTGGCTTTAACTGTGATGTGTAATTGTAACTAGTAATTACTAATTTTATTAGTTTACCATTTTTAATGTTATAAGGGGAGCAGGGGAGCAGACACCTACAGAGATAAGAAAGGGTCACACTTTAATGTCAACAATTTTAAGTGTGAACAACTTGATATAAGGAGAAATGCTTGGTGTTTAATTTAGAAATTTAAGATTATAAAACAGGGAACAATGTGTTAATATATTTTTTAAATGATCTATCCTTCTCATAGGCTTTAAAATTTGTTTTATCTCTTGACTATAAATTTCTGTACTCTGAAATGCTTGTGACTTACAGAACTGCAGGTGTAAAGTTAGTGGATGTTCTAGGTATTATTCTTGCTGTATGTAACCTGAACTTTGGTAATTGCCTGCTACCCTAACAATTTTGTATTCTTAGGATGATGATAGACTGTAGTAGTAAATGGTAGGAAGAGAGGCATGCCTTCTGCGTCCGTTCTAAATATCTTCATTCTATGTGTGTTATCAGTTGGTTGCAGGACTGGTAAAGTCTGCAAGAAGTCCTGCTTGTAATAATCTTTATACATGCTTTAGCTGGACTTCATCCGTATCTAAATTCCTGCTCCTTGGGCTGGAGTTCCTGTGGTTTTCAGAAGACGTGTGACAGGACTTGACCACAATTTCCAAGGGAATTATATAGCCTTTGGGGAAAGACAGTGGAGATGTGCGTTGGATGTTTGCCTTCATCCTTGTGATGGGTAATAATTAGTTGGTAGGCCCTAGTAAGCAGAAGGTTTGTCCAGAAAGGAATCCTAATCTTTTGCTTCTGTTGTGATTCTTCTAAATTGTATAAGACTACAGTTCCTGTGCATCCTGCATAGTATTGCTAACACAGTAATTCCGTAAGATTAGATTTAAAGCTAATCTTGGGGCTGTGTAACTTCAGTGAAGATAGGTTTATCTTAGTCTTTCTCTTTCTCTCTTAGCTTTACACTCTAGAAAGACCAAACAATACATTTCCTTGAGTACAACTCTAGAATTCCCTATCTTAAAAAAAATTGTTTAGACTGGGATTTCTTTTATCTCCGAGGAGTCTGTGGGGTGATTAACTTTAATTGTTCATTTTTAATGTGTTAATTTTTGGAAGGGCTTAAAGTGAATTTTGTAGTTGCATCAGGGAACTCGGTATAACTCAAACAGTTCTTATTGTTTTAATCAGACTCATGTAATTCTACTACTGTGTATAAACATACAAGCTATTTGTATGCTAATCCTTAACCTGAAGTCTTTATTTGCATGCTGATAATTGTTACTTTTTTTTGTAGAAGGTGTTGTTTAGAAAGTACAGATTTTATACAATATATTGTTTCAAGAAACACTGAAATGTAAATGGCATGCTAGATACAATATGAAGTTCCTTACTGACCAAATTCCTGTTTTCTATTAGTGGTTAAGGTACCACAGAAGACTCTACTAATGGATGCACTGAAAGAAGAATCTGAGATTGTTTATGATTTCTGCATGTGCAACCCCCCCTTTTTTGCCAACCAGTTGGAAGCGAAGGTAAGCTAACAACTAAATGTTGCATGTACTTCAGTGTTCAGTGAATGGGAGGGTAGGAACAATTTAACCTCTTCCCTTGGGGAAGGTTTAGTGGAAAATCCCAAATCATTATGAAATAGCATTTAAGACTTCTCCCTCCCCACCCCCTGCCCCAAAGGAGTTTTGAAAAACTTAACTGCTACCCTTCCTAAAGTGGAGGATGACCTGTAGAATTTTTTCACAAGTTCTTACGTAGAACTTGTGAATTGTCTTAGAGAATTAGAAGAATTGCCTTAGAAGAATTGTCTTAGAGAATTAGTTTGGAAAGTAGACAGCTAGTAAATCTGAAATCAAGTGCCTGTTGCATAACAGTGTTACAGAGGAATTAGTTTCTGGCATCACGCCTGTCTGTGTTTTTCGTTTCCTTAGTGATTTAGGCAATATCATACAGCTCAGAACAGTTCTTGCAATAACCACTGAATATAGTCAGAAACTTAACTCTATAATGTAGGGCAGTAGAAAAGATTTAAGTGTTGAAATTAAACACTATAGATTGTAATTGTGTAGATGCATGTAACCCGCATGTCTTACGTGCATTGGAACCACATATTTCATACTAGCAGGATACTGATGTGTGACAAGTAGCTTAGGTAAGTTTGAGATTGTAGGGAATTCACCCAGTTATGCTTATTTTGAATGTATCTTTGTCTATTATCCATGCTTCTGATGGGGGGAGGATAACTAGAGGTGGTGACACTTGCTACGCACTAAAGATTGAGGCAGGAAGCAGTGTACAAAGCAGCCTAAGATTTCATTAAATGTTAATCTCAAATGTTCTTTTTTATCCAGGGAGTAAATTCTCGAAATCCACGGCGTCCCCCTCCCAGTTCTGTAAATACAGGAGGGATCACAGAAATCATGGCTGAGGGGGGAGAACTAGAATTTGTCAAAAGAATTATTCATGATAGTCTACAACTTAAAAAGAGGTTACGGTAAGTGTTTTGTCCAGTTAAAAAAAACCAACCCACCTTTTATCTGCTGCTTTGGCAGAAATCAGGTGAAAATGATATTTTAAGTAAGGAATGTAGCTGTGATCCAGTGGTATCTATTTGGTTTGTTTAATGATACATACACATCAGTAATTAGTCTCAGTTTATGTAAAATTAATTGTTCCTGAGCATCAATTACAACTCATTGTTGGAGGTATTTAAAGGCAGAAGGCAAAAAAAGCCTATACAAGTGACACTTATAGCTTGCAGCTATAGAACCCATAACATGCTAAAGACAGTCACTGTTGATTCTTAAGGGCATCTGGGATGGAGGATTCATGACATTGTCTAGTTATCTGTTTTACATGGTTTCTATGTTTTCCTGGCTGAATTTTGGTAACTTGCAGCTTTGCCTACTAAAGGGCACTATTGTACTGAATGCTATCTTGGGTGAACATAAGCTGCAACAAAAACCATAGCGAGACCTTCTTTTGCACATGATAAACAGATGGTACATCTTCAGTTTTTTTGACTATCAGACTTCCCCTCCCCCAGTGCTGTACACTATTCCTCTAGGTTTTCTGGAAGGTTCCTTCAGGGTTTTTTTTCAATATCCATCTAAAATATAGCTGCCAAAATTTTATGTGTGTATTACCACAGCTTCATCAGTGCCCTAAGCAAAGGAAATACAGCCTGCCTTTTATATGTTCAAGAAGTGTTTTGGTTTTGTTTTGTTTAGACCCTTCTAGGCAGAGCCTTGCAATAGAATCTCATCTTCATCTATCTAATACTAAAATTTTTCTTTAGAGTGTTTGTTTTCTAGTAATGAGCCTGAAAAAATGAAGACTATATTCTTGGAAAAACAAGACAAAGCAAAACTGCATCTGGCTCTGTTAGAATTGCTTCTCTCTTGTAGTGCTTTGAAGAAAAAAAAGTTGAGAAGGTTTGCAGAGGTTGCAATTTCATAAATGTTGAAACTTTTTTTTCTTTTCTTTAGTCTCCTTCCTTTCTCTGCCACACCCCCCCCCAATCTTATAAAATATAAAAAGGGGATAGATAGTATGGCAGAGTGATAAAATAGGGGTTTTGATGTTCAGAACTGATTACAAGTCAGAAGAATTAAGCTTTGGATAATTTTAGCAGTCTTTTTTGTGCCAGCAAGGACACTGAAAAATGACTGGTATTGCTGTAAAAGTTTGTAGGTAGAATGTTATTTTAGGCTACTTGATGTAGACAAGCTTTTAGGTGTGTATGTTCTTATTCACGTCTAAAATAAATGTGGTGATTTTTCAACACTAAATATAAGCTGGAACAGTTGTTCTGAATTTAGTCAGTGATACAATGGATGAGGGGAGGCAGGTCAGAGAGGAAGTGATGGTATATATGTATATATTTTAAATGTTCTTCCACTTACAGCTGGATGTTTTTATCCTTTGTACATGTTCTTTCTGATATGTAGTGGTTTTATTCCACCAGTGTAGTTTCCACAGGAGCATGTGGTGTACTGTGTAAAATACTGTGATCTGTAAGGCACATGTATACAGTTGAGGACTTAATTTGTCCTCAACTTAAAGGTAGGGGCAGGGGATGCATCTGTGATGACTTCTGGAAATGCAGTGGCAACATGGTTTCTGGTTGCACATGGAGCGTGTAGATCCAGGGGAAACTTGCTTTTGATAAGTTGCTGTTTGACAACCTTGAAAGGAGTGGCAAATGTAGTAGAGAACTGGCTGATGTTACTCTCGAGGCAAGAAGTCTTTGCCTTGCAAAGGTGATGTGGAATTATGAGGAATGCATCATTCCTGTATTGCTCCTCTTGGCAACACCACTCCTCTAGGAAAGAGGAGGGTATCTCTTGATTTAATAAATTGACAGCGTAAGGCATAGAACATACCCACATGCTAACTGTGTATCATATTTAGGAAAAATAAGCTCTGTGTGTTTGGGGGGTAGGAATGGTTCAGTTCATGTTTTTGAATAAACTGCCTTGGAGAATCTGTTATAGAAAGAACAGTTTACTTAAAATACTGTTTCCTGTTCTGTTAGAGATAAGGTTTGGCAACTCTACCAAAGGACGTGAGTAATGAACTGTTAGAAGAGACTCCCTTGGCCCAGGAGATGATCTTGACTTATTTACCCCCATCCCCACTTCAGTTAGGAGTCACAGGTTCAGTATTTTATAATTTTGGGAAAGATGTGTCATTTAGTTTTGCTAGAAATTTTGGGGCTTAATTTAAGTATTGTTGCGTGAAATTCTGTATATTGCATTATGCAGGAAGTAAATTTAAATAATTCTCCCTTAATACCACTGGTGCTATTTTTTTTTATAGTTTACAGTATATTTAATTTGTATATGTGAGCAATTTAAAGTGCTTGCCTTCAATTTAGATGTATAGGCTAGTGGAAACTGTCCCTTGATAACTGGGAACTCCAATTTTTGTACTTCAATATGTTGTATTTATGAATAACCTTTTTGGATCCAGTCATGAAAAAAGTATGGAAGAGGGAGTTGTAGAGCTTGAATAGTAATTTAGATGAAGAACAGAGGTGTAATGTTTGGAGATACTGGAGATGTGGAGCTGGGTGGAAGGATAAGCTCCACCAGAAGTGGGAAAATAAATTTCTTTCCTTTTTATTCCCCTGTTGGTTTCCTCATGAAATATGGGTTAGGTGATGGAAACCTGGATAACGAGTTACGAATGAGCAAAAGTGGTGGTCAGTAGGTCTGCTTCTGAGGCACAAATGCTTGTCCATAGTTGAATATTCCTTTTTATTCTGATTCATTGTCCAAAGAAAGTAGAGAAATTGAAAAAAATTACTGTAAGTGGTAACATCTTCCACATAACTAAAGTGACTCTTTGGAACAGGATTCTTGGTTGTTAAGGCACTGTTTCAATAACAGACTTAATGTATTTCCTAAAAACTCAAAAAGATTCCCATCTAGTTTGTCTTTGGGCCTTCTGTTCCAATTCATGTTGTACTATGTCCTAGTCTCTGTTTAAGAGTGTGATTATTTTGTTGTTGTTTTGTTTTTAAATCTCCTATTGTTCTTGCAGGTTTCTGATTGAAGTAGTTCTTTCTGGTAGTTGCCATTTTCAATTGATCTGCATTTGTAAAACGCTTTGTTAATGTGTTGTTTGCAGATGGTACAGTTGCATGTTGGGGAAGAAATGCAGTTTAGCACCATTGAAAGAGGAACTTAGAATCCAGGGGGTGAGTTTGTATATAGTCCATGTATATCCTGTATATGTTCTATACAATATATACTATGTTCTGATGCATGTGGGTAATTATTATTGAATTATTTTACTTAGCTTTTATTTACAAGAAGAAACTGAAATTCCTTGTTAGGTAAGCACTCAAAGCAGTTGAGATTGAATTATTGTAGATTCAAAGCTGATAGATAAGTAGCACATACCGTCTCCAGATTTTTGTCTTTATCACGTGTAGAAGCATGTCTTCATACATTCTAGAACATACAGGGTTTCTGCTTTAAAATAGCCTTAACAGGCTGTTGTAAAAAAAAGAAATATTCTAGCTCTCTTTCCTCTTAGCTAACACGAAATCTAGCAATTTGGTTGATAAAAGAAATTGTAACATTATTTAAATAGCAGCATTTTTTTGTTTGTGTTCAGTTCTGGCCCCAAGTACTTGTGGTACTATTCTCATGCAAGAAGGCTGTGCAGAGGACTGTTTTATGGCTTTCTGGAGGAAGTGTTTTCTCTAATTTCCATACAAAGAAAGTGATTGTGAGATCTGTCCTTGTATATGGTGGAGAGGTGAAGGAAAGAGAATGCATGGTGAAATCAATTCCCATAAAGATAAACTACAGGCCATAGGGAATCCATAAACTCAATGCCAAAAGCAGATGCTGAGCTAGGCATGAAATTTCAAGTGTCTGACTTTATTCCTATGCTTGAACTGTTGTACCTCAGTCTTCGTAAAGTAAGAGAAGTCCTTGAGAACCTTGCATAGAAAAGCTGAGTTTTCCTTTTGTATTTTTCTTGAAATTACCAATTTCATTTTGTGCAGGGTTTGTAATCTTTGTTGTAATAGAGCTGGAAATATGTTCATTGTAACCAAGCGCAGGCTGTGTTGTGGTTCAGGTTAGGATGCAGCGTAAATGTTCCAGAAAGTCCACTCGTTGTTCAGACTGTCTTGACATTTGCTGTATTTATTGGAAATTTTGATAGAATTAGGATTCCAAAGGCAGGAAAAGTTCTAGGATAGAGACCTTTTCCCCTCTCCTTTTGAAGGCGTTTCTCAAAGGTAAGAATTTTTTTTTTCTGTGCAGACCTGGGACTTTATGCTCTGGAGCTGATAATTCAGAGTGAGGTGGGATGGTTGATATTTATCCTTGCTAGGATTTAGCATATTCTCCATACATAAATGTCTTACAGCATCCATGTGTGGAAAGACTAGTTGACACTAGCATTGGATCTGAGTTTTGTATTTAAAGGCAGTGTGAGTTCAGACTTGATTTTTTGGGGCAAAGATAGAGAAGTGTTTCTGGGCACATTTCTGCCACCTGCAGGCAGGTGGGTGGCTTGGCTTCCCAGCCCTTCCTTGCCTTTGTTCTGTGTTCCTTTGCTACAGCAATGGGTTCAGTATACAAATGTGGAATAGGAGCAGGTTCTGAACAAAGAGAAAGGATGTACCTTTTGCGGAATCAGAATGCGGATGTGGGCTGTAGGTGTGGTGGATCGCTGCACAAAAAGGTCGTGTTGTGTGTTGCTGAACTTGAAGCTCTGAAAGGGCATAGGCATGGCAGGGCAGAGATGAGAAATCCTGGGCATGGGTACCAGGCTTGGCAGTGACCAGCTTTGAGTGGCCCTGACATCCATGAGCCATGTCAGGAAGAATCTCCATTTCTGTCATGAGAAAATAACTCTATGCTAACTTGTGATTTTTTTAAATTTGAAAATACGTGCAGTAAAACAATATTTTTTATTAATATGAAATGAAGTTTTGTATTGCTGCTTTGCATAGGTTCCTAAAGTTACTCATACTGAATTCTGTCAAGGACGCACCATGAGATGGGCACTGGCATGGAGTTTCTATGATGACGTACAAGTACCTGTAAGTAGCTTAATTTTGGTTTGCTTGTGATTGTCTGTACCTCTTATTTGAGGAGGGGCCTAATGAGCTATAACTGCTGTAAAACAAACTGTTCTCCTTCAGAGTGGAACATTGGATGCACTGGGCTGTATGGACAGTGGGATTTCTTAACTGGCTGCCAGTCTGTTGGCAGTTGGCCAGTCTGTTGGCAGTCTGGCAGTTGTTACATGTGATTCATAAATGACCTATGTTTAAGGAGGAAAAAAGAAGCCTGCGCAGGAACTTCCTGTGGGTTTCAGTGAAAGTAAGGGTTGCTTGTAACATACTTCAAATAGCAATTTAGTAATATTAAAAATATGCTAAGTTTGGGGCTAGATTTGAACTTTAAGCTTCCCTCTGAGAACTTGGTTTTAATTTACCATATAGATTCTGTTACCAAATAGATATGAACATGGCTAGCTCAGACTTGCCTACATGAATGTCAGTGGAGCTTGTTCACCTTAACTAATGTGAGCCAGTTGCTTTTTTAGATCCAGATGTACATATACTGTAAGATAGGTATAGACAATAACCAACCTTATAGAAGGTGGAAGTAAAGCTTCAGTGAACTTGGATGAAAATGTGGATATTGGCACTTGACCTCTATTCCCAAGAGCAGCCGCACTTTCTCGGCTCACAGAGAGCTCGTAGTTTAAAGGAACCAATGAAGCTTTTTGCCTAATGTCTGAAGATAAACTCCCTCTGTCCATCAGGGTAGTATAAAGTGCATGATCCTTTTAGCTGTTTTTAATCTAAAACTCTTTGAAATGAAGTGAAACTCAGGCCATGTCAATGACTGTTCAGTGGTTTACATTATAATCTTAATCCCCATGTCTTCTGAGTACGAAAGTCATCCCACTAATACTGCATAGCTTTGTAATTTTTTTTTTCTTCTTCTTCTAGTCACCTCCTTCTAAAAGAAGAAAATTAGAAAAACCCCGAAAACCAATTACATTTATGGTCTTGGCTTCTACAGTCAAAGAGTTATCCATCAAAGCTGCAGCTATGGGCTGGGATGCTGTAGAAGCTATCGCTGTGGTTAGAGCCTGGGTAGAGAAGATTCTCACTGATCTGAAGGTACAGTATTAAGTATTATATGCTAAAATAACATCCTACTTGAAAGCATAACTGTGAGAGGGTAGTATGAAATTCTGCTGTTTTCTGCAATAGGTTCAGCATAAACGTGTTCCCTGTGGAAAGGATGAAGTTAGCCTGTTTGTGACTGCCATTGAAAACTCCTGGATTCATTTGAGGAGAAAGAAACGAGAGAGAATAAGGCAATTACGAGAACTTCCTCGAGCTTCTGAAGATATTCTGCAAGCAATGGAAGAGGAAAAAACCAGCCAGAAGAGTGTGAGCAACAATTCGGACTGTGA
The DNA here is from genome assembly GCF_035582795.1 of Mycteria americana. NCBI lineage: Eukaryota > Metazoa > Chordata > Aves > Ciconiiformes > Ciconiidae > Mycteria > Mycteria americana. The sequence goes on from NC_134365.1 coordinate 90,932,330, forward strand.
AAACCCCAAGACTGAAGACTCTGAAATGGGGTTTATAGCACCTGATGAGGATGTTCACTTGACTGCAGGTGACGAGCCAACGGAAGAATCTGCTGCCAAAGAAGAACACAGTGAGCATGTGAAGGAGGAGGAGACAGAAGCAAAGCAGGCAGAAATGTCGCTTGGCAAAGGTTCCAGTAATGCAAAGGAGGAACCTTGCCCTTCAGAGGAAGCTAGCAATCTGACAGTTGAAAAAGAACGAAGTCCCAAAGAAACTAGTAGATATTTTCTCTTTAAGTGTTTAATGAATGTGAAGAAAGAAGGAAATGATGTGTTAGTAGAAATGCACTGGGTTGAAGGACAGAACAGAGACTTGATGAACCAGCTGTGCACATACTTACGGAACCAAATTCTTCGACTGGTTGCTAGTTAGCCCTTTTTCCTACTTTGGTAAAGTAAGTCAGTCCTCAAATTTTGTAAAGTATTTTTAATGGATTAAAATTTTCAGTTAGCAAAACCTGTTTTTTCCCCTTAAAAAAGAAGAATAAAATGGAGATTAAAGTCCCCTTTGATATTTTAAATATCTTTTTCAAAGCTGCAAGGAGTACATGAAGTGTACTTCATTGGACATGAAGTGATGGGGAAGTAATAGATTTTGTGCTGCAGTTGTAAAACTACATGTTAAAGTGAAACATGTCTATGCTGTGAGCTCTTCAAGTATTAACAGTGCTTATTCTGTTTTTTTTTTCTGGTGCAATAGAATTATATATTGTTACTAAGTAGAAATTTTGCTGAAATATTTTCTTCAATGTTTTTTCAATACTAATGCAGGAAATGGTTAATCTGCTGTGGGAATTGTTTTCTGCAGCGAGGAGTTTTCAACTAAGGATTTAAGTATGCCTCTCTTCCCTTTAAGGCATTTAACCTTGGGTCTAAAGAGTGGCAAGATGGATACATCCTCTTAAGTGTCAATTCATTCAAATAATCACTTTAGAAAAACAGCTTGTTGTACTTTTCTGGTGCTTGGGCTTTGAAACACAGAAGAGCCTACTATTAGTGTCTGGTTTTGTAAACTTTGTTTTAACAACAAAATAAGCTCTTTGAGCTGCTTGGTTTAAAGAGGATTTAACTATGTTGACTGTTCCATTAGACTGTTCCTTACACTGATTCAAATATAATTGTCTGAAATGACAGCAGTATTCTTAAAGGATTTTGCTTCCATTTAATCTTAAGAGATTGCTTTAATGACAGGAGTGAGAGCATGCGCTCATCTTCGTGGGCCAGGAATTCCTTATGCAGGACAAAGATGGGTACAGAAGCTTCAGGCTGTTGCGACGGAAGACAACTGGAAAGAAGGCTGTTGCTTTCACACCTGACTCCCTAGTCCTTTTTACCACCAGCTTCTTTTCCCAGTGTTTCTGGGCCGATGACCTGTTCCTGTGAGGAGCGAGGCTGAGGGACATGGGTCTTGGGTGCTCCAGAGAGGGTGTGTGTATGTGTTTGAGGTTATGAGCACTGGTACTGTTTCACGTGAAATCAGCCTCCCAAGCTGTGATCCATTTCTCTGTAGAGATCTACAGAACATGGAGAGAAAGTTTTTCTGAGAGTGGAGTGTGGATGCGTGTGTTACCCAATATAAAAAATGCACTCCTTGTGGACAGAAGAAAATATTGCATATGTTCATGCTACTGGAACCACTTTGAATGTTCAGCCTTAGTTGTCAAGACTTCTGGAAAGATTAGTATGTTTTCTTAAGTTAATGTTAAAAGCAACTTAGGAAAGCCTTAATTTCCCCTTCTATTGTTAACTGTTGTATATCATGCTACTTAGTACTTCTCCTGCAGGTCATGGACAAAGACTTGCATTTTTTGGGTATTGCAGAATTTTCACAGAACTGCTTCTGATACTCAGGTCACTGGGGAGAGATGAGACTAGTCCTACTCTTTTAGAATATGAAGAGGTTATTTTGGCTAGCTCAGCCATTAAAACCAGAAAGCAAGGCCGTTTGTCCTTTGTGCTGTTCCCCATTTATCATTTCAGTCTGTCTTTCTGCAAGGATGAAGAAGCTGTACAAGGTAAGCCTGTGTGCTTGTGGCATGCTTGTTTTGCTGAAGCAGACTGCATTATGTTGTTTCATTAATTGCCTGTCTTTCACCTGTACAACATGAATAACATATACTCCTGAGCGTTGCTTAAACAAAGCCAGGTATTTTTACAAAGAAAACCAGTAGTCTGCGATTTGGATGACTGTTTTAGAAGTTCAAACGTTGTCTTGGCATTTTATTTAAAATAAATGCTTTGACAAAGGAGTGTGGCAGTTGGAAAGCTAATCCTGTGTTGGGAAAGAATAGCAAAAACTGTGATTGGTGTATAATTGCAGAAGTAGCGATCCCAGGAGTTTGAAGTTACACAGGTGTGCAGCATGACCACGCATCTCGGGCATGACGGGGTGTCGTGGGTACCCAGTTTGCTACGGGAACATCCTCCCCACCTCGAGCACACGGAGGCGGCACCGCTCCAGCCTGTTCCCTGCTCCCGCTTAGGCCTCTGGTAGCGTGGCCGCCGCCCGAGGAGCTGCCCCGAGGCACCGAGCCCGGCAGCCGCGAGGGGGCGGAGAGCCGCCCAGCGGCCGCTCTGGGTCGGGCAGCGCGTAATCCGCTGGGCGGGGCGGTGGTGGGGTTTGAATGGCGCGGCGGGAAGATGGCAGCGTCACCCCTAACGGCGTCGCCACAGCCTCGGCCGCGGGGCTCCGCAGCGGCAGCTGGGGCGGCCCGGCCGCCTCCCGCAGGGACGGGAAGGCTACCCAGCTCGGCCCCGCCGCTCCCTGCCGGACTGTGCTGAGTCCCCCGCCCGGCCTCGACTTCTCCCTGCGCAGAAGCGGGAGCCCCGCCACTGGCTCGGCAGGTACCGGCGCAGGAGAGCGCGGCCCTCTCCTCGGTCCCGCAACACAGCGAGGGGGGTCGGGACGTGCTGGGCGAGGGGGAGCGGGGCTGCCGAGGGCGCACTGGGATTGCGGCCGCGGCCTCTGCCTGCCGCTGCCCCATGAGGCAACATGGCGCTGAGGCGCCTGGCGGCGGGGCCGTGGGCCCGAGCGGGCCCGGAGCGGTGCTGGAAGGGGCTGGCGACCCTCTGAGCCTCTCCCCGCCCCGGATGCAGGGCCTTTGCCCCGGGGGCGACTCGCTGCCCTCGGGCGGAAGCACCGGCTCTTCGCCCGTTCCTTTCGCCCTTGAGGGCAGCGGTTGTAGCCGAGGTAGGTGTTTATGTGAACAAGAGTGGTAGCAGACAAATACGAATCGAAGGATCTTCCTGTCCTATTCACTGTTAGTTGAGGAAGGTAAGGAAATTCATGTTCTACGCACGCTTCTGAAGTCGGGCTCATTTCGTTGTATGTCATTTGACAGTGGGCCTTATTCGTGACTTGGCCTCTAGGTGCTACCATAGTACAACAATCAATATAGTCTGTATTCCTTGGTATATGAGGCAAGGTTTACCTATGTTATTAAACTGATTCAAGAATACAGTAAGCTGATAAAATGTATTGCATCTAGAAGCATCACTTTAAGTGGTCCTGGTTGGTGCCCTGATACCTGCAAATGCAGAGTAGTGTAGTAGGTTTTTTTAATATGACATCTTGCCTATAAATACAAGATGCTATATAAACATATATGTTATATAAATCTTATATAAACATCTTGTGGCAAGATGTCACGTAAAGTAGTCCTGCCACCAGCCAGGACCACTTAAAGTGATGCTTCTAGATGCAATATGTTTTACCAGCTTACTGTACTCTTGCATCAAGAGAGAAATGAAGGTGTATACAACATCAAGATGTATATAACATCTGCAATCAAGATATTTATATAACATCTTGTAACTTTATCATTTCTGCAATTTTTTGTAACTCTTTAAAACATTACATCTCTCGGCCTCTTCTCCAGTCATGTCGCATCTTCTCCCTGATGTGATTATGTTCTGCAAGATATGATTTTGTCACCTCCTGCAAATGGGGCTGAGCAAGGCAATGTACATATTTCCATAGGACAAATCCTCGAAGATGATTCAGTAAGCAGCACTCCTGTGTCCCACCGGCCCCACATTCTGGAAGGGTTTTCTTTCAGAGAAATCTAATACCGGTGCTTTTAACCACGATGTGTATCTTCCTCATTTTGACTATTTCTCAGCATTTTTCTAGTAGGTAAAAAAGAGGTTAGTGTAGTGATATACTTCTGTGCACAGATCTTTAAGAACTCCTAAGGCACAAGGTTTCAAACTCATATTCAGTGCTAATCAGATATTCTTCAAACAGGAGAATAATGTAATCCTTTACTCATTCCGTCTTTTACATGTAGCTCATTGGTTTTAACGTTAGGAAAGAAGCTTGAGACCCCATCATTTTTTTTTTTTCTTTGTATGATTCCGAATCCTAATTCTGCCATATTAGTCACATTTTAGGATAGACAACTCCGGTCTCCTTGAAATTCCCCTTGGGAAGCCTGTTCTGTTTCATGGCATACTGCTGTTCTCTCCTGGTGGTGCTCAACTTCTTGTTTAGTATTTGTATAGTACGTTGTTTATACAAAGTGGAACAATGCTTTCAGAGCTAAGCTGTATCAACTTTTTAATATATTTGTGCAGGGGAGAATGGTCATGCACCAGTGACAGCTAGGTTGGGGTTAATCTCAAGAAGGCAGTTGAAATTTTTAGTATGTTGAGAGTAAAAATACTGGCTGCTTGTGCACAGTAGTACTTCTGATCTAGCCTGCCCTTATCTTGTCAGCAATGGTGGGAAACTTCTTTTAGATTTTTTTGAATGTGCCAGTAGAAGAATGAGTACAGTTAGAGTCAGTACACAGAGTTACTTGTTTTTCATCTCGATTTGACAAGGCCTTTCACAAAATGCTGTTATGGGAACTATAAAGTCGCAGGTGATAGGGGAGGCATTACTGTGGATCAGAAACCTGTTTTCTGTCTCAGATGAGGAAAGGGACAAAAGGTTTGAGGTTTCTTAATGATTTGGAAAAAAGGAGGAGGAGGGGACGGAGGAGGCAGTATCTGTAGCTGGCACAAAATTATTTAGGGTTATAAAGACAAGAAATAAGCAGCGAGGAACTTAATTAAGCTGGCAATCTGGTGAAGATACTAATCAGTGTTGATAAACTGGAGTAACACGCATTGTGCAGAGTAGCTTGAGCTGCTTGTTTGGTTCATGTTGGTTTTTTAATTAATCCGTAAAGCAAGAAAAAAGACTGGGCAGTTCTGTAATCTGTGAGGATTACTGAAGTCTCTGTAGCAATAATTTAAAAAGGAAACAGTCTGGATAAGGATGAGATGGCAAATACATTGCAGTGCTGTTATATTAATTGTTGCTGAAACTCTGTTTGAGTATGTATTTGGTAATGGCTGCTGTGTCTCAAAAGCAAATATCAGAGCGAGAGTTTGGTGAAGAAATGATTTGAATATGGAAAACCTTATAGGAGGAAAAACTGAAAAAATGATGTCAGAAGGTAAGAAAAATGGTGAAACATCCATAGGAAATGTTGAAAAATATAGGGAAGATAGTTTCTTGTTACCTTTTCTCATAATACAGGAGCCTGTAGAGAAATTTGACCTTTAGGTATATGACCTAAGTGACCTCCAATTCAAGGATGATACTTTTTTATTTTTTATTTCCTCCTCCCAAAGGGCAATATCAGCAGTTAAATGTTCCTGAAGACCAAGCAGACAAGTTGCTCCTTGCAAGCTGGGGTCTTCCCAAAGCAGTTCTGGAGAAATACCACAGTCTGGGAGTAGTACAGATGTTTGAATGGCAAGCAGAATGCCTAATGCTTGGACAAGTTCTGGAAGGAAAGAACCTAGTTTACTCAGGTATGTGGACATCTGACAAAACGACTCCCCCCCCTAACTTTCCCAGTGCCATTTAGAAGACCATGTTGGTGCTGAAGGATGCTGATCTGGCACACAAAAAGGTCAAGATCCTCTGTTTTCTGGAGAGACCTCATTAAGATCTGTCCCATTGCCGTACCTCAGACCTGGCTTGATGACCTCAGACCTTTCCAGATGTGAGGAGAGACTTTTTTCCATATTTTCTCTGTTAATGTTCCTTTAGAAACTGATAATTAGGAGTCAGTTAATGATGACTCTCTCTTTTATTATTACAGATTATGTCAACCAGGAACTGAATGATAACAGCAATGTTAGATATAAATACTTTTAAAATTTTTATTTACTATCTAATTTTTTCAGTCCCTTTATCATTTCTCTTCACGTAGTGTATGGAGGAGGGCACAGAAGGAAAAGTAGGACTGGTGAACTAGAAATCTGTGGGAAATGACAACTTGGGTGTCTAGTCTCCATGGGAAGAAGGTCCCAGAGCAGCAGTGGGAGGATGAAGAACTTAGAAGAAGGGCGGGTGATTTTCTTGGACTTGGATTTGAGATTTATTTACTTGGTTCAAGAAGACTTTGGGCCTGATTGCTGGGCAATGGCTGTCCCCTGCTATGTGGCATCTTTTCCACAGTTTTCTGTAGATGATAGATGGCAAAGGAGCAATGCTTGCCAAACAGGAGGGGTTAATATAGTTATGGACTAGCTCAGTAAGGTGGTGGCTGAGCTCTCCTGTCCAACCAAGAGACAGTGGTGGGTTTTTTTGTTTGATTGGGTTTTTTTCCCCTTGCTTATCTCTGAGTTGCGCTTGCTTCTGGAGCAGAGATGAGAACGCAAGCCTTGGTAGCATGATGGAAGAGGCTAGAAGAGAAATACTTTGCAGTCTTCTTGGCCCTTTATGGGGTTAACTGCAAATGTGGTTGTGGCTGTGGAAGAGGGGCATCAGTTGAAGAGCCCTGCCCCAAGTTCTCCAGTAACTGCTTTCTATGCTAGCTTTATGATGCTTGTTCCTTAGAGTTTTTTGTTTAACTTTAAAAATTAATTTTAAAAAATCCAACTTCTTTTTTTCCAGCTCCTACCAGTGCTGGAAAGACTCTTGTTGCAGAATTGCTTATTTTGAAGAGAGTCCTGGAGACTCGTAAGAAAGCTCTTCTCATCCTTCCCTTTGTCTCTGTGGCCAAGGAGAAAAAATGTTATCTGCAGGTAAGTAGCATTCAAGGAGGTAAATTTATGGGTTGTAGTTGTTGGGTCACGTTTTTTAAACTGAAGTTTTTGCATGAATTTCAGGAAAAAAAAATTGCAGAGTTGTTTCAGAAAGGATTTGTAGATAATTTAAAATTTGCTCTTGTTCTAAGTTGAAGATGAAAATAAATGAAAGTTTTAGCCAAAAAGGGAAACTTGGAAAAATGTTAAGGAGTTGATTAAAACATTTTCTTTGAGCTTTGACTTTAAAAGCATTGTTACTTGCATTTATTCACAGATTTTATAATATACAAATTTTAAAGAAATTTTCTAATTAGAGATTACATCAGAAAAACTACAAAGGGAAGGTGTCAATATTATGAGAAAGGAACTTTTTATTTTAGCTTTCCTTGGGGTGTTCCACTAGAATTTTGTGCCTTTGATTTTACTTTGACTTTGCTAAAAATATGTTCTGACAGAATGTGGTTATCTCATGGCTTCCTCATCCCAGCTATTGAAAAACAAAATTACAGTGGGAACAGTCTTTTTAAAACCATTTTTTCTTGAAAGACTTTCATATAAAATATTGTTTCCATTAGCTAGGATGTCAAAGTAACAACAATTACTAAAACCAAATACAAAACCAGCAGGCATTTTTGTTACAGTTTCTGACATTTCAGACATTTTGGGTGTTAGTAAACTGAGATGGTATCTTAACCATGCAAATTGCTAGGAAATGTTACAAACTGAATGCAAAAGCTACTTTGTAGTGATTGATAATGGAGACATGCTTTTGCTTTAATCTTGTAAAGCTGGAGGATTATTGATGCTGTGTTCTACTACTCCTGGCCCAAGGTTTGGCCATAGCTGCATATCCTTGAAATCATATGGTATCCTACCCATCTGGTTCAAACATTTGTACCTTTTGTTAATGCAGTGCCTAATGTGCCAAAGCTTTGGCACTGCACTAATAAGCTGTGGAAGAAAAGAAGTTGTTGTTTCTTGACTTTCAGCTGGGAGATGTGACATCTTCGTGTTTGGGGTCCCACGTTTGGCTTTTGCCCCTGATTTCTCATAACCCACTGGTATTATAAACTGTTGTACTGTGTGGTCTCTAACCTTCTTAATAGTAAATGTTTTTATATAAAACAGTGGTCCCCATCTCTTACTCAATTATGTACACTTTATCCTGCAATGTGTACTTTGTGGCTTCTGCTTTGGAAATAAAAAATTACAGTGGAAAAAAAAAGTAGCAGTAACTGGCTGATCTATGGCTTTAATCTGATTAGTTGGCATTATAAGTACTAGAAATTATGGTTGTAGGATGCAGGGTTTTATGTGATTCCAGCAGGCATTGATCAGAATTCAGAGTTGTAACCTTGGCATGACATTCTGTATCCTTGGAAAACAGGCCCTGTTTCAGGAGGTAGATGTGAAAGTTGAAGGCTACATGGGAAGCATGTCTCCTGCTGGACGTTTCTCTGCCCTGGATGTTGCTGTCTGCACCATTGAGAAAGCCAACAGTCTAATCAATAGACTAATAGAAGAAAACAAAATGGACTCACTGGGTAAAATACTAAGGCTTGACGGTTATGAGGATGAGGTTTATTACACACTCTTGAGTACATGTGAAATCATGGGATACTTTGTATTTGCTCAGTTCTGTATGTGACAGACATGCCATATAGGAAAACTGAGCAATTTTTCTTCCTGCAGTGCAGCTCTGATTTGGATTTAGGAAGGCAGGCAGGACTATTCTATGTAGCTCAGCGGCTGGGGTGAGTAGGTAGAAGCTGCAGGTTTTAGTTTGTGTGACATGAATAACAATGCATGGACAGTGATTAACTGCAATAAGCAGTGATTCCCATAGCTAGAAAATGTCTTCCAGTTAATGAAATTGAATTCAAGCTCTGGGATATGTTTGAGTTCAAGAATGTATGTAATGTATTTTTGTTTGTTTGGGACAGAGATTGTGTACATATGGCATCCATGGTTTATCTTCACTTAGCTCAAAGAAGAGGGGGAATTGTGTTTGGTGCTCATCTGGGCTCAGATAAGTGGACTGAATACATAGGGCTCCTCTGGATACACATGGTGACTAGGAGGGCTGTGACATTCATTTCTCTCTTGTAATTTGCTCAAAAGCCCTCTGTCTTTGTAACATAGACTTCTGGGTCACCATGGCCCTGATGGCCACTAGATTAATGGTGGTATTCATTTAGTGTTTGGGAGGAGATATAAAACCTGAAGAAGCCCAATGTTTCTAGTACATGCCTGGTGAGAGATGTGTTTTCCCAGTCCAATCAGAAATTTGTCCTTCTCTTTGTCTCCCTCCTCAGTAAAGCCATACCCAGTTATATTTTATACAGTAATCCCTCCCATCTTCTCTCTGGCCTGTAACACAGCTGGTTGCTATTTTAAGGATATAAAAATTGGAAAACTAGATGAGTATCAAACTGCTCTGAGACCTCCACCTATGAAACTGCTGTTCTGCATGCATCTGGTGTGATAATATTCTGCAGCATTGTATACCAGAAGAATTTTTTAAACACAAGAGAGAATAAGGGAAATAAAGGTTTTGTCAGGATATGAGATCATGGGATAACACATTCACACCTGGATCTATAGGGGCTGGATAACCATGAATGCTTTAGACTGCCAGTGGGCTGGAAGATGAGTGGATGACCAGCATGGGCAGCATTTTAAGCTCATTCGAATTGAGGCTCCTGCAGTCCAGCCCGATTCTTGAATGTATATCTTCATCCCTTCCCTTGCAAGAGAACTGGCTATCATGCATTTAGTTATTTCAATATATGGCTACTTAGTTTAGGGTTTTTGTTTGTTTTAAATAGGGTTAGTTTGATCCTAGGTCACCACACTGTACAAGCTGTACTGCCAGCATAAGGCAGAGAGTGGGGTCATGATGTCCAAATCTGTGTTGGCTTAGGTGCCTTGGAAGCGTACTCAGTATACTAAAATGTATTGTTTAATGATATCATCTTTCAGAAGCTAGAGATATGCCAAATCCCTTTGGTTGGTACCTCCATTCCATCCCTACATTTTGCTGTGCTCTCTAAGATGAATGTGCCTGAGAAGAGTCATATAAGTATAACCAGCCAAGTGGTGACAAGATTTGAGTTTGAATATGTGTCCTCAACACTGATACCTCCTTAAAGCATGATGTTTTTCTTTCACCATTTGAAAACACCCCTCCTGCAACACTCTGTTTCCCTTGTGCCCCAATATGTCTGAATAACTGAAATAAGGGTAAATTTTTTTTTTCTTTATATGCTTATTTGAAATTAATTTGTAAATTAAATTTGAGTTTAAAAATCATCTTTAAAGTAAGAAATAGACAAATTTTCTATTTGGAGATAAATTTTCATAAAAGCTGCAAAATATGGGCATGAGCTGAAAATGGCAGTTTAACTGTCACCTGAAGCAAACTTGTCTGAAACTGCAGGATTGTACCTCATCTTCTAATTAATTCTAAATTTAGACCAGTTTGCAACCAAGGGTGTTTTATCTTTTGAGATGAGTTACTGGGAGATGACTGCAATTCTGGCTGGATTCCATCTCAAGCTTGAGCTGTTCCTTTTGTTGATGTTAACCCCCTGCTGATAGCTCACGTTGCCTTTGGAAATTGTTGAGAGAAACTCAAATCCTCTGCCTGGCAGAGCTCTCTTTGCTGTATGAAGCAGTTAAAAGCAATTTTGTGTTGCTAATTATTATATAACCTATGTCAGTTTTGAACATCCAGGTACACAGGAGATGATATTCCTCTTGTTATTCAGCCTCTTGACACTGGTGCTAAAGAAACTTAGGAAAGTGAATTAGAGAAGAATCTGCTGCCTTCTCATCCATTCCCAGCTGATACGTTTTGTAATGTGCTGTTGTGATACTTAACTCGTTTCTTTTCTTAATTTAAACTTGAAATTAAAAAATTACTAGTTTAATTGTATTTAATAAAAAGTAATCAAATCCTCCCTGCCTGTCATTCAGAACTTTTTAGTTTTAAACAGGATGTGGACTTAAAGCAGCCTAGTCATTCTACAGTAAACATGTATGATAGCTCTCAGGTACTTTTTAGTAGGTTTTTTTTCAGCAGTCTTCTAGGGACACACCTAATGTGCAGACAGAAAGAGGAGGCTGAGGCTAGCCTCATTTTCAGTAGCAATGCAGTATGATGAAATTCTGGCCCCACTTGCACTCCTGAGCTTGTTGAGTAGAAAGTTCCATTGCATGCTGGGACCTGTAGTCCTCCTTGGCTGCATTTCCATTTTAAGATGAGGATAGCTTTGTGAAAAATACTGGTTGCCTGATTGCTCCTGCTGTGTTATCCCAGTGGGTGTGTTCTGAGTACTGCCTGAATAGAGGGGAACACTGTGCATGTGGGACATTCCGGTCTTACCAGCTTGCAGACTGCCAGGGTAATGCAGTACATAGGTTTAGTGTGGCTTTGAATATTTATTATAGCTGAGTAGCAGCAGAAGGTATAGAACAAGTGGCCCATACAACAAATAGTGGCATGCCCTGTGCTTTGGCCTGTAGGTACCACTAGTGTTCTATGCTTCATTTCAGGAAGCAAAATGTGCTGCTGCTTGGCACAAGGACTGAAAAGGTAACTTGTATGAATTTTACTTTGGTAGATATCTGATTACACTGACCTGTCTCAGCTGCTGGAAGAATTCAGACAGACTGTTGTACAGGGAATCAGGAAGAAGCTTTTTCTGGTAGCTGAATAAATAGCTATTTGGTGACCAATGAATTACCATTTTTTACAAGCGAGCACAGAATAGAGGAAGTACAGGAAGACAGAGGAGCTGGATGGGTGGGAGTTTGTAAAAGAGGCTGATGAAGCAGTGCAGCGCTGTTTTCTAACTTATGTGGCTTGAAAGAGAAGGGGGGAGAAAACAGACGGAGAGAGAAGGAACACATGTAGGAAGGAGAGAAAAAAAAATGAGAAGGAAAAATAGCATTGAAACGGATAATATAAGGTCACATTTGCCCTTAAGCTCCTGCTATTTTAGCTGCACCAGGAAGATATTATATAGCTGCACCAAAGACAAAAACAAAATTCCACAGCAGCAGAACTAATGAAGCTTGGTGTCCTCTATACCCTGCTTTTTTTTTTCTTTTTTTTTTTTTTTAACCTTCCTTCAGCTTCTTCCATGTCCTTATGACCCTGTCAGCTGGCCAGAAAGGGTACACACTGCTGCTAGTTGGGATGTGTACAGGAGGTGTGCTGGGTGGCTGAGTTGTAGTGGCTCTGTTTTCTCCTCAGGGGATACCCTAATCTGGTATTTAATCCACAACACCTAATCCACGACCCTTTCCAGATATTCTGAAGCCTGGGGGTTTCTACTTGCAGAGAGGTTACAGTATAGATGCTGCAATACTGTTTTGCGTGGTGGCCAGACTAACAGGTCAACCCATTTATTTTTATTTTTTCAAAAGCTGATTGTGTGTGTGTGAGGTTGTGGGGGGTGTGAAATGTTATGACGTCGATCATGATTTGTCTCTCTTAGAAGAATCAGTGACAGAGGGAAGCCATGGCAGTGTTGGTAAGCATAGCTGGATTTGTGAATATAAATTTCAGTTCATCATGTGGAATATGAAAGGATCAAGGCTATCTGTTCTTAGTTTGGAGTTTTGTCAGATATGACCTGAGTGCTTCTCTTTATCAGGAGTGGTGGTTGTGGATGAATTGCACATGCTGGGAGACTCTCATCGAGGATATCTGCTGGAACTCCTTCTGACCAAAGTTAGATATGTTACAGAGAAGATTGCAAAACGGTGGGTAGACCAGGATGTCTGTCTTTTAATGCTAAATTATGGGTGGCTCTAAATATTTTGTTCTCTGGGTGATTGGAAATTTGGGTTAGCTCCAGGGTTTTTATGAGAGTGATGACCTAGACTATTTTGGTTAATAAGGTCTCATCATACCACCTCTCAGGGGCCTGCTGTTGTAGTCAAAACCTCTTTTCCTCATGGTTTTCAATATGTATGCTGCTATGGGATTCATTCTCTCAGGAAAAGAAATAAGGCTGAAGCTTTCATTTACTTTTTAAATCTGTTTAAATTTTTAAAAAAACTTTGGGTTTCTTTTAACTTTTTTGCTAGTGGACTTGCCCTGCTTAATTTTTCAGTGTTTAATGGAACGAGGTATTTATCCTACTGAAACATTCAGGTATTGTGGAAGAGGGGGCATGCTGTTAACTTGTCAATGGTGAATTGATCAGAAGATTTAAGAGGGTGTGCCAGTATCCTTCTTAGTTAGCTCTGCTCAGGGTGATCTGTGGTTTTGCTTATAACATGTGATAGCCTGGTGGTTGCATGGTTTCTGGCCTTTATCACAACTGATTGGACACTGGGGAACAGATTAAATGTTTCAGAACATTTTATCTGTTTTAGAGGCTTTTAAGAATTCTGTATCTAAATGCCCAGCACCAAACCGTCCAGCTGCTCCATAGTGCCCAAACACAGACAAAAGCAAATGGAGGAGATGGTGTATTGGTCGTCTTAATGTTTACTGGTGGTGCTGAGAAGAGTAAAATTCAACTGTTCCCTTAGCACCGAAAGCCAGATTTTGCCAGTTTTCTCTGCTGCTTCCTGTCTTGTGAGTCGTACCAGTGCTGAGCTAAGCACAGACTACCTATTTAGTTCTGGGGGAACTGTCATTTCTACATTGGCTCTCCACCAGACATTTTAGCCAATATTTCCCATCCTGATTTCCAGGATCCAGCAATGTTCTGGGTCTAATCACCTTTGACTTTTTCTCGTATTCTCCCCATAAGTCCTGGAAGCCAGTACACTTCAGAGCAGCATGAGTGGCTTTGCCTCTCCTTTTACCTTGGCTTATTATGTAGCTGCAGCACAGACGCAGGACCACTCTCTTGCTTTCCTCCTTTGCATTGAAGAAGCAGGAAGGAGAAAACATTTGTCAGGGGAAAAAGGGACAGATGCATCAAGAAGTGTTCCTGGGAAGACGCAATACTTCAGCCTTCACCATTATAGCCGCTGGGGCCCAGATCCTTCATCTCTCAGTCATGGTAAAGTTCACAGGGGTTCCCTGTACCACTTACTGACATGAAGGAGGTGGCCATTATTTTTGTTTTGGAATCTACTTGAGATTCCTGGAGTCGAAGACTACTTTTTCTCTCAAACATCCTCACAAGTCTGTGGTGCCTTTTTTTTTTTTTTTTTATTTAATGGGAGCCACTTTATCCAAATTCTTTAAACACTATCTGGCCTGACCTATTATCAGAATGAGCAGTGCTTTTAAGAGCTTTTTAAGTGGTTAGGGGGATGTCCCACTGAAATATAAGGCTGTCTTTGCACCAAGAGAATGTTCTCTGATGGCTGTTGCCAACGTCGATGCCCTTGCTTCTCCATGAGGCTTTTGCAGACCCAGCCAAAATTCTGCAGCAGGCTTTTTTCCTCCCCAGTCAAAGAGAGTGTTGTGGAACTGGTATTTTTTTAATCCTCGAAGGTCAAAAGTTGCTTCGGGGGGAAAATCTGCAACTTAGATGCGGAAGATGTACTAGCAAATGCTTGAAGAGCTTGGATAAGAGAGTCTGCCTCTCCACATCTTCCTTATTTCTGTATTGTCAGTGACTGCCCTTTTCTACTCTAGCTTCTGGGTAGCCTTGTTTCCTCTGTGTTGTGTTTGCCAGGGTTACCAGGATCTTCCAAGAAGGTTCAGGCTGTTTCTGAGCTCACATTGATTTGTCAGACATTTTTCTTTTTTAAAATCTCAATTTATGGCTCAGTGCAATGCAAATGAGTAGTTTTTCAACATAGGCTTAGGAGCATTAAAAAAACCCCTATTGTGTGGATGTAAAAGCCTGAATAAAAATACGCATTTGGGTATCTAAATTAATGGTTTGTATTTTCAAGTCTGTTCAGAGTGCCTTACTTCTCACTATCTTTAGTGGAAGCTGCTGTTCAGGACTTTGAGAACTGAAGCTGCTTTCTTCTTTGCTGAACTAAGGGCTTTGGTTCCCAACTCTAGGAAGACCTTAGCCTAGTATTCTTTGTCCTGAAATTGAAACAAATGGAAGTGTTTTAATTAAGGCATTTAAACTTAGAAAGACTGCAGTGGAGACTGAACCATTCCTTTATTTCCATCTTTTTGTTAATGGCAAGGAAATAGTTGATTTATTTATTTGTTTTCAGTTTCTCCAAATATGCAGTCAGGTTATGGCTGTTGTTACCTAAAGAAGCTTAAAGTTTAGTTTCAAAATGATAAAAAGTTGAATTATTTTGTTATCAATGCATGACCTGACATTGTGTCTGCTAAAAGTAGAGTATGGCTTGTTTTTTTTTCCAAGAAGTTGAAAAAAAAATAGCTTTGCACTTTAGACCCTCGAAGGAAGTACATTGAGTTAGTTTTTCTGAATGCTGTTTTCCAGAACAGTAGCCTGTGTTGTCACTAACTTTCATTTTCTTTTAACCACTTTCAGACAAGCGAAGATGACCGGTCCTGGTTTTGGTGGGATACAGATAGTAGGCATGAGTGCTACCCTCCCTAACTTGGGACTTCTAGCCTCATGGTTAGATGCAGAGCTATACTGTACGGATTTTCGCCCTGTGCCCCTCAAGGAGTGGGTGAAAATTGGCAGCAACATTTATGACTCCTCCATGAATTTAGTGCGAGAATTCCACCCCAAGCTTCAATTGAAGGTAACAAAACTCTGAGCAGTGGCTTTGGGATAACATGTTTTGTATAGCTAAAGTTAAAAAGACAGCTACTGGTATGTTTTGGGTTTTTTTATTTTTTTTTTTAATAGATGACATTCTTGACTTCATTGTTTACTTCATAGATTATTTGATCAAACTAAGGACAAAAGGGCTTTTTTTTTTCTTTCTTTGACTGATTTAAACAAGAACCAAAACACAACACACACTCATGAAGTTCTTGAAGACAAAGTTGACTTTGCAGCTATCTTGTTTCTGAGCACTTGATAGGTATAAAGAGTTTGATTCTCCCCTTACCTACCACCCTATCTTGTGTCCTGGAATCTACTTCACTTTCATAAATGAAGGTAAATATTTCCTGGTTAGGCCAAGGAATTTGCATTAATCATTGGGAGAATATGTTTGCATTAAAATCTGTTATTGACCCTCTTTATGTTAAACTGCTAAGCGATCTAATTTTGTCAGTGATTAGAAGGCAGATGTCCACCCTGATTCTTCTGAATCTGTTTTCAGTATTTAGTCATTTTGTGCACTTGAAAAGGATATGAAAGTTAAGAGTAATGTACTGTAATGATTTGGAAGAACCAAATGGGTAGAAATGGGAAATTTGCACTTCCTACTTGTAGGTTCCTTTTCTGTGAAGTCTTTGAAGGGTGAATTGTCTCCCCAGTCCTTTAAATTGCTTTGTGTAATACTAGTGTAGTTGGACAATATGGGCTGAATGCCAGCCCATTTTGGAAAGTTTTGCACCCAGTTCTTGTTGTGCGCAAACATTCTGTTGTCAGTAGCATGGTGGCACAGCAAAGAAAAAGGATCCTAGGAACAAAAGGAAATGTTTGTGACAAGAATATCTGGAAGCTTGCTTTTATATGCTCATATTGAGAAGGTGATGTTTCATCTCCTTTTCTGGATATTTTTTTAAATAGTTGCTTTGGATAGGTACTAAATTAAGTGAGAGAAAGAGCTAAACTAGGCTTATGACTCAACAGTTTAAGGGAGTTGGCTTATTTTATAAGACCAGATGATCCTCTTGGGCTTGAAATCTCTCACTGGACATCCAGACTTCTGTTCCGTGCCTCAAACTGGACCAGGAAAGGGAACTTGATGACCTCACCACTTCTGCTGAATTTGGCTGAATCCTTACTGAGCTTTTGATGTGTATATACTGTTCCAGCCTTTGCTCCCCCATTTTCATTTGCATTTCAGTGCTTTTTATTTCACACCATACACCTACCTTTTTTCTCTTCCTCCTTTGGCCTGCTTGCTGGAAGAGAATCAGGCTTAGCCAAGCAGAACAGATCAGTTGCAGGAACTCTCTTAGGATCTTAAAACCAAAAAGGCAAGCTGTAAACAGTAGGGTTTTGCATGCACATCCATATAAGCATCCATAAAAGCCTTCCACTGTGCTCTGAACACTTGCAGTCTTTGGTCAGCGGTGCTTGCTGGGTGCGTCTTATTGGGGATGCTCAGACTACTACATCTCGTGCTTTTAGTTCAGACATCCTAGTTGATAAGTCTTCCTTAGTTGCTGTAGAGGGATGTTTTCCCTCAGGGCTCTTCCTAGTTCTTCCCCACTGCTGTTAGCCACAACATGGAGGTTGCAGTAATTTTTTTGTGCGCTGTGTGGCCTTCCTTCAGAAACAGATTTATGAAAGCAAGACATAAAACCTTAAATTTATTCATGGGTAGGTCTAGGGCTGTCCTCAACAATGTGGTCATACTAGTGCTTGGACTTACTAAAGCAAGACAGAAAGTAAGATGACAGTGCTCCATCTTTGTTTGCTCCTCCTTCTGACTTGAAGTAGAAGATTCCTACTGTGACACAGAAGAATGACAGCATTTACAAAGCCCATTCAGTGTGACAGTGCATTGAAAATATTTTGTCTCAATTCAGGGAGATGAAGACCATGTTGTGAGCCTGTGTTATGAGACTGTTTGTGATGGCCATTCAGTCCTGCTTTTCTGTCCGTCCAAGAACTGGTGTGAGAAGTTGGCAGACATCATTGCCAGGGAATTCTACAGTTTGCAACAGCCTGAGAGTAAGAGAAAAGTAGTTAATAGAAGACTGTATGCACAGTGCCTTTAATGAAAATTAATTTTAGTAGAAACTGTAAAAATATTTTATCTCTCAAGGTTCTGCAAAAAACTCAGCCCTTTCCCCAGTTGTTGTGGACAGAGAAGAGATCGATGAGGTTCTGCATCAGCTAAAGCGTTCTATCTCAGGCCTGGACTCTGTACTTCAACGTACTTTGCCATGGGGAGTGGCATTTCATCATGCAGGTATTCCTGAATATCTTGGTCTTGAATTCTGTAATGGTCAAGTCATATGGGTTCTTTTTGCTGTAGTTACCAGCAACTTACCAGTTACTTTTTGAAGCCTTCTGTAGTTTATGACCGAATTAAAATGCTTTGAGAATCTCACAGTTAGAGGTAAACTTCAGATTCTTTTATTGTGGCCGAAGACTTTGATTCGCTAATTGTTACGATAAATCTTCTCTCTGTTGTGCTGGATAACAGCAACTTCTTAAATACAACTTTTTTTTTTTGTGAAATGCCTGAAAAATTAGCAATTTGCAGCCCAAGCATTTTCAAGTTTTCCCTAAAGCTGCCAGAGTATTTCAGAGCAATTTTCCTCAACTTAATACTGAAATAGATGAGTAAATAGAAGAAATATAACAATGAAAATAAAAATAAGAGGAGCATGTGCCATGAATGCTTCTGGCTAGATCTTTTATTTCTTACTTAAGTAGGTAATAGTGTGTGTCACCTGTTGATCCACTGAGAGAAAGGACTGACTCTGGAAGAGAGAACAGTAGCTACGGCATTGAATATGTAAGGGGAATAATTCCAAATGCTTATAGAGTGTGGATTTCTTTCTCAAGAATAAAATTGGCCTGAAGCCCTCAAGAAAATGTAGAAAGATACATTAGACCTGTAACCTAGAATGGAAAAAATGAAGAAAGTTTCTAGGTCAGGATGGCAAGTGACTAAATCCTAGTTCCCTACTGTGTTTGTTACATACGATTTTCTTCTTTTTATTTTATTTATTTCTTTATTTATTTACTTGCAGTGCATGTAGATATGTAGTAAATAGTTGTTCATCTTGCAACAGTGCATACAAGCACCTCAGAAAAGCTAGTTTGTCAATTGAATAATGAAAACTTAATGGTGAAATTTTGCTTCACTTATGGTTCAAAAGAAGTTAACTGAGGTAGTGTTGTGACTCTAGTTCCTAACACTCAATGGCAAATGTTCACTAAGTTTGTTTGTTCTTCCCTTTGCTTGACAGTAATATTATTAGCTCTTAAATGCAGTCTCGCCATTACTGAGTTCGCTAAAACTCATGTCTCCTCAGGTCTTACTTTTGATGAACGGGACATCATTGAAGGAGCCTTTCGCCAGGGCTTGATTAGAGTCCTAGCAGCAACCTCCACGCTCTCGTCTGGAGTGAATTTGCCTGCACGCCGAGTAATTATACGAACTCCCATGTTTGGTGGCAAACTGCTGGACATTCTCACTTACAAGCAGATGGCTGGAAGGGCTGGCAGGAAAGGAGTAGACACAGAGGGTAAGCAGAGGCTTTATCAACATTCTCCAAGAACGGTGTTAACCTGATTAAATCCAGGGCAGTGCTTTGCGATTAGTGACTAATCATGATGAATTCCTTTGGTATTCAGTATGATTAAGTTAATCAAGATGAATTTGTTTGGTATTAATGGAGTAAAAATTGTAATTTCCAGGGGATTCTTTTCACTACATGAGACTTACTTTGGTTTTTACATGTCATTTACTTCAGGAATGGGCTATTTTCTCCTTTGAATTCTTGTTAGCTTCTAAGGCTCTGTTCATTTGCCTTAATTCTGTTATCCATGGTCAGTTTAGTAAAGTGTTTACAGTTTTCAGTGAGAAAATTTTACCGTAAACTCAAATTGGACAGGCCTAAATTGTAAAAAATATGTTTGAACTCTACAACCATAATTTGACAAACTTCTTCTGTTGTCTGAAGTTCTGATTTGGATTTATTAGACTTCCACTAAACTTAACCATAACTTTTATGAATCTTCATTGTAGTGATGCAACAGAGAGACAGGGAAATATGAACAGTAGTTCATAGATAATATGGTGTCTTCCTGCATACGGTGGCACTGATTGATGTTCAACAAAATAATCCTGCCTGTTACTTTAATTCGTAATGGAAATTTATCTTCGTGGATGATATTTGGAAAAAGTGCATTATACAAGTATAAACACAATAGAAAATAAGAAGTTCAACAGAAGCGGGAAGTGGGATTTGCCCTACTGATGGTTTGATTGGTGCTTGCTGGAACCCTATGTAAGCAGACTGTTCTTACATTTAACTTTCTATTTTTGCCAGAGTAGCATAGCAACAGAGCATTTTACGACCTATATCTCTGTGAGCTATCCCTATGTGTTAAAGAAAAGGGCAGCTGCATGCTGTATTTTGAAGTTTTCCAGACTCTGTCACTTGAGTGTAGCTGGCAGGTGTAAAATTACATTATTCCTTGAAGTTTCTGCCCCCCCCCCCCCCCCCCCCCCCCCCCCCCAGTTACAATAATTAGTACCCTTTTTTGACAGTTCTGATGTGACTGTATTTTGCACAGTAAGCAGTTGATTTTATGCTGATGAGCTTCATGAATGTACCATTTTTTTCCACTCTACAGTCTTTTGGATGAGGACATAAAGCTACATTACCAGCTGCTACTCTTTCACACAGTAGGGAGACTGGAGGACAGCAACTTCAGCTGGAAAAAATGCTTTATGTGGATATGAAATTCAGCTGACAGAAGATAAATGCTGTTATGTTGATTTCCTTCCCCTCCCCCAACATTGTAGTTTTGGATTGTCTCAGGTTTTGATTTTTAAAATTTTTTTTTTTCTGGTTTGATGGAAATTTAAAAACATCATCTTCAAAAATGAAATTGGATTATTTTTGCATTCATCAAAACTGTCATATTACCAAGGTGAAATAGGTAAAGCTGTTCAATATTGCTGAACAAAACCTAGAAATATAATAGGGCCTTTTTTGCTTTTAATGGAGTTTTATGCCTAGATAGCCAGAGTCTTCTGGTGTTTGTCTGGTCTGATGCTAACCTAGGCTTCCCCTCTCATCTGAAATGTTCGATAAGGGATCTTAGGACAGCTTAGTTCTTTTTTTTTTTTTACTGTTTGCTAGGTTGCAGTTATTGCCTTTAAGTTCTCAGTGGCATCTTGGGACAGGGTTTCCCCCAAGTCTTGAATGACTGTTAGATAATGTAGAGCCAAGTGGATACCCATCTTCTGTTAGCTTTATCACACTGAAGAGTCAAAGTTTTCAGAGGGAATTGTAGGTCACATCAGAACCCAAATACAAAATCAGTGAACGTTCTTTATTGCTAAAATCAAAATAAGCTTTGCTTTCACAAAACAACGCTTACAGGCAGTTTATCTTCTGTACTCTCAGCTCTCGCAAAAGTACATGGTCAACAGATGTCAAAAGTTTCACACATCCTCTGAGCATGTTTTTCATCCTGTAATTCATTTATGTAATCATGTTTAAGCTGTATTTGGTTACTCACTTACGCTGCATTTGTGGTATTTATTCTGTTCATTAAATTTAAGTGCAATTGTGTTTTCATTACCTCTGAATTTGCTAATTACTGTAGCATTACCATGGCTATGGTTTTATCATAACTTAACATTCTTAAGATCTTACTAAGAGACGCACTACCAAAATTACCTTGGTGTCCAGACTACATGCACTTAAATCTTAACAAATTATCATAAACGTATCATGATATTTACTGTCCAGCTAATCCAAATCTAATGCTTTCTTCCTAGTCAAAGGCAAGCTTATCCTACCCATAATTCATTTATCCTGTGCCAACTGGCAAAGCTTCTAACTAGCTACGTCTCCCAGGGACCTCCTAGGTTTCTCTGTAGTGGCTTTATTGAAAAAATCTCCTTTATGCGACCACTGCATTTTCCATGGGTAGTCTGTACCATTGTCCCATTAAAGGAAATGGCCCGTTATTTTTATTTTTGTTTTGTGGCTCTAGCATGTTTTTTATCTCCCACAGAATTTCAGTAGTTAGGGATTAACTTAATGATGTCTGATATAGAATTTTAAGGTAAGGTATATTTAGATGTACTTTCAGTGGAAAAGATTCAGGATACTTAAGATTTTGTGTGTGTATGTGTGTATATATATATGCATATATGAAAGTTCAGAGAATACGTAGTTACTTAGATTAATAACTTTGGATTTCTGAATTACTTTGGTATCTGTGTTATTTCATTTCGGGACTGGAAGCTGGTTGACTGAATACAAACTGTCGAAGTGCTGTGCAGTTTTTATGTTTTCTTCTTTTGAGAATCTTTTCAGTAGAAGAAAAATTGATGCCACTGTATATTATAGTTCCAGTCAATTCCAGAACAAGAACTGAGAGTGGTTCAGCAGCAAAGCAGAGGCACAGAGAGGCTATGGAAGCTCCTTAGCTGCTTTGGCAAGACCCTGACCAGCCTAATGTAACTTTGAAGTTTGTCCTGCTCTGAGCTTTTAGTTCTTAAGTGTTCTGCATCTGTGGAGTTCTTACATAGCAATGGATATACACTGTTCAAAGTTGCAAAGGCTTTTCTTTTTTTTTATTCAGCTTTTTCAAAAATACCCACAGTTTTCCATTCCAATAATATGTCCTTGATGAACTGTATTGTTAATGACTAAGGTCATTAATGTGTTTAGTTGTTGTGGGCTTTTTTTTTTTTTCTTTTCCTATAGGTGAGAGCATTTTAGTTTGCAAGCCCTCAGAAAGATCAAAAGGAGCTGCGCTACTTCAGGGATCTCTCAAGCCTGTTTGCAGTTGTTTGCTTAGAAGAGAAGGGGAAGGTGTTGCTTCTAGCATGAAAAGAGCAATACTTGAGGTACAGGACACATGGAGAGGCATTAGAACTGTGCTTGCACTCTTGTAATTGTAGGATGGTTTCTTTTGTGACACCATCATATGTTTTCTGTGCGCTTTCTTTTTCTTCTGTTTCCTCCCTTGCAGCAGCTTCAGAAGAAAATTACTTGCATATGCCAGCTTGCTTCAGTATTCAGTATTTTGTTTGGTTTGTTTCAGTCTCTGCTTGCTGCAGATCAGGATGCAGATCACAGTCAAACAAGAGTTACTAAGCTTTGCTTTTGCATTTAGATATACTCAAACTGCAGGCATAAGTAAGTGTCATTCTTAAACTTCGCGTGTGACCTGACAGTCTTAACTGGCAGATGGTTGTACATTACTGATCCCAGAGGTTTTGTACGCTGAAGTAGGCCATAATGACTTTTGTAGAACCTTGTAGAGTCCCTTATTTCCCCCCTCAACTTATCTACCTCTGTTGCACAGAAATGATTGAAATTTTTAAAATACATTTTTGGTGAACCAGCAGGTGTCGTACCTCATTTGCTCCCTCTAGCCTGCCCTCCTCTGTAGGGTTCCTACAGGAGTAAAAAGGACCAAAAGGGTGTTATTCCACATAGGTGAGCTTATCTCCTTTTCCAAAGTTGCTTTTGGGCTTGAACTGAGCTTAGACCTTTTAAATGCAGTTTGTTTGCTGTACTACTACTCTCTTTTGTGAAAACTCCTGTGATACTTAGCACTTGGTTGTGATTCCATAGGTTTTGAATTTTTAGCAGACCAATGGAATTTCTAAATGCATTTTTCTACATAAGAGCTGTCTAAAAGATGGGGGTTCCTTTCTGGTGGTTGTGCTTTATAACATGAAAAAAATCCATTGAAGCCATGAAAGAAAGTTTTTAGTTAAACACCTTGCTATCTCAAGGAAGACGCATGGAAATGACTCGCAAGAAAAAAGCAGTTATGTGAAAAACAAAACAAAAAACAAAATCCAAGGGGAAAAAACCAAAAATCACTCTCAATCAGGAAAACAATGATGGGGTATAGCATTCACATTTATTAAGAGAAAACTTCAGTATGCTGAAGAGCCTTAGGAGAACTTCCTGGTTTGCTTTTTGTCTTCAGAAAATTGCAATTTGTGTTCTAACCTTTTAAAAAGTATTTCACAGTGTTGGCTAAGCAAAATGCCTAGGGCTGTTCTCAAATCTAAATTGCTACTATGTGTATGTCTGCTATCAAAATAAGATTTTTATAATTCATCCTTTCCTGTAGCTTAGTCCTCTTACTTCTACCCAAGATGTCTATCTTCTTGCCAAGAAAAGGCCTTAAAGGTTGGAAGTTGCTTTGTCTCATGTTCCTCTCTCGTACTGGTTCTTTAAAACTTAGATATCTGATGGATCAGTCTTTTTGGTTCTGGGATCTGATGTTCAATCCTACTGCTTCTCTGGCAATATGAACAAGTAATTTTCTTCAACAGATCATAGTTGGGGGAGTGGCCAACACTCCAGATGATGTGCAGACCTACGCTTCTTGCACTCTTCTTGCATCCAGCTTGAAAGAAAGCAAATTGGGAAATGAGAAAGTACAAGACAAAGCACAGACTGGACCTATCGAGGCTTGTGTGGCATGGCTGCTGGAAAATGAATTCATTCAGGTTCTGGACTCCAGCAATGATGCGAAAGGTAACATCGATGTTCTTCCCAGTGATTGCAGCTAGCAGTTTTGAATCAGTAAGTCTTTTGCAGCTGGGTAGATGTTCAGTGTAACTTTATAATGAGAACTTCTGTGCATTTTTGTTTTTATTTTAAGGAATCATGTGTATCAAGAATTTTTTTAGCTTTCTGGAGGGTGTCTTTATACCTGCTTTAACATATTTTGCATGCACGTGTTCTTCTTGGAAGGCCTCTCTCTGCACATCGCCTCTAAGACTGATGCATCCTAGTCTACAAATTCCCAAAATATCTTTAAACAAGGCATACTTTTACTACAGGATTTGTGCACATTAACTGTAGACTATGATTTTTGTCTTTCTGAAGAAGAACCAGTACATTCTAAAAGAGTGCAAGTCTCTTCTAGAACTGCTTGGTGTTCATGGTTGCACTTTTTCCTGATTTTGGCTATTTTCTTAAAATGGCTAAGGATGAGACTCTTACAGTAATAGTAAGAATTCCCATTACAGATTAATTTGTATCTCTTTTTAAGAAAAGATGATAGGAGATATTTGGTTTTCCTAAGAAAGAAATACTTGAAAGGATGGCTCCTAGGCAGGATGGCAGATCGGATTCCTGTGTTTTTTGTTCAAATAGCTATCACAGCTGTTAGTCTGAGCAGTTAAAGGGATGCAAGCTAGTGATCTGACCTCTGAAAAAGCCTAGTTTAGACTTAGGCAAGTCTAAACCTATCATTGTTTCCATTTTCCTGTTTTCAGAATGGGAAATATGCTATTTCTTGAAAAAGCAGTTGGGAAAAGTTAGTAGAATTGATATCTATAAAATACATTACAAGCTGAATATGAGATATAAACTTGCACTTAAATGTTTCTCTGTGTGTTTTTTGTTCGTTTGTTTGTTTTAAACAGCAAAGGTTTATCATCCAACACATCTTGGCTCAGCTACTCTTTCCTCTTGTCTTTCACCAACTGAAGCCATGGAAATCTTTGCTGACCTGCAGCGAGCTATGAAAAGCTTTGTTCTGGAGAATGATCTGCATATTGTCTATTTGGTAGGTTCCTCATTCTGTGTTTTGTATTTTGTACTGCCAAAGCTAAGGAAAGGAGAGAAAGCACAGTGCAGAGTTCTTGAGGACTTCATGAACATACGGGGTTTTTTGTGCTTTGCTTAGCTCATGCTTCATAAAGAAAAGTTTCTAAATTGAATGTTCTTCAGAACTAGTCTGTTGCCATAGTGTCTATTGTGTAGGTAGGTGCTGCATGTCCATCTAAGACCATTTTTGTCACTTCTGACTTCAGAAGATTTCAGAACTTTGTAAGTTTTGGGTGTAGGATAATGGTAATTTTTCTGACACACTTGGAGTTGATGAAACAAACTGGCTTTGTTGTGTGTTTGGAATCAGCAGGCTGCATCTCAGATTACTTTTGGAGCCTCAGAAAATTTTTGGGGTTTTAGCATCTATTTTGCCTACAAAAAGCCTTAGAGAACTACTCTGCTTTCTTTCTATGAGTGGGCCTTTCTTAGGTTCAGTAACAGTGAAATTCATCTCTGATTTAGTTTACTTGCCTGCTGATGCTGCCAGGGCTAAAGGAAGGAGCTTGATAAATATTTTGAGGGGAAGGTGTCCCAAAGTTTGTCAAGATTTATGCACGTACACTTAGAAAGCTAAGCAATGCTATTTAAGACCTTTGGAGAGGAAGCCATGAACCTGTGAAGATTAGTGAGGAAACAAGATGGAGTTGCAGTGAACATCTTAGGATTCACAGCTGCCAGAAGCCCATCACGCAATCATCATCCAAAATATGACAGTCGTCTTTAGCCTCCTTAAGTATAAACTGTATTCTCTTTACCAGACTGATAAATCAAAGGCCAAATTTGGGCATCATGCCTGAAAAAAAAGTTCACTCCAAGGAGAATATGCTTGTTACAGGAGTTGTTGAGCTAGGGGACTTTGGGAGGCAAGAGATTGAGGGTGCCTGTCTCTGCTTGCTGTGTTCATTAACCTAGTTATTGATAATTGATTACCAATATTGATAATATTGATTATTGATACTAATACTGATAGATTTTTTTTTTTTAAATCTACTAGTGTCCCATATGTACTCATATCTCTGTTTTAGAGGACCACATTATATTTTGTTCTATTTCTACTAGGCAAAGTGGGCTATATTGTGTCATGCACAAGTGAATTTTTTTCCCTGTTTGCATCTCCAAAATAGAAAAAAAAAAAAAGGATGAATTTTGTTCATGTTCTGGGATAGAGACAGCGATTGCAATATATTTTTTTACCCTGTACTTTTTAATTGCAGCAGCTTGTCTAATGTTGTTTTAAATCAAATACACTGTTGAACAAAATGTTCTTGACATCCTCTTCCGTTAAGCTAACCTAAAACACTTTCTTGCAAGAAAGTCTGTTCATTTTCAAGGCCAAAGGTTTGTTTCGTTTTGGTGGCTTTTTTTTTTTTTTAAATAATTGTTCTCCATGTGTTCCTTATGGGCTACAGGGAAATTATCTGCTATAATGCTTTTTAATAATCTTAGGCTTGAATCTTTTACCTGTACAAATATGAGACTGAATTCCAAGACCTTGTATTTTAGGAAAGTTGATTAAAACAAATAAATATTTGTAGGCTAGGAAAAGAGTTTTCTTTAAAGAAAAAAAAAACAACAAAAACCCAACAAACAACAAAAAACAATCCCCCACCTTAATAACTCTTGTTCTTCTCAGCAGATGAAGGGGGCATGGGTGATTTAAAACTACGTAGGCATCTGGTATTCTGCGTTACGTTAAATGCTCCCCAACAACTGTTAGTTATTTCAAAATAATTAATCTTGCAGTATATCGATACAGATATGAAGACATTTTGTCTCCTTATACTGAAACTGACTCTGTGCTGACTGAGCGATAATAGAATTGGTTTTTTGTCTAAAAGTGTGTGAATGCTCTGGATGGCTTTTTTGTTAGTGTTAATAAAAGCTGAGATTTCTTGTACTCCAGGTAAATGAAAGCTTCAGTGAGTTCTGGCAAAGCCTATGTTCCATCCTGCTTTATCAGGTGCTGTGGCAGTGGTTAGTGTGGTTGCTAGTGGTTTTAAGAGGCTGATAGATATCTGTCAGTTTTATTAAAAAAAGAATAAAGTTTAGTTTTGTTAAAGGAGAATAAAGATGCAGCTTAAAAATCTTCTAGTGGCTTGGATTTAGGGAGCAACCTGACAAAGATTCCAAATTGTTTCATCATTAGAGTACCTGTAGGAGTCAGATCTCATCAGTACAAATATTAAAAAAACTAGGTTAGAAGAGCTTCTGCTTTCTTTAGGATACATGGTTATGACTCAGTGCCTCAGAGTAGTGCGTAGGATGCTCTAACCACATTCCCTAGGTTGTACTTTTGTTTGCCCAGAGCTCTGTTCTGTTTGTTTCTCTGAAATAGTTTTTGCATTG
The DNA here is from genome assembly GCF_035582795.1 of Mycteria americana. NCBI lineage: Eukaryota > Metazoa > Chordata > Aves > Ciconiiformes > Ciconiidae > Mycteria > Mycteria americana. Next base: position 90,960,075 of record NC_134365.1, read on the forward strand.
TCTTATTTTCTTTAGGTCACCCCAGTGTATGAGGAGTGGACCACAATTGACTGGTACCAGTTTTTCTGCCTATGGGAGAAGCTGCCTGCCTCAATGAAACGTGTGGCCGAGCTGGTGGGGATTGAAGAAGGCTTTCTGGCTCGTTCTGTAAAGGGCAAAATCATAGCTAAAACAGAGAAACAGCATAGACAAATGGCCATCCACAAAAGGTAGTCACAAATGGGTATGAATGTGCAAAGACTAGAGGCTATAACATGTGGAAGGAACAGGCTCTGTGTCTGTTTTCAGGAACTGGCTCTCTTGCTGAGTGAGCTGATAGCTCAGAGAACCTGGACCTGGTCTGCTCTGGACTGAGAACACTGCTGGCACAAGATATTTGTGCTGATGTTTTTGGAAGCCATCTTCCCTGTTTCTTTTGTGTGCTGTGCTATAGTACCATTCTGTCCTATGCTATCACAGTGCATTTTGCCATTTACACTAATGTGCCCTCGATGATGATTTTATTTCCATGTGTATTTTTTCTACAGGTTTTTCACCAGTCTTGCCCTTGTGGATTTAATCAGTGAGGTTCCCTTAAAGGATATGACCGAGAAATATGGCTGTAGTCGTGGACAGCTTCAATCCTTGCAGCAGTCTGCTGCCACCTATGCAGGTGAGTTGTCTGGGCAAAAAACCCTCAGGATTCTTAGGCTAGTCTGTTTTCTTTGCTTCCAGATAGCAAAGAAAGATAAGATAAGATAGCCACAGTGTTGTACTAACAGCAATCAGTCTTGTAAAACCAATTCCAGCTTTATAGCTTAATCTGTGGTTGCCCTTGCTTTGAGATGGAACCACAGAGTGTGCTGTGGGAAGGGGGCCAGCTGAGTGGAATCAAGCAGTGCTGTAGCATGCTGAGGTCTGTGGAAATCATCTGTGTACTGTGCAGGAATATAGTTCATTCAATACTAAGTATGGAAATTAGTTACAAGTCCATTCTGAAGCTTTGCTCTATCAGGAAAGAGTACCTTTCAGCATGGGTGAAGTTTGGGGTCTCTCAGACTTAGTATGGCTTTCTCCTGGTTGCAGAGTTAATTGGCCAGAAAGTATAAATTTATAGTTTTCAAAACAGAGTGAGTAGTTTCTGGGTCATTTATCACCAGATAACAAGAGGTTAGATAGCTATCACCTTTAACTTAACTTCCTGAAGTGGGCTGTGTAGGAGTAGAAGTAACAGCCCACCATGTGACTGAGATTTTTTTTTTTTTTCCTATTTCCTAACTCCTCCATTACTCCACAAGTGGGTCCTCAATTTTTAATACAGTTTTAGCTCAACTTGTGAAACCCTATGCGTGGGTTGCAGCATGAGTCAAAGCCCCAAAATGAAAAGGTCACGCCAACTGATGCAGAGTAGTTTAAATTAATTCTGGTAGTATAAATAACTTTTTGTTGTAGCAGTTTCATAATTCTCTATTCCCAGTGTTAATAATTTTCAGCAATCAGGTAGATTAGTGCAGAAACAAAAGTAATTTGGGAAGTAAAATGAACTGTTGACGTGACATACAGTTAAGAGATATGATAAAAGTTGTATTCTATAATTGGTATAAAAATAGTGAGGCATGCCATGTCTTTCATTATTTTCATATTCTGTAGATGCAATGTGTGAGTAATAAACTTTCTTTTCCCTGCTCTTTTCCTCCTCTCATGTGCTGGGGACTGCAGTTGTAACCTTTATCACAGGCTTTGCTACCTCCTATGGTATACTCAGTAACTGAAGTTCTGCAGGCCAAGTTCTGATCTTATGGACATCAGTGCCGGCTTTCCTCAAAGATCTGTGGCTTCTCTTAGTGCCTCTCATCACTATTTTTTCTGTCTTCTTTTCTTCAGTGTGTTTGGTTCATAGAATCCTGTTACAGGATATGCATGTGCTTCACACTTTCAAGATTAGTGTCTTCAGAAAAGCAGTTGTCATTCAGAATTTCTACCTTGCTGATAAACTAGTTAATTGTAGATTGAGTTCTGCGAGACCAGCTCCTAATCATAGTTAAAATAAACATGAGTGAGTTTCTGTAAGTAACGGGAAGGTGAGAAATGTAAAGTGAATGCCTGTTCAGATGAGGGGGGGAAAATGGATCCAGCTTAGTAGAACTGGAGCTGGAATTAAGACACTGATGTAACTTCTGTGTTCCAGGAATGGTAACAGTTTTCTGTAATCGACTGGGCTGGCACAACATGGAGCTGTTGCTCTCTCAGTTCCAGAGCCGCCTCACTTTTGGGGTTCATAGGGAACTTTGTGACCTGGTACGAGTGTCTCTGCTGAATGCACAGCGTGCTAGGATGCTTTACAATGCTGGCTTTGTCACAATGGCTGATCTTGCTAAAGCCAGTCCTGATGATGTGGCAACTGCTCTGAAGAATTCAATACCATTCAAAAGGTGAGAAATCAGTAAGTCTAGAAGTCAAGTAAAGGAGTTTGTTTGTAAGGTTAAGGATTACAGGATGAAACCTGTAATTAAATATGGCAACCTTTTGGGACTTGGTGCCAAATGTTAGTTAGAAATAACTTGTAGGTCTCTGTCACTGATCACAGTCATTCCATGATTATTTTGAAATTAATAGAAGCATCTTTTATTTGCAGCATAAGTTTGAGACACCTAAATTTTCTTCTTGTTCCTCTTTTCAATGCACTGTTTAGTCCTGGGTGAATTGCTAAGGCTTTCTGGAGACCTTTTGCTGCCTCTAAAGGGCAGCTCCACCATATGATCAAATGAGTTGATGATTTATTACTGTATAGCATTTGAGATTCTCTTGTGATTTTCATGTTAGTGCAATGACAAGCTTCCTTGATCAAGTACCTGTTGGACTGTGCCATGACACCTGTCTGGTTCATGCTCCTGAAGTTTCCTTTCTTTGGAAAACAGTGCATGGAGGAGGATTGATTCAGACCTGGATCTTGCCCTAGTAGGGAGCTGGGACTCATCTGGGGTACACGTTTGGACACAGAAACCTGAGAATGCTTCTGGTGTATGCAGCTAGTAATGTCTTTCATCGACACGCATTCACATATAGAAAACTGAAATGGTTATTTCCTATTAAGTGCATTGTATTTTGGATATAGTGCTTCTGTGAAGCTAGGAAGCTGTGAAGCTAACTGAAATGGGAGCAGAGTTGAATAGTGCCAGCTCCTTGTGTCATTTGTTATTTTCTGCATGAACGTTTACATCTGTCTGTTACCTTTTTCATAGTGTTCGTAGGGCTGTGGATGAAGATGAAGAATCAGCAGAGGAGCGTCGGACTGTGCGCAGCATCTGGATGGCTGGAATGAAAGGCTTAACTGAAAGAGAAGCAGCTTCCCTCATTGTGGAGGAAGCCAGGGGACTTCTCCAGCAGGATTTGGCACTGATGGGAGTGCAGTGGAACCCAGAGTCTTCTCTTGAGTCTGATGCATCCTCTATGACCAGCAGTGAGTCAGAACTCGAAGACAGACTATGTAGATCAAATGGAGAGCAGTCTTCTGAGTCTTCTAGGGTGTTAAACAAAAAAGGGTGCAGAGTTCAACATTGTAATGGCCTTGGTTCTCAGACTGGAAACTTATCAAATATTAAAAAGGGATATAAAAGGCGACTAAGCGGTAGTATGGAAGACTTCAGATTTGAGTGTGAAGTCCGAGACAGGAGACAGGCTCGAGCAGAAGAAGGCAATGATGATATTGTGTACAGTGCTAGAAAACGACCAAATATGTGCAGAGATAATGAAAATGTGGAAGGAATTTCTCTGGTCAAAACCAAGATGGATTCCAGGAGAGCAATTCCAGAACTCCCTACTGAACACAGAAAAACACCAACATTGAGAACAAAGTCTTCAGCCTCTAGATTGATAAAAAGTACGGACATGCATTTAAACCGGATTAGGAACAAAAATACTGCTTCAAAACTGCAGAGGTCACTTTTTGAAGATTCAAATATGCTTAACATAGATGTACAAAAGCCACTGGCTTTCCACCCCACCATCTCTAAAGATATTTTTTTTTCAGACCAAAATAATAAGGAATTTATGGAAACAGGGTCTGTAACTCATAAAGTCTCAACTTCTGCACAGATGGGGGAAATTAATCTTGGGAGGAAAGATAAAATGGAAGGATTATTTACAGAGCCTACCACCACTAACGAAGGCATGCCTAAGGGGAGAGCATGTTTTCAGGCACCTGTTACATTGCAGGGTACTCCACGCATCAATGCAGAGACACATAATATTGTAGAAAGTCTAGTAATACCTGCTAGTGCTAGGACGCAGAGAAATGAAAATACTGATGATAAGCAGAATAAAATTAATACAATGCAAACAGATGCTAGCTGTGCTGAAGTGATGATTGGTAAGCAGCAGATGGCTTTAGACACAGATCACTGTAATGTAACTGCTAGCTGCTCTGGAAGTGGACGTGTCCATAGAGGCAGCAGGATATGGAAGCCTGTGCATTTTTGTCCTGGTGAGGATAAATCCTGCCATATTCAGATTCAGAATGGTGGCAAAAATGGGACCGAAAAGCCCAATGGAATATTGTTGCAAGCTGGAGCACTGCCGAAAGCCAACAGTCATCCTACGGATTTTCTGAAAGACTCTCTAGTAAAATCCAGAGGTGTTTGCAATGCAGATGATGTTCAGAATGGTCCATCCTATGATTTGTTTTCTGACTCTGGAGACTTTGAAGACAGCTTCCAGTTGGATACTCAGACTGAGATGATAATAAAACAGGAGGGAGCAGCTGGAATCACAGGACAGCAGGGAATACAAGGTTCAGAGCTGGCAGCAATACCACAGCAGGAAATCTCCAAGAAACTAAGAACTTCACGGACTGAGAATGCTACTGATGAAAGTCTGGCTGCAACAGTCGGGAAACTGGGCTTATCGAGTCTTACTACAACAAATAACATTACAAAAAACACAGGTCAGCAGTGCAGTAATAAAGTTTTGGAGTCTGGAGGCCTTAATTTACAGTCCATACCGAAGGAAATAGAATCTGCACCTTGCCTTAAAGAAAGCGATTTCTCAGTGACCGACTCCCAGCTACACAGTTTTCTACAAGATTACCGGACCCAAAATTCAGTGAAAGGGGAGAGTGTGTCTAATGACCTTAATAAAGCAACCTCCCCTTTTGGTAGGGAGCACATTGTACAAGTAGAATGCCACCCTGTCCCCGAAACAAGCCTGAATATGAGTGATAGCTTGCTGTTCGATGATAGCTTCAGTAATGTCAGTGACCTTTCAGCTGTTCACATCACAGAAGCTGACAGAAAGGACCCTGTGGAGAAGCAAGAGGCTTTGCTTCCTCCAGGTGGTCTTTTGCAGAACCTAAGACCTGTTGAGAATAAATTTGATGTCATTGGCAATCACAAAGAGCATGAGGATCCTGTGCAGCGTAATGATGTGTCTCTAGCATTCTCTGATCTAGTAGCCGAAGTTTTAGATCATGCAGATTCCCCATCTTTTCTGGAAGATCTTCCTTCTACATTTCATGGTCAGCCAGGATTAAGAAATCCAGTGATTTGTAACGACTTGAGACCAAAGGAATTAGTAGGAGATCAAGGTAAAAAGCTCCAGAGAAGCCAGCAAGCTTTAGACAAGAAAACCCATCCAGTGGTGTGGACTGAACACTCGTTTGAACTAAGCCCAGGATTGCAGGATGTATTAGACAAATGGCCTAGTCCCTCAGGCATTGAACCACTTTCAGTAAGCTCCTGTTTGAAAGGAAAGTTAGTTGCTCCTATTGTTAATCAAGAGCCAGATCTGGTTTTTGAATCTGACTGTTGTCTGCCAGAGCCTTTGCCCACTCACCAGGATTTAAAAGGCTCTTTCAAGGTTAGAGAAAACAAAACGGAAAACTTGGATCTTCAGAAAACAGACTGCATAACAGTTCCACTCAAGGAAAGCAACAGAACGTCCCGTCCTCCACCAGATAGTAATAATGGGTTTATTCCTCCAACACCCCCCAAAGAGCTTTTTCCAGAGAGTTCTGTTTTTCTCTCTGTGAAATCTGCAAGGAAGAGACAAATCGCCTTCATGAATGAAGGGCAGCTGATTCAGCCACAGCAGAATAGCGAGGGCAACGCAGAGCAGCAGGTAAAAACATTCCAGGTCAATCTTGGGAGTATAGACCGAATTGAGACTGATGAGATAAAAGATGATTCCACTGTAGACCAAGGCTTTTCACTGCAGCTATCTCAGGATGTTTTTCCACTTGTTCCCTTAAGTGCTGAAAGTTTCACTATTATTGATGTAGCAAGCGACAAAGCACTTTTCCAGACTTTTGTTGCAGAATGGAAGGAGAAAAGCAGATTCTCCATCTCAGTGGCGTGCGAAAGAACAAAATGTCTTTTTTCTCCCAAATCAACGATTGGTAGCAAATTCAAAAAAGGTCAGTTCCGTATTCCGGTGTGTTATTTTGTGAACAGCAGGGTGGCATCTTCAGCTTAAAGCAGGATTGGAGAAGGAAAGGGTTTGCAAAAAAGTAGGAAAATTACCGATACTAATTGAATATTGTCAGTCTCAGTAAAGCAAAGGAGCCGAGTTGTAGTAAAGGATGGAGAATTGGTGTCAAGCATTTCATTGGTAGGTCTTTGGTGATAGTCATAAAGTGTTAGCAGCTTGTTTGTATGTGAGAGGATCTAAATATTCTTAACGTTTCATTGTGTATCGAATTTGAAATGGATCTGTGTTGTGCAGTCCCTTTATCATGTGTATCTTTCCATGTCATAAACAACTTTTAGTATATCTTAAAATGAATAATATATTTAACAGTAAACTGTACAGATTGTTCCAGGGTGTCCACTGAGCAGTATTACTTGCGGGATTGCCTCTGAACCAGGGTTAAATATTTTCGAGTTTGCAAAAAGTAAATTTGGCTCAAGATATGCATGAGTGAAATTCAGATCAGTCTCTGGATTGTTGCAATACAGCTTCTTTTTTTTCCACAGAAGTATTCATATGCTGCAGTTTGCTGCTGCTGCTGTATAGACATACTCTTCCTTTAAAATATCAAGATCAAGCAGAGTTATATTCTTTGCTGTCGTACTGCCATAACAACAACAACAAAGTTTCTTAGCTATCAAAATATGTTTTTGACAGACAAATGTGAAATGTTTTTCAGAGTGAAAGGAGGGAATACATTTCTGTCTCAACTCTTGAAGCAATTGCTAGGAAAGGCCAGAGTTTTGCAGGGATGCTATATGGGTGGTTGTTTTTGTTAAGAGAAAGTTTTGCTGTTCTAAACATTTCTTGCCCTTTTTTTTTCCCAAAAGAAAAGATTTTTCTCCCTATAGATAAAAATTGACATATATATTCACTTTTAAGAAATTTAGGCTCAACTGTATGTATTTACATTTTCAGGATCCAAACTCTTCTGTATTTATGGATGCCATTGTATGATTGTAACTTAAAAATTATTCCTTTAGTAAGTTCTCCTCAGCAGATGCAAGTTAAAGATGATGGATTTCCTGTCCAAGGCTGCGAAGAAATCTTGGTAGTTGGACTGGCAGTATGTTGGGGTGGAAAAGATGCCTACTATATTTCTTTGCAGCAGATACAAGACCAGACCGGTAAGTGAGCGGACAGACTGTGCTGTGTTACACGATGCTGCATATCAAGAAAGTACCTGCAGCAAATAGGTTCTTGGAAGTGTTTTGTGTGTCCCAAACCCAGCTCAGTTGTGTGATGGAGTGATTTAGCCATATTATTCAGCAGCCTTAAGTGTTGAACACCCTTGAACAAGTTGCTGTGGATACATCTATGCTCCTATATAATAAGGCCAGGTAGTTGGCTCAAGCACTGAACTGCTGAGCATGTGTATTGCTAAAATGTTGGCTTACTCCCATGTTCTGTTTAGCTTACTTGCTTTTCTCTTTCAGCCTTTTCCAATTTTTGCTCTCCAGAATAAATCTGACTCTTGAATGCTGAACGTAACCCAATCTGAGCTATGTGGGCTTGTGGCTAGGGTTTGATTCCTGGCTCTCCTTTGTTTAGTAGTACAGACACAGCATATTGCTTTTGGGAGCCTTGTTTGGTTTGATAAAATATGTAATATTGGTATAGATTTATTGTTATTTGTTCACAGTTCAACTGTCGTTTTTGTGCTTTAGGTGACTGCAGTCAAGATTTTTCTCTTGCCTTTCTTATGCAGTGGGTAAAAAGATGATTTTTGCTTGTATTTCCTGCCTTAGAAATCAGTATGAGTTCGGCACCGCCACCTTTGGACAAAAACCTATCCGTGACAGAGAGACTGTATCATCTGCAGCTGTACCTGCAGAAGCAGCCCAAACAGGAGCGCTCACTCATCATGTATAACTTCATTCAGCATTACAAGACTCTGGTGATGGCTTGTGGCATCTCTTTGGAAGGAAGTTTTGAGGACCCAAAGGTTTGCAGGATTAAGAAATTTAGCTTGGGTAAAACTACTAGTTCAAACACAACAGTGGAAAGACAGGAGTACCTTCTGGTGCTTTCTTCTGTTATTTAGATTTGAATATGCACACCTGTCAGGGGGTTTAGTGAAACTTTCTTCCAGTGGGAAATCTAGAACATTATTTAGAGGAGACTTCTTTTGCTATGTGCATTCATGGTGCCTGCAAGAGAAACAGCAGGTTCAGTGATAGGTTAACACGTTAATCCTTCATGCCTGCTTGCTTGGGTGGGGAAGATGAGTTTAAATCTCTCCCCTGTCCCAGTGGACAGGACCGAGCTCTTGTTTTGTTGCTATAAAGAGCCTGGGACTAAAATGTCAGAAGTGCTTCTGGTCAGATTATTGATTCTGAGAGCAGAAGGCTTTGTAAGCAAAAGATTTACCTGCTATGCATATGGACCACCTTGCTACCACTATTTTCTCAAAACAAAACAAAATTCACATGTAATTTCAAAAGGTTTGGGTACCATTTGTAACTCAAATGAAACACTAGAAAGAGGTAAAAGCACCTTCTTGTCCTTTTTAGGAAAAGCTCTAAATGCGTAGAAATTTCTGGTATTGATTTTTAAAGCTTGCATCTCACATGGGCTGAATAGCATCATCGCAGTATTAAAGTCTGCAGGTAAGTAGCTAAGCTGTTCAACACAAGGACAAACTTTGCTTTTCATACCAATACATAGTTTTAGGATAAAATTAAAGAGTGATGGCAGTAGAACCTTTCCCTGCACTGTTCCACGTATTAAATGGAGTCATAACTAATATTTGTTCATTTTAGTCATGCAATGAATCATGCACATGCACATTCTTACACCCTTACATATACATGTGTTTTTTACCTTCTGCTTGCATGGCAGAGACAATGCAGAAACCTGTGTTTTGTCCTATTTTGACACAAGAAATTGAAATACAGCTATAAGCAAAATTGCTTTGAAGGCAGTGGGAGGTATGAGGCTTACCGAGAATAAAATTTGCCTTGCAGAATTCTTGGTACTAGCGCTGATGTGCAAAAAATAGGAGAGCTCAGCTTGACTAATATTCTAGATCAATAGCAAGTTCTGATTTTTACAAAGTCAGTTTTCAGATTAAATATATTTTGATCCTGATTTTCATATTTCATCCCCTTTGTGTTAGGTTTTAATAAATGAAAAAACCTGAGGACAACACTTTGAGATGTGTTTAGTTGACAGAGGGTAAGGTTTTCAAATGTGCAGAATTAACTTTGACGGAGAATAAAGCTTTTCAGTGACTTATGCCCTCTTCAAGGTTTTATCTGAAATCATGTAACTTTTCCACAAATTATTCCAGTCTGCCTGCCAAATCAAGAAGAATAATCTGTACTATAAGCTTGCATTAACTCCCAGTTAAATATTTACATTGTATTATGACTAAAATGGAAAAAAGGTCTCATGGAGGTCTTCCTTTTTTAAGGTTGCATGTTGGCTGCTTGATTCTGACTCTAAGGAACCTACGCTTCACAACATGGTGACTAAGTTTCTCCCCAGCGAGCTACCTCTACTGGAAGGGATAGGCACCAGCCAAGGGGTGCAGAGCCTGGGGCTTAGTGCCAGCGGAGATCATTCTGGGCGGTACAGAGCAGCAATAGAGTCTGTGCTTATCTTCAGTGTCATGAACCAACTCCATATTGAATTACAGAAGGAAAATCTGACAGGTAAAGAGACCTCCTCCACTTGGGGGCAAAGATGGAGAGTTAAGGGAGCTGTGTTACCGCAGGCTGAATGATCAGTGGAGAAGAGAGGAGATTTGGAAGTTCTTATCTAAGTATATTCTGTGGCAAAATGCTGATTTTTTTAAAAGAAAAGAGGGAACTTCCCTTGGAAGTACATCTGTTTTGTCAAAAAATTAAATTAAATTTTAAATTAAAATATAATTTCTATACCCCAAATATCCTCCAGTTCCATTGGTTAAGGCAATAGCAGAGTCTCTTTTAAGTCTCTGAATCAAGCAGATCTTTACCTCCCAGGTGAGTACCCTGGCCATTCTGAGGGGGCTTGTGGGTCTGTCTGTGTTTTCTCATGAACATTTTCTAAAGCTTTTGCATTTCCTTGTCAGAAGCAATCCTCAAATGTTTTCTGAAGGAGATTTCTTGCTCTTTGGCCTGTCCGTGTAGCATTGTTTGCCACGTGTTGTGTCCATGAAACTTTTGTGATCCCATAGTGAATGATCCAGTCAGTATGTTTGCACTAATATTTGCTGAGTGCTTGTCTCTCTTTGAAAACAAGCAAACAAAACAACCTCAAAAAGCACATACCTATTGGTGAGCTTTATGATTGTTTCCCCTAAATTGGATTCAAAGCCTAAGATTAAGGTCCAGACTCACTGAAGTCTATTATTACAAGTTTATTTATGATAGTGACAACTAAACCTTAGAACGTTTTTAAAAGATGTGGGTGGTGGAATGAAAGCGTATCAAGTTAGAAAGCTTTACGTTAAGCATGTCCATGGTTTATAAAATGTTGATATACAAAGAGATGTGTATTTCTTAGAAAAAAAAATTGTCAGAAGTTGTTATTCTCTTAAATACTTTTCTCATAAAAAGGTCTGAAATACTTCTTATTATGAAACATTTCAGAGTATGAAATATTCGAGAAACAAAAGTATTTAAACTAGATATATATTAAAAGATTTCAGTGTGTCAGGACATTCAGGATTTTAAAAACTGAGGATTCCCCAGTTGTTTTTTTATGAATCTGTTGATCTGTAGTTGATCTGTTTTTGATGTTATAAAAGATTTTCTTGGGGTTTTTACTTACTACAGAAGTATTTTCTAAAGTGGAGATGCCCACCCATTATTGCTTGGCTCTGCTGGAGCTGAATGGCATTGGTTTTAGCACAACAGCATGTGAAACCCAGAAACAAGTCATGCAAGCGAAACTGAGGGAGATTGAGACCAAGGCGTATCAGCTGGCAGGCCATAGCTTCTCCTTGACCAACCCCGATGACATTGCAGAGGTATGTGAGGGTTGGGGTGGGAGGAGGAGAACTTTCTCAGAAGTTACCCTCAAGAGGCTTTAGCTTAGACTTAAGAAAAAACCTTCCTGGGCAGACTGTGTATGAAGAAAACACAAAACACAAATTGAACTCTGCTCAGAGTTGATTTGTCTTTACGCTCATTATGAGCTTGCTGCCTGCAAGGTGCTGTGCGTCTCATGCTTGTTACTGATCATTCTGATTTCTGCTAACTTCGGCAGAAATAAAGAAGGTAGAAGTGGAAATAAGCATGCTGGAAATAAAAACCAAGTGGAAATAAGTGTGTTGTTTGCATAGGGCCTTGGCTTTTCATGGCGCATGAGGTGATTTGCCAATTAAATGGCTTTTGGAATATTTTGAATGAATGGTGTGGGACTAGAGAAGCTTTTTTGCAATACCAGTATTCTGCACACGAGATGTGATGTGGTATCATGTAGTCTGAGTCTAAGAACAGTTGTACTGAATAAGTTCCATTGTTGCCCTTGTCCCTGTAGAGGCATGAAAGAGGAGGAAAGACTCCTTTAAAACTTTTGAATCAACTACTGTCTGTTTTTAAGAACCTGTGTAGAACTGATTTTTTTTTTAAAGCCTAAGAAACAGATTTCTATGTAAACTAGCAATACTTTTATTCCTGAAGAACTTTACTATATATTTTTTAATGTATGTATGAATGTTACATGGAATGGTAGGAAGAGATTATAATTGCTGTGCATGCTTTTTTTCCCCATTTATTTCTTCTCCCTATACTAATTTCTTGCTGAGGGGCTATACTTTATATGGAAGTAGTCAAAATTCACAAGCAGCCATCACTAAAAGAAGTTCCACAGAAATATTCCTCCTTTGTTGCAAATGCAGAAGTTTTGCTCAGTAACACTAGTCCGAGTTAGAACTCCTGAAATAATGCTCGGCTCCAATTTCACTCTGCTTCATGGAAAAGGGGAAGGAAAGTTTTTTCTGAAATGCTGTTCTCTGAACTACAGAAGCTTGTTTCTCCTGTGGAAATTTTGTTAGGAATCATGTAAAGTATCTTGTATAGGTTAGTAGAGCTTTACCCTTCTAATTTTGTGTCAGTAAAACTTTTGTGCTGCATAAATGTGTGAGAGAAAAGCTTCTATTCCTTTCTGCCAACTAGGAAATGAAACAGAATAGCTGTTCAATAGTGTATAATGCTACATGGAAACATTGAATGAAAAGTGAAGAGCTGTGTTGTATCTGTGAACAAGTAAGCATATATGTAATTTTCCAGTTCTTGGCAATTTTTAAGAAAAACTAATATTCTGGCTAGTCTATAAAAGGTATTTGTGACCACCTCCTTCTGTGTTATTCATGTTGCTCTGAAGCCTGCTTCGTGCTAACACTTCTTTTTTTCACCAATGTTCTTCTCACTTTTAGTCATTTTAACATAACATTTTATTACAGTTGACTGTCAGCAGTAACCTCACTTATTGGATGGAGTTAATTACCTTTTCTAAAAACATACGTCTGAACTCAAACTTACGGTGTTTAGAAAATGAGATTTTTAGATTGCATTTTGTAGTTAATTAAAATGAGGGATGACTTTGATAGCAGAGATCTTTAATCAGCTTTTTAATTACATGAAGCATTCGTACTATACTTTGTTGGAACAAGCTGTTTAAGTGCTCAGTCACTTTTTGTTTTCTCCTGGCAGTAGCATGTAGAAACTGATTTGAAATGCTGGCCTTTTTCAGGTTTTGTTCCTGGAGCTGAAGTTGCCGCAAAATGGAGATGTGAAAGTTCAAGGGAACAAGAAAACTCTGGGTTACACGAGAAGAGCAACTGCTAAAGGAAAGAGGGTTAGGTTGAGCAAGCAGTTCAGTACAACCAAGGTACAGTAAAGTCTGGTTCTAGTCTGAAAATGACTGTAAAAATAACTCCCTCTTACTTCACACATCTGCTGCTTGGATACATTGGAGTTCGGTATGCTGACTTAAATGCAGGTAAATTTTAACTGCCTTTTGCTCCTCCAGTTACCACTGGAAATTCATACTGGATTCTGTTTTGTCTGTTAGCAGTGTTATTAAGTCCTCCTACTGTCCTAACGCCTGAGTGTAGTGAGGACATGACTATAAATAGCAGGCTTCAATGAGAATAAATCAGGCAGAATTTGATTTCCCAAACCACATGTAAGACCAAAATAGCACAATAATTTTGTAAAGCCAATAGTAGAAGAATTTTTCAACATCAGCTTGAAAGATACTTAAATGCCATGGAGATTAAATACAATATTTTCTGTCTGGTACTACCATATCTGTATTTTGTGCTTCAGAGAATTTGTCTTCAGAATGGCTGATCTGATAGCTTATCAAATTTAGTATATCAAAAGCTTGTATATAATGTGAAGGCTATTGACATGCTTGCCAGTTGATAAATATTGTGGAGCTGCATTAATACCAACTGCTGCAGGCTAATGGGTGCTCTTGCCAGACAAGTGATTTTAGCAGATATATATGTTCCTTGTTTTCAGGACTCATTAATCTGTGTTGTTTTCTTAGTTTCCCCTTGTTCAGTATAGTCAGTGCTTGGAAGACAAGTATTGATTTCTGGAACTCAAGTGGCAGTGAAGAAGTGAGTGTGGTGGTGGTGGCAGAGCAGGGAGAGCAAGAAAGAAAGTGAGGATTTCCTCCTTTTGTGATGTGGAGGGATGAGGCTGCAGCTGCCTGCTGCATACAAAAAACGTTATTTTGAGAAATGTTTGCATGCCACTGTCTTTTGAAATTCTTGTTTGTCCCTTCATATTTCTAGTTTAACTGAAAGGATTTGATTTGTAGTGATCAGCTTTGTCTTTCAAGGAGCATGGTCAAAGGCTTCATTTTATGTGTTCCTAGTGTATGGATAGGAGAGAGCAGGGAGAAAAATATGCAGGAAGATGGAGGAGGAGCAGTAATGCTGGGCAAGAGGAGACAATGTCGGGGAGCTATGGCAAGTGATGCTTTATTTGATCATTTCAGGTGATTTATTCATTGGTGCAGACGAAGAGTGGTGATGAGGATACAAAAGTCCAAAGAGAAGTGATTGCCTTCTTGTGTGTAATAAAACTGCAGCTATGTCTCATGGTGCTTTGATTACCCAGGTGCAGGTGGTATAAGTGGAGGGGATATCTGTTTAATTTTAAGGTAGTGACACTAGAAGCTCTGTGGGTGAAGGAGTCACTTTTTCCTGCAGAACTGCAAAAACTTTATTTATGAATCTTTTAAGGCAGTTAATTATAGTTGTGCCCTTTTCTCCCCACAAGGATGTTTTGGAGAAATTAAAGACACTTCACCCATTGCCAGGGCTGATACTGGAATGGAGGAGGATCAACAATGCCATTACTAAAGTGGTGTTTCCACTACAGAGGGAAAAACGATTGAATTCCGCACTGGGAATGGAAAGGATATATCCAGTGTCACAGACTCACACAGCTACAGGTAAAGAAATGCATGCAAAATCCTCACTTCTTACTTATTTTTTTTGTCTTTTTGGGTATGTGTGGGGGCAGCTTTTCTATGGGGAAAAGATAGGAGATCAAGACTGTGCTCTACTTCGACCAAATGAAAATACTGAAATACCTATTTCACATGAATCTGCCCTAAAAGTCTAGATGTATTAAAATAGCTTTTGGGTTCACCAAACAGTATTACTAATTTATTGCGCATATTAGCATGTAAATGTCTGACCCCAAAATAGGTTCTGGATTTGGGAGTGATATAGAAATGCTGCAGGGAAACCATCTCAAGCCCATTCAACCCAAATTATTTTTCCTTTTCTTCAGTTTTCTCAGTGGTCATGTCCTGTCCCGCCCTCCTGCCCCTTGTTTTTTGGAGATGCAGATGTGTGTTCAGCTGCGTTAAGTTTAGAGAGACTCCTTTTGGACCCTGACTTAGTTCTGCCTTGCCTTCCTTCTCAGGTCGAATAATCTTCACCGAGCCAAATATCCAGAACGTGCCAAGAGATTTTGAGATTGAAATGCCAACTGTGGTTGAAGAAAGCCCACCCTCCCAAGCCCATGGAAATGTTAATTCTCGTGCCATTTCTGGGGGCAGGTAGGAGGATCTTGCAAAGCTTCTGCCTACTCTTCTGATCTTAATGTGGTTGAGTTGTCAAATTTCTCTTTTCTGACTTCACCTGTGGCTGCTGTCATGTCAGTGTGACTTGTTACTCACTGTTTCTCTTACAGTTTCAGGGGAATAAATACCTTAAAGTCAGTGACATATGAAAGACCTAATAATACGAACAGCATCTGGCTCCATGTAGTCACTTGCTTTTTGGAATTCTTTCTGAAATGCTACAGTGAGATTAACGTTGTGCTCCCAACTGTTGGATGAAAAGCCTGAGTGTGAAAAGTAACTAAACTGAAGTTAGGATCTGGTTTGACTTTCTATGAGCTGCTCTGAAAGAGGATAGGATGTTGTGGAAGAAGTAGAAGAAAGTTCATCTGTTTTGTGCTGTGCAGCTCCCTGTGTAAGGGAACATGGATGAACATTTTTTTTTTTTTTTGTTAATATTTTTTGTTAATAATTTCATTTGTGATAATGGTCCTGCAAAAGCTACCAGGTAGCAGAAAAAGATTTCTAAATCTGGTTTCTGTTAACCAAACACCCTATTTTGACAGCGTTAGATGCCAATGCCTAAACAGTTGCATGGAAGTCTAGTGAAATATCAAGGTGGATCTTTTAGCAGCTAGCTTGTGAGCTTTGGGGCTTCATACTTGGTGATGGTTTTCTGTCCTTTCAGTTTTTCTTTCCATTCAGGTTCTTGTCCCACATGTGTCACCTGAGTGACTTTTATCATCTTTTTTCCCATAGCAAGAACTTTCAGAAATTTTTTGGCCCTTCTATCTGTCTTTTCCTACCACCATGTGTCTAACATCCTTGTGCCTTGAGTAGGTCATGGAAAGGAGCCCAGAAGTAGCAGGATCTTGTCCATCTCTCTTCAGGAAAAGAACCAGGCCTAGCCATGGAGGCAGAAATGTTGTTCTAGAAATGGCTCTGGTAGTGCTCAGGCTTGCAGCAGCTTTGCAAGACAGTTGGAGAGTGGGCTGGGTTCTTAAGAGTCTTCCCTGTAGAGAAGCAGCCCATCAAAGAGTGCATGCTGTATGTTGAAAGAGGTCAGTTTCTCAGACTGACTTTTGAGACTACATTCCTTAGTTAAGCAGCCACTGTGTTAGGTAGATGGGCAATCCTAAAGGCACAGAAATGACTGTTGGCACAAAAGAAGCTCTCATGCAGCCTAAGTCTGATAGGCCTTCCAAACTTTGGTCCAAACTGTCTTTTATCTTAGTAATTACTATTACTACTCTTGTTGTAAGAAGCTTCTGACCAAAGTAGTGTAGCTAAATTAGATCATGGTATAAAGCCCTTCCTCATTCAGCTAAACTGGGAACTTCTGCTGGACAGTGTGATTCTCTACAGTTCCCATATGTTGTCCCTCACCTTTATTTCTTTTGAAAATTTATTTCTGTGATTTTTGTGCTATCTTTCATCTCCTTGATCCCTACCATCCCTGAAATGACAAGGTACAAGAAGGAAAAGGGAATGCACAAGGGAAGAGAGCATGATGTCTTTTCCATGCTTTGCTTTGCAGAAACTAGCCTTGATCTCAGAGATACCTTTTCATTCTGATAAAGAAATTGCTTAGATCCCTGAACCAGACATTGAGGGCTTGTAAAGGCCTTTGACTGTACATCCAGCAAGAATCCAATGGGCTGGCTGGTAGACTGGTGCTGATGGGAGTAGGAGGTGTGAATGGTCTCACAGCTGTGCGCTGTTCAGTGGGTGCACTGATGAATACTATTCCATCTGCAGCTACAAGTGACTTGGTGGGACAGGAGAGCTAAGCAAGCCCTGAGAGGTTGCAGAGCACCTGGTGCCACTCTAAACTTCTGGCCTTCTGGAAAAAGAAAATCTGGTTGCTTTGAGGCAATTTTTTGCTCAATCTGTAGAGAGGAAACATGCAGTGTTTTATAAGCACGTCTTCTGCAACTTCTGCTCCGCTTTTACAGGCTTACTTGTGTGTGTGTGTGTGTGCGCGCAGTCATGAGGCTGATGTGGGGGAAATCTTTTCTGTCTCTACTAGGTATGGTCTGGTGTAGGCAATCTGTATATGAGAATGATGTTGAGAGAAGACTTGGCATTCAAGGTGGGATGTTGAATTTTTAGGATCCCTGTAGGACTCCTTTGCTATCTTTCTGGAATGCCCCCATCACGGATCTGGGGCCTTTCATCTTACCTGTTTTGGAGTGGAATTATCCAATTTCTGGACCAAACCCTGAATGTACTAGGAAGATTTATCCCTAAATCTGTTCAGAGTCAGTAAATCCCTTCAGATGTACATATGGCCTCTGTCCAGTTTCCCCATGGTCAAATTTAGGTATGGATTGTCCAGAAGAGTGGAATAGAGGCTACTGTCTCACTTGTTTTCACCGATTCTTTGTGGCAAAAATGATTATGCATCTTTAAGTGTTTTAGAAATTAGTGAAGAACAGTCATTCTTTGTCTCCATAGATGTAGAAAACGTGCCAGTATTTTGCCTAATGGCCTAAAGGTTCAGGCTGAAGACAGATCCAAAGAAAGAGGAATACCGTTTTCTGTTAGCATGAGGCATGCCTTTGTTCCCTTCCCAGGTAATGTCCTGATCCTGCTCTGTGCCAGCTAATTGTTAAGAATATAGTTAACAAAAAAATCCTAGATCTAATGAAGAGTTACAAATTGATGACAGTATATACCTGATGGAGCGGCCTACTTGGAAAACTAATGCAGTAGTTAGCATGCCCTCAAAATTATTCATAAGACTGTAAAGGAGAGCGTTTCAACTGGGGAAAGTATTCAAATGTTATAATTCAAGTGTTCACATCTTCATTTCCTCTTTAAGAATACATATTTTTTTAAAGAGCTATACTTAAGCAGCTCTTAATACACAAATTGCACTCTATCTAGTGTTATTTCTATCCAAATGTCAGTTCTCACATTGCCTGCCTCACGTTGCCTTCTGGCTCAGTACAAGTCTGCTGGTCTGATCTCTGTGCCGGTCATTCCTATCAGGTGCTAGACTTTTACACAGACACCTGGACAGATACTTGTCTGTGTGTTTTGATGGATTCTAGACGTAGGGGCTGTGTGGAAAGCAAGCAGACTTGGGCATTGGGGAAACAGGAAAGAATTTGTCGGATTTAATTTCTACTGTTTATTGGCACAACATTCAGCAGTGGCAGAAGCCAACCCCTAAAGGTATTCACAAGAAAAGGGAGACTGAGGTTGCATAGAAATGGCTGTGGAAAACTTTCAGAGCAGAAGGTGCAAGGACAGCTTTAGTCCTTCTTGCTGGAGTGTTGGTTGAAATGTTGTTGGAATAATTTATGAAGTAATGATTTCTGCTACCTTGTTGACTTCAGGTGGCTTAATCTTGGCTGCTGATTACTCTCAGCTTGAACTGAGGATCCTTGCTCATTTGTCTTGCGACTGTCGACTTATTCAAGCCTTGAATGGGGGTACTGATGTCTTTAAGAGCATTGCAGCAGAATGGAAAATGATTGATCCTGGAGCTGTTGGAGATAGGACCAGGCAACAAGCTAAACAGGTAATTTTTCGGGGAAAAAAACCCCAGCAGCAGCTTTCTGGGCAGGAAGGTTCAGTGTTCAATACATCAGGGAGTCACAATAGTATGGTTATTGGTTTGGGTTCGGCAGTGATTGTTCAGTAGTTACTTTGTATGTCTTCCCACTCTCGGTAAGTTTCAACTGGAGCTGTTGGGGTTTGGGCGATGAGGGTGGAGAAAAGCAGCATGAATGGCTTGGACTCAGAGGTAGTCTCCCTTCTTGAATGCTCACCCTTGTTCCTATACACTTGTTGTCCAGTGAATCACATTTTGTTCTGGCTCTGCTTTCTCTGCATGACTCACCATATGGTTGTTGTTCTTCACACTGTCCTCTGGCAGATTTGCTATGGAATCATCTATGGAATAGGAGCAAAATCTTTAGGTGAGCAGATGGGGATTGATGAAAACGAAGCTGCCAATTACATTGAATCCTTCAAATCAAGATACACAGGTTCGGATATGGCTGTTTGGGAGCTGTGTGGTGGTGGTGGTGGTTGTTTTTAATCCTTTCTCTCCATGTCTCTTCAAATCATAAATTTGTCTCAGCCCTCTACTACTCCTATCTCTTTTGAAAAAGCTTTTCATTTTGAAAAAGTCCAGTGCATGAACACAGCAGTTTGATACTCCATAATGTTTTACTCTATGCTCTGTTTTTATTCATCTTTAGTACCTTGTTTTTTCCTTATTACATTAATTATTTTGTTGGTTTTTTTAATTAATAAGCCCTGGGGATTAATTTTAAAGCTCTTAACTTTCTGAATAAGAAACACTCTTTTCCTTATTAAAACACATAGTTTTAAAAGATATGCAATACAACTTTAGATCGCACTTCTTATAATTTTTAAATACAACCATTTCTGTCTTCTGTTCTTGTCTTCTGCTTTCATTGAGTTTTAAACTGTTTTGCATATAACCCTTACATTTTTATCCAGGTGCTCAGAGCAGCTCTCCCATATTTTGTGGAAAGACATTGTTGCATTTCTAAGCAGCATGTTAATTTTTAGGAAAGCTATAGAAAGAGTAGAGCTGCAATCAGAAAATGAATGGAGGGCAAATGGGATGAGAGACAGCTAGCTCTAATCATAAAACTTGGCAATGAGCTGGAAAATTATCCTGAAAATTCAGGGTTTGTTTCTTTAGGAGACAGATGCTGAGAAATGGTGTCCTGTTAAGAGTCTGTTTAGTTTCCAGTAATTTCTGGATAGTGTCTCCTTCATGACCATTAGAAATGATTTCCTGCTTCCTCCCTCTTGGTACACGTGCATACATACAAACTCCGCAATGTACCTTATGTTGTAACTTCACTTCTTATGAATTTTCACTTATATGTATTGCCAGGCTGACATGCTAAATTACATACCTGATGACTAATGCTGTCAGTCTTGATCCTGAATAGCTCCTTTTATGTTTTATATTTTGTAAACCTTGGAAAGAAACTGTCTGAAGTTAACTTTTTCCACTTTAGTGCAGTTGTTACCTGAACTTGCAGTGAAAGGTCTCTTCCCTGTCTCACCTTTCTTTGACCTAAGTTTCTTTTTAATACCCATGGTGGATTCACTCCTTCCCTTGCAAAGTGCAGGTGGGCGAGTTTCTTTCATCCTAGAATCTGAAGTGACACAGTCTGAAGTCAGGCAGCCTGAGGCATCAAGGGCTCTGACTTCTGCTTTCAACTTACTCCCTTCCTACTACTTGTCTTTCTAGTGCCAGTCCAGGTCCTGACCTCTCCATTATCAATAATACATGTATGATCCTCTGTGCCTGGGCGTTGTGCAGAATGGACTTCCCACCTCCTTGTGCACAGCCAGATATCCTGACATTATGCACTCTCTTCTACTTCAAAAATCTTAATAGGTTTCCCAGCAGAGCTGCAAATAGGCTGAATGATGATCATGTGCCCTTGTACACTGACAGGGTCTAGGAAATTTAAAGAATTACCTTTGTGCAGCTTGGGTGTCCCAGACCGCTTTCAGTGACCCCAGTGAGAAGTCAACATGGAACATCAGCTATATTAGGAAAAACTTTCTCTTTCCTTTCACAGGGATTCAGAAATTCTTGAGGGAGACAGTGAGGAGCTGCAGGAGAGATGGGTTTGTGCAGACCATCCTGGGAAGACGGAGATACCTGCCAGCTATCAAAGATCCAAACCCCTACAGTGAAGCTCATGTATGTTGAGTGCAGTTTCTTTTTTTTTTTTTTCTTTTTTTTTTTCCTTTTTTTTTTTTAAGTATTAGATTTCTTTGCACATCAGTATCTGTGGTTTTACAAGTTCTATGAGCCATCTTGGTCGTGACCTTCCGCTTCTCACTTAGTTCATTGTTCCCTCAGTTGTTCTCTGAATAACAGAGCTTTTGTCATGGTCTGCTTGATGTAAGTCTTCTGTGACTAGGTGTACAGCTGTCATCACTGTGCTGACCTCACTTCAGAACTCCCATGTTGGAACTGGAGTGAGTAATTTATTGAAATAAGTGGACATGATTTTAAAAAGCCTCCACACAGTGATGTGCTTTAACTCTTCAGGCCAAGGTGCTCCCACTCAGCAGTCTTCATATGTTATATGCTGTCAGCACTTGAACAAGAAAGGGCATTTAAGTCTTTTATTTTTGGGTATTTGTTTCTTTTCATATTTCCCCTCACAGGAAAATTGCTCAAACTTGTTAGATAAATATTTACTTAATATACGCCTTTGCAGTGGCATTATTTTTTTTCAAGGTCATTTTGGACAGATCTGTCATAGACTCCAGTAAGACTGAATTTACTCCCTAGGGAGATGTTGGTGTGTTTCTGTGGGGAGGAAGCATTATACTTCTCAGTAGGAAGCTGGATCAGGTCGTGTGGAATTAAAGACTAGAGTGGAAGAGGGAGGAGGTGGGGGACTTTGTACTCCGAGTAGCTGAAAGGGAAACAAGCAGACTTTCAAAAAACTTCTACTATTTAATCTGAAGAATACTTCAGCATGAAGCTTTGTGGATGCATCTTCCGTTCAACTTTAAAATCATATTAAAGACCAGTTAATGAATTATTTTTGCTTTCATTTCAGCTTCCTCATAACTTTTTGCACACATTTCAGCTCTAATCAAAGAGGGAAGAACCTTTGAATACAGTTTTCTTGTCTGAGGAGGGGATGAGTAGAGAGGTTGCTTGTGTGGAAAAAAAATGTCATTGTGTCATAGTGTGGTTTGGTGTGTTTTTGCCCAGCTGTAATACTCTGGCAGTAGACCAGATTATTAGTCCATGAAGTCCAGCTTTTTGCCTTTGGTTATCCATTCCTCGTGGTTTTGAAGATAGGCAGAAGTGTGTCATGAGACTTGGATACACTGTGAGATTTTTCTGCTCCTCATAAAACTGTTACCATGTGTATATGCTTCTCCCTCTTGTAGCTTGTGACTCTTGCAGGTTATTACCCTTGATATTAATTAATTTTAAATCTGTGGAAATCCTGCTCTTCTCAGTCACCTGGAGAAATTTTGTGTCTGAAGCTAGTCTACAATGTCTCTTTCTTTCAGGCAGATGTAAAGAGTTTGCTATCTGGAGGTTTTACTATGCCTGTATTTGGCCATGTATTTATTATTTTTAATGAAATACATGTGGCATGCTCGATTTGATTTATTATTTTTTGGGGGTGGGTTTTGAGAACAACTATCTCTGTTCAGGCAGAGCGACAGGCTGTAAATACAACTGTTCAGGGATCTGCTGCAGACATTGTCAAAACAGCCACTGTGAACATTCAGAGACGCCTGGAAGCTTTCTCCTCTGTGGTCAAGTCCCACGGACATCTGGAGAGCTTCTTCCAGAGAGGTAAGAGTGGTATGCTCACCTCTTCCTTGCACACTAGAGCAAAACTTTCAGTGTTACTAATTAAAAAAAAATAATAAAATTGCCTGCAAAAAAAGGTTAGGGCCTTTGGGATAGGGGTGGGAGAAATTTTATTTCCTGACAGCAGTTAAGTCTGTGTTTAATGGGCAAAAAAGTCATAAGGAAGGAGGGAGAATGTCTGCTCAACACACAAACTAAAGCAAATGCTGTGATCAGATCAGAAACCCTAATTGGCTCAAAGCAAAGGTTGGCAGTAGGAGCTGTGACCATATGTGATATGGTCTGTGATGCCACCACAGAATTGTTCAAAAGTAGGAAGGGGAAACTGAGCAGATACTCTAGCTTCAGAGGCAGTGAAAAGATAGAGTGGAACAACTTCTAGTTCCAAAAATACATTTTTTTGTTAGAATTAAGTCTGGAATTTGTTGACTGGAATTTGATGTTCAGAGACTCCACAAGAGTATTATATGAAGCACTTAGCAACATAAATTTCTTCTGGCTGCAGATAGCAAAGCTGTGCTGGGGTACTCATTCCCAGAGGAGTGCTATGAAGACTATTTTTAGCATTAAGTAGACAGTATTTTGTTCATCAGTCATATATTTTTAGAAAGACAACTGAAGGGATGGAGTGCTATATTTCTTTGCTGGTTCTTCTGCTTCAACCTGAAACATGAAGCTGTCTTAATATGAAGAGTCTGATTTGTAGGACTGAGAAGGAAAACTAAATAATTAATTGCCAAACCTCTAAAAATATGTCAGGGAGTCTTATTTTAGAGAGACGAGATTCAGAGGTCCGCTATGAGCAGAAGGCATGTGCTTGGCAGAACTTTCCACCCCCTCCAGGAGCAGCAGCTTCTGACCTTTGGCCAACATAATTGTAGGAAGGCAAGTAGATGCATTTGTGACAGTTTTTCCTCTTCTGATACTAGCTGTTTCAAGAACCGGAAGGAATTCTCTTTCAGCAAGTTATAACTGCCTATGCCATCAGAGAAGCAGCCTGCATCATGTGGCTTCTTCAACATTGCTGCTTCAGTGTGAGGCTTGTGTGAGGAACTGGTGATGCTGTGAAACCCTTCCTGTAGTTGTGAACTGGAGTCCTCCTGTTAGCTAACCTGAGAAATAAATAACTTTTGCGTCTGTGTGTGTGAGGTGTTGTTTGTTTGGTTTTTTTTAAAAAAAGCTTTTACCATGGAACTGTTTGTTCTGTTTTATTTTTGTCTGGCAAGGCCTACCAGGATCCTGTTTTTGTCAGCTGCTTACTTGTTTATTCAAAAACTGCTCTTTTTTTGTTTCCTTTTTTTAATCAGGAGTAGTAGCTACAGTTTCAGATAACTACGTTTGGGAGGAGGCTTACTGCCTTTTTAGACTAGCCATTAAAATGATTTTGGAAGAAAAGCAGAATTCATTGCCAGAGAGAATGTTGTGAACCAACTTCTGATTAAACTTGACGTGTTTAAAATTTACTTTTAAAACAGATGGTTCAGGAGATGCAAATGTCTCTGATTTCTGTTCTGATTCATATCTTTATAATGTAAGGCTGAAATGTTTATATGTGAAATGCTTTTCATTAACATTTTTCCCTCAGTAGCTGTACAAATATTGATAGAATAGTAACGTTTTGTTGTTTTATCTGTAGGCATGGGCTTTTTCATTTTAAAGTTCTTCATGTTCTTTTTCTCAGCATTAGGAATGTGTGAGGGTTTTTTAATGACAGGAAACATGCCTTTGCATAATGGTATCTAATGAACTGTGCTCTTCACCTGTGTAGGAAGGCTAGCAAGGAAGAGAAACAGAGGGCTGTTACATCCCATCTGTGGAGGTTTCTTCATCCTCCAACTCCATGATGAGCTCCTCTATGAAGTTGCAGAGGACGATGTCATCCAGGTACAGCCGTGCAGTTGCTTTTTCAGCTATCTACTGCATTACGATGTTTCAAACAAGCCTTCATTCTAGGGGCTCAGCTTTTCTTCCCTGGATCCTCTCTTGCTCTGTGCTAAAAGGTCTGTGAAAACAATGTTAAATTGGATGAAAAATGATGTTTGTATTCTTGATCCCTTTATTTTCAGACTCAAGCCATCCCCGTGGCTGAACTTCATTTTTCCAACGTGTGCTTTGCTGCTTATAACAGCAGTTTGTACAACTTCTCTGCAAGACTTCATGAGTGAAGTAGCTTAGTATTGTTGACAGGTATAGGAGGAAGTTTTCCCTCATTTGCAGGTATTTTTGCCTCCTTGTTTACACTCATGTCTTCTGTGCCTAACTCAGAGCATGTATTGTTACAGCTGTGGTTTGTACTGTGGGTTAAGGAAAGGAGGATTCTGTGCTTTGGTACTTCTTTGGTTGTTCCCTACCTACCTGTCTTTCTGGTAGGAGTGTTATGGTGCTGGTTAGCAGCATGGTAGATATAAGAAATGTGCTGTGTGGACTTACGGTACCTGTCATGTGCATATGTGTCTCTGTGTGTGCTCTTCCACCGTGTAGGTGCTCCTGTGCCTGGGCTTAGTGGTGTCTGTGTGACAGCTTTCAGTAGCAAGCGTTTTAGCTGTATGTTGGCAGCTCAGTGTTTTCCCAAGTCCTGAGCACAAATGCAGGAAGGCTCCCAGGGCATGCTTCTGTAGCTTGGGGATGTCTTTCTCCCACATACACATCTTTAATGACAAAAGGCCATTTCCTGATGGCGAGCAGTAACTCTTAGTCTGAGAGAGCTTTCAGCGGTACTGACTGGCCTGAGCATATATTTTTTTTTTATTATTATTTCATTAAGAACAAAAGGTTTAATATTTTTCTCTTGAATCTCAGCTCAAGCTTCTGTTCATTTTGCCAGCTCTGTTCAGACATCTGCTGCTTCAATCCGGGCAGACTGTTTTAGGGATGAAAAGGCTCCTAATTTTCTTTCTGTAGAAAACTGAAATTCCCTGAGTATAGGCTTTTACATCTTTGGATACTGACTCCAAGTTATCACAGTGTCCCCAGAAGAACTGGGGCCAAGTGAGTGGATTTGCTTATTTTTTATTGTATTATATTTTTTCATTAACAACCTCAACTTCAAGGGCAATTATTACCAGCTTTTGTAACTTCCTTCAGATGTATTTCTGTCCATAGATTTTCTGGGCAGTCACTTAAAACAGCATATGTACACAATACATGTTTCCTAGACTCAGACTTGCCTTGTATGTGCCAGATTTGCTTGTTTTCCAAGGATTTCTGTCTAGCTGAGAAGACAGGGTACTTCTTACCCCTTTGATTAATTGTTTTTAGGGCCAGAAAGGATCTTTTATTGTGACAATATTGCCTGCTGTCCTTTCAGATGCACCATTAGAATTACCCTATAGTGGAAAGATCTAGGTTGGAAAGGATCTCTTGAAGTCTCTCCCTCTTAAGCCCCCACTCAAAGTAGGGCCTGAATTAATTAGTCCTTTTGAGCTACAGTATACCTTTTAGAAAAAAGAAGTGAGCATGTCTTAGTTTCTGTATTGGTGAGGTTTTTTTCGTCTTGCTGCCACTAAAGCTTTATTATACTGTAAATCATGTACTTCTTGGCTGCAACAGCAATTTTTATTCAGACAAGTTAGTTTGGTCACATGCTTGATGCTGGCTCTACCTTATTTTCAGCTGCTAAAGGGCACAAAAGAAAACTAAAAATATCTTTCCATATATCTAGGAATTTGTGTTCCAGTCAGAGTATCCTCACAAATGGTTTGTAAGGAAACAATGCTAGTGATCATTCTGTTTTCATTTGCAGTCTCTCAGTGAGCTAGCTTGCCTCTTTTAAAAGACCACATTGGGGTAATACCTGTTTTTTCTTGTGCTAAAGGTGTGAGATGCCTGGGGCATCAGGGCTTTCCTAGTCTGTGCAGAATGTCAAAGTGAAGGTAGGGAGCTTTCAGAGCTTACCACAATAGCAGGACTGTGATAATATTGCCAAAGATGGTAGAAGGAGGCTTGACCTTCTATCTGTTGAGCTGACCCTGGCAACAAGGAGTCAGGTAGGAACATAAAGGTATGGACTAGATTAGGAATCAAAGGCTAGATGCTTTTCAACTGCTTGCTTGTTCCCAGCATCGTTGTATTTATGTTTTTAAGATGGCCAGTATTCCTCCAAGTGTGCGTTAGCTGACCATCGAGAACCCTGGAAATGGTGCTGTTTGCTTAATGTACAGGAAATTCAGAGCCCAAAGCGCCCCAGGTCAGGGTGCTGGTGCATGTCCCATCTGAACCTATCAGATGCCCTAGGAACCTCACACAGGTTTTCGTGTCTCCCCTGCAGCTGCCATCCCTTGTTCTAGGTGCAGCAGCCCTAATCTGCTGTTCCTCGCTGATGGTGTGTGCTGGACCTGTGAGTGTTCTCGAAGAATCCTCCCTCTGTATGGTTCATGTTTCTTTTGAAATACTGGGCCCCAAACTTGATCAAGGCTGCAGTGGTTTGAATAGAGTGGATAATTGATCTGTGCATCACACAAGCAACATTTTCTTTTTCTATGTTCTGGAATTGCATTTGCTTTCTTTCTCACAACGGTGTGCCTTGCTTAATCCCTGTTCATTTTTTAATCTCTAATAACCCCATTTTTTTCCTGCCCAGGCAGTCATTTTTCATCCTATTTTGAACAGTAGATTATTTCTATCCTAAATCTCTATCCTGCTTCTTTCTACTCTGTACTTGCCTGTGCTGAATTACATCCTATTTCAAAGCATTTTTCTAGGTTATCAAGATCATTTTGAAATGTGGTATTTCAAAATGGGGTGTAGGGTTTTGGAAGACAAGTCTCCCCCTAGTTCTTAATGCTGTTGTAAACTCACGTGCTCTGATCTCCTCATCCCCTCCTCCATTCCCCAGTGAAAACTGTGGAGGAATTTCTACTGTGGGTACCTGTGAGGGAATTATGAAAATGCACAGAAGGGTCAGGAAGCTTGAATAATTCCTATGCTGACACAGTGGCCTCTAGCTGAGATGAGGGATCACAGTAATTTCAAAGCCTCTTTTCATTCTGCTGTGGAACGGTTCGTGGGATGGGTGTGGATTGAAAGATTCATTCAAATAAGCAATCAGGACAGGCTGGACTCTGCGTGGGTCTTGGGGTAGGGAAGAGTCTTTTTATCCAGGGCAGGTATTTACAGTCAGGAAAAAAAAATCCAGTCTCTTACAATCCAAAAAGTCACGGGCAAAATATCTTCTGGTCCCCTAACTGTGTACTTAAACGAGTGTTTTCTTACAAATACCTTTGGAGGGCAGCAAATGTTGGAGTTGCCTCGACAAAATAGTGAGGGGGAACCTGGGTGGTATTTCTAGCACCCGCGTTGAACATGATCTGCTTTCCCAGAGGATCGTAGTTTGTGTTTCACAGAGTGCCTCTCATGCCAACACGACGAAGAGGAACACAGTTCTTTGCCTTTGGTGTATTTGGTTTGTGTCTTGCTTTCAGTACCTTGAAGTTTTCAGAACAAACTCCACAAAACACTTAGAATTATGCAGCTGGGTGAAAGAGGAGACTCTGCAGGACTCTCAAGTGTTTAAAGGAAATGTAATCTTGCCTCTTTTCTAAGTAGTCTTAAATGGTGTGGAAACAGTCACAACTCCGTGCTGCATAAAACGTTACTGGCTTTATACAGTTTCTCCATTCATAAGCCCTAATCAGGATTAAAATGTTTGGTTGCATTCCCGTTGGTGGTAAATCAGTGCAAATAAATGCAGGAGAGGACTCCAGGTGTCTGGCCACCCCAGCTATTGACAGAAGAACAGAGCATTGAACTTATGTGTACATCTCATGCTTTGCGTTTTCTTGTAGGTCGCTCAGATTGTCAAGCATGAGATGGAAAACGCCATCAAACTCTCTGTAAAACTGAATGTTAAAGTGAAAGTTGGACCTAGCTGGGGAGACCTGCAGGACCTGGAGCTCTGACATGAAATGCAGCTTTCTCGCATGTGGTGAGATGGAAGGCACCATGGACTGGGGATGGTAAGGGCCAGCGTACCCGCGGGCAGCGACAGACCTGTGTGCGGTGCGATCCTCCTATATTGTGTTTCTACAGACATCGTTGCAAACTGCCTTCTGAAATGTGTGGTGGAAGCTGGTATGAATTCACCAAGCCAAACCCTTCAAAGGTCAGACAGCACAGTGAAGCATGTTTACAGAACTGTGAAATTATTAATTGCTAAAAGCACAGTATTTAAATGAATTCTGTTAAAATATGCTTGATCTTGTAATTTAAAGCAAAATCCCAAAGCCTAATGAATTTATTACATATGAAATGAGCTGGATTATTGTATTAAAACAAGGCACAAAGATAATTTGGCTGTTCTTGTGTGTAATGTGTATAGGACAAAAAAAAAGTCATTGTGTTTGCACTTAATGTTGAATTTGAGAGTCCTCTGGTTAGGATCATTTTGTACTGAATTCTGCTGATGATATTCAGGTGCTGAAATGGCTTTACAGCTGGCTGGATTTCTCACTGAGCAGCTGTGCAGCGTTCACAGTGAGTGGAACCAGTGCTTGGTTGGCCTTCGACTTTTAGGAAAGCATTTTGGTGACTGACTGTCACAATTCATCCTACTGCTACCTTGCAAACTGGCCTTGAGAGGCCTTTGGACTCTCTTATAGTTAACACAAAATCACCAGCAAAACCATTCCCTTTTTTAAAGAGTGAAACTCAATTTATTGGTTAAAAACTTAATGGCAATTCATATTTTTGTGAAGAAAAAAAAAAAAAATCTCAGTCTCGCCAGCTGAAGTGACAGCCTTGCTGGTGTTTGAGGTCTGGTGCATTAGAGAGGTGTCACTGAACGGTGGTGGGTGACCTGTGGTTCTTCATTCAGAGACCTGCCTCCTAGGAAAGCCTTATACCCTGCCTGTTGGTAGCCTCGCTAAAAACTTCTCAGATTTCCCCCATGCTTTGCCGCAGCGTCTTTGACTCCATCCCTGTGATAGGGCAGAAAGTTTTTCTGGGAGTTTGGGCTTGTCAGGCTGAGCTGGTCCTGTGACTGACTCAGGTCAGCTGCCAGGATCAGATGCTTCAGAAGAGGGGGCAAGTAAGGAGCTCATAGGGAATTAATCTGCCACTGTTTGGCATTACTCTCCTCACTAATACCTTCTGGTCTGGCTAAACCTCACATCACATGATTTTGTTTCCCTTCCAGATGGTTGCAATGGTTATACAAGTTCAGCTTTTTTTGTTAACTTCATACAATGCCTGACCTTGAATTCTGTGATTTATATTGTGTGGCCCTTATATGTTACAAGAAAGGGAGGACAGGTGCCTCCCATCATCATCTTTATGCCTCTAATTATTTTATCATGTCTTTTCTTCTGTGGTTCCTCCCTAATGTAAACATCTCCCTCTTTCTATTCTTGCCTCCTGTGAGAAATTTCCAAGCCCCTAATTATTCTTTCATTTCTGAACTTCTGCTGGATGCTTTTTAAGAAGCGTACTTTTGAAGTTGCCTTCATAGCCTGATCTGAGAGGACGCATACTTGGCTTTCAACAGCCTGATAGCATGCTTGAGTTTGTTAACTTCAAATGCGGCGCTTTTGGCGTGGCCATTATCCTGACATCAGAAGTACCTGGCACCGAGGTTTCAAGAACCTGGTGAGTTTTAAAAGATGGTAACGGGACCTGTGCACAACAGGCCGCATCCTGGACTCTGATCCACCACTTGCCTGTTGTGCAGCAAAACGGGCACGTGGTGGTATCGAGCCTGAGCCCCAGGCGAGGATGCCTTGACTGCCCTTCTCAGCACTGACTTGGCCTTCTTTCCTGCTTTGGATTTCACTTTACATTGAGACTTTTTGTTTCCTTCCTGCTTGCTCTGCGCTGCAGTTTTCTACATCTGTCACCTGATGGCTGAGCTCTTTATCCACATCATTCAGCTGATAGACAGTTGTTTCTTTTCTTAGCTTATTAAAGCTTTTGTTATTAACAGATCTGAGCCTCGGCACCCTGGCGTCTGACCATTTGTGTGCTCTGCCTGTGAAGATGCTGGGTTGGACTCATTATCAATTCACACGGCTTAATGATTTCCTGTCCCTGGGTGTCATGCAGTGACACACCTGTGCTGAGGTATTTCAGGCCTCACTGGAGCTGCTGTAATTTAAGTTGCTTGTTCTTTGGCACATTACAGTATTTTCCTCCCACATACTGTCTTTAGAATTTCAGAAGGATGGATCTCGCGCTATTTCCCGACAAGCTCTCTAGACAGGGATGATGCTAATCAATAAGGTGATTGACACAGAACTAAACTTATTTTGCTAAACAAACTCAATGAGTTCATTTTAATTAAGCAGTAATTTGGAGCAAATGAGAAGATAAAAGGTGGCCACTGCTCTGTGAGCGAGGCGGCTGCAGCATTTGAGTCATGATACTCGAACTGGCTCTGAGCTGTTGCTTGATTGCTGCTATTTACATTCCTTAATTCTGGTTAGACTTTACGCATTAGTGAGACTAAGCAGGGGAAGCAGAAGAGGACTTAGGTCAGGTAAGCAGAGGCATTGCTTAGAACTGTGCAGAAGAGGGTACCTGCTGTTTTCTGAAGTTGGTAGAAGGAGGTTGGTTGGCTGCTCGCATTGCTTACTTATTTTTGCCTGTGGGCCCCTCTCCTCCCACCTCTGATGGGCTGAGGCCTGTGTTTAGTTGGAAACTGGGCTTTTTTCTAGTTCAGGAGCCAATAACCAGAGTGCAGGTTACACCCTGTCTTCTTGTAGACGGGATGGGGATGCATCTGGTTATGTTCGCTCTCTGTTCCTCAGCTTGTTTGTGTGTCTCTCTCTCTTTGCAGTCCACTCCTGTCTTCTGTTAGTTGGCGCTGCACAGCACATGCAGTAATGCGCGTGGTCCGGCAGCCCAAGAAGATGTCGGATGAACGCTGTGGAAAGGGTAGGAGTTATGTTTGTTACAGCAGCCTTGTCACTCGGTGTACATGGAACTGCTACTGCAGCCTGGTCCTGCCTTGTGCTCTGTGCTGCCCTTGCCTGGCTGCTGCACTAGCAGGTGGGTGTCTGTCTGCCAGAAGAAATTGGGTTGGGACCCAGTCCTGACAAATAGCTGCGGTCACCAGGAACGCCTTGTCTTCACCTCATGTGAACCTGCGTGACCCAGCTCCATGCAGGGAGAGCCTGTCCCCTTCGGCTGCCGAGCAGCCTTGTTCCGTTTGGTTCATATCTGCTTTCTTGTCAAAATGACTCAAATTTCAATTCAGCCTACTACTGGTATGGGGCAGAACTTCCCTGGACTCAGTAGCAGGAACTCCTGCCACTGATGTTTGATACGGCTACTCGTTCCTTTTCCTTGCGTGCAGACCACAAGCTTGTTTTGCCTTGGTCTTTCTGCTGCAGCTTCTCTTCTATCCCTGCCTACTGAAAGTGCTGTGTGCACTTTCTTGTAGCTGGGCAGTGGTGGGAGAGAGGCAGGTGACAAAAGATGACACACACCTAATCTGGTCTGGTTTGGTCCTTTTGCCTTTCTCCCATGATATTTGCATTTCATCAAGAGGAGAGTTGGAGGAAAAACTCTATGGTTTTTCCTGCTGTTTTTTCCTATAAATCCGTAGCTGAAAAGAAGGAGCTGGAAGCTCAGTAGCTTTGACTGAAGTTTTTGAGCCTCTCCTGGCAGGGCAACTCAATCATGTATCATGTTGTTGGTAAGTGCCCTTAAATGAGCTTGCTTCTGCCCATCTGAGATTTCATCTTTTCAGATGACTGCTTTTAACCTGAAGTGGAAGTGACATGAAGGGTGCTCTCAGTTGGCTGAGAAGTCCAGGTAACAAGGCTACTATTGCTGGGGATTGATTTTATGATTATAAGCGCCATGTGAGCTCCCTGCAGTAAAGCATAGGAACATTAGCTGGGGTCCAGGTTTTGTCCCTGTGTGAGCTGCTAGAGGAAGGGAGGTGGCCAGCCCCACCCCAGAAACAACCGTGGCTGTATTTTCCGTATTCCTGAGTGAGTGAGCAGTGTAGACTCCATCCAAAGGCTTTATATAAACCATGCACCTTTGAAATACTGTAAAGAATCTAGGAGTAGAGGTTGGGAAAAAAAAAAAAAAGAGATCTACACCAACTAATATCAATTCTTTCCTTTATTTTCTTTCCCTCTTATTTTTTTGGTTGTTACTGGGGACTCTAAACAGCCTCAGTTAAAGATGCCTTAGTTTTCCTTTTGCGACGCTGACTTAGGATACCTGTGGAAACAGGACATGGTTAGTGCAGGAGTGTGTGGTTCACCCCAGATTAGCCTTTGTTCTGAGATACAGATAATGACTTGTTAACAAACCCCACACATATTCTGTCCACATTTCTGAATATTGGTTGCTATTTAAAAAAGTACAATGTTTGATTTGTTGATTTAATCACAAAACAAAACACATGAATGGAAACACTCATTTACGTGACTATTGCTTATACATCTAAGATGATGAGTTGACTACAAATGGCCACACGTAGTTCCTTAATGAGAGAGAGTGTGTTCTTACTAAGACCATACCAAGGCAAAAAACCATTCAAGACTGAAATATACCGTGCTTGAATTCACCTTTAAGTTATTGAAAATGATGTATGGGGGGCTGGGGTATTTGAGGGTTGTAATTAAATGAAATCTGGCTTTTTGCCTCTGTTACAATACACACAGTTAATAAATGGAGAAGTCCTGAGGTTGAACACAGCTCTTATGTAAGCTGCAATGTTTTCTTAACTTCTTAAATTGTATACTGAAAAAAATATTTTTGTATGCATCTCTTCATTACAATGCATGCATTGTGGTGTGAAAGGGCTTCGGTAAAAGGAATATGTAAACAGTTTTAGAGAATTTCTATATGTGATAATTTTATACAATATGTGTAGTAAATAAGAGTATTTCTGCTAAATGTTTGTGTAAGAAGCTACACTCTGGTAATACAGGGAATGTCTAATTAATGCAAATAGTTGAACTGTAGAACTGTAAAAATAATTTACAAAGCAGGTAATTATACAAAACAAAACCTGATTCTCAAATTTTCCTTTATCTTGTCTTTTAATTCAAGATTTGGTGCTTAATTTAAAACTCTAGGAATGGATTTTTTTTTTTTTTTTTAATAAAATAGCTTGTACTTCATTGAAGACTTGCCAACTCTGAAAACATATGAATAAACTAATGTATTTTCTCTGCATACTCTGTCTATCTACAGCTCTAGGCGTAATATTAAACACATCTGGTCAAACCCAGAGGGGTGTGTGTGCTGTTGGAAGTTCGGTGTGTCTGGTTTTGGATGTGTTGTGATAGAGAGCTCCTGTAAAGAAGAATGTGAGGGAACAGGGTATCCAAATGAACAAAAAGCATTTTAAATTGAACAAGTGTTTCCAGCCGATCTGGTCTATTGTAACTGAGGATTGCGATGTTGAAGATACCTCTAAGTTTAGGATTTTGCTTTGAGGTGGTGCTGTCTTACTGAAAAAGGTGAAAGCACATGATTTCAACATCCAGTGATAGCTAGTGTCCTCAGTTTTCTTACAGCAAGTCAGGTCAGATGCTGTACTCATTGCTCGGAATGCTGCTTCTTTATTCCTTTCACTAACAGCCTTTAGTAGTGTTCAGGTCAGGCCTTTCAAAAATCCCACACTCCCCCTCATTTCACAATAAATCAACCAGGCAAGAGTTTTTCCTCCCTCATTGAAGTTTTTAAGTGAAGGTTTTTTTCCACACAGATGGTAAATCTTGATAGAAAGCATTTAACAGTGTGCACTAACAAACTTATACAACATATACATTACATATATATATTTTTATATATAGAATGTTCTATATACAAACATATACAACTTTTTAGATCTCTACAGACTACAAGAAAATTGATAATTATAGTCACAAGTGGTGAACTTAACAGAAATAGTAATTTGTAACTGTCTGGAAATATGTAAAATATGTAAGAGTGGAAAGCAAGATACAGCTGTGACCTGATGGGGAGTACTAGAGAGAGGAGAGTTGCTTAGAAGTTTAAGTATTAAAAATTGTAAGTTTGAGGGATGCTAGATTCTCATTTCTCTGTTTCCATGCAAATGGAAATCTACTGGCAGGTTTTTTTCCCCCGGTGTTAAGCTAGAGACTGTTGGCAGCCAAAGTCAGTCAGGCATTGTGTAAAAGACTTGTTGAATACACTTTTCCCTCTGGGTGTGCTATAGTGATTAGCAATTAAAAGTTGCTCTTAAATTTTTACATTTGATTCTCAAATGAGCGAGTGGGTCCCTCTAGCTCCAGCCTGAAGACGCTTCCACTGAAATCAAGGTAATGAGGATCTTTGCAATATTAGCCACCCATGTGAGGTACAGCAGAAAACTTGCGCAGAACTGGTAGCTTCCTTGTCATTGAGTTGAACCAACTGCTGCCTGAGCACCAGGTGCTACCACTCACCTGGGCTGTGTTCTTAAAGGCTGACTGCGTTACACCAGTTCATAGTGGAAACTGGCCCCGTAGCCTGTGGTGCTAGTACAAGTGCCACACTGGAACTGGTGATGGCCTTTCCATCCGTACCGGCTCAGTGCAGAAGCAAGCGTAGAGCTGGGTACAGAACAAACGCTGGTGGGGCGGCCTTGGCTTGGTATTAAGATTGCTTAACTTCTCTGTAAAAGCAGAGAAGGCAGGAAGAATAAGGGCTAGAAAGTTGGTTGGAGGGTTTGAGTGATCTGCTGCCCCAAAGGATTTTGTTGCCCAGAGACTAGTGGTTTTGGAGTACAGACCAGAGCACAGGCAGAGTGAATATGTATTTAAACAGAAGATAGAATTGCTATAATGTTGTTCTCATTCTCTCTCAGAAATATAATGTTATTTCTCATTCTAGATGCTCGGTTACAGTGATGCTTCCTCAAGTGGCCAGTTCTGTGACGTGGCTGCTGGAAGGAATTCCCCAACCCAGTTCATATTGGCATCAGAGCGGTGAGCTTGCTGTTTCCTCAAACACATGCAGACAGACATACATCTGCTCAGGTCATGGACAATTCCTTAACTCAGCAGGAAACTAGGCATTGCTTGGGCTTTGACCTTTTTCCCAGTAACTTTCTACAGTTCTCACAATTATAGTGCAGTTTCTCCTGTGACAGAGAGGAACTTACGTCTCATTCCCAGTTGAGCTTGACCTGTCAGGGCATCATTTTGATTTTGCCCACAGAGAAATGTAAAAATCCTGTAAAGCACAAAATTCCTGTTGTGCTACAATGTGAATTTAAAACTTAACACCTCAAATCTATTCCAACACTTTAACTTGCACAGCTGGGATGACAGTGAAGCCAGACTTCTGGACTGTACAATTTCCTGGGCTCCATTTTATTGTAAGAAAATGAAGGACACGGGAAAGGCATCTTTGAGAGAGATGAACACTGGGATGATATAAACGCCAGTGAAGTTAAGATCTAGTTGGGAGGGGGATGCTGCGTGTCTGCATCAGTGTCTGTCAGAACTCCTTGAAGGGACAGAGGATGTCACTCTTCTCATATAGAAAACTTTTAAATGCTGCTTTTCCACCTTTTCCTCACTTTCCTTTTCTAATTTGAAAAAATGTCCTTGTGAAAACAAGCCTTCAGTGCCTTGTTTCCAAGCCAGTCTTGGAAAAACTTCTAACTTAACAGTTGACCTGTGCGGCAGTGAGGCTCTTGTAGGCTACCGTGACTGCAGCACACTCATGGACTAGGAATAGGTTCTACCTACTGTTTTCTTCTGTAGCTGCAGGTTGGAGAGTTTTCTGCAGAGTTTACTGTAGGAAACCAAACAAGCCACTTTGAAGCAGAAGCAA
The DNA here is from genome assembly GCF_035582795.1 of Mycteria americana. Taxonomy (NCBI): domain Eukaryota; kingdom Metazoa; phylum Chordata; class Aves; order Ciconiiformes; family Ciconiidae; genus Mycteria; species Mycteria americana. Next base: position 90,996,640 of record NC_134365.1, read on the forward strand.
ATTACTTGTAGCAGTGTGAGCAGAAAATCAATTGCCACACACCTGGGGTGTCATTTTATATATGTGCCAATTCAGCACCATATGTTGACAAATGCTTTTCATGCTCCTCCCCTGGCCCATCGTTTAGTCTTAGTGCTGTGATCTCTCTCCCCCAGCTTTAGGGGGGCTACTGTGCAGTTTCCTTAGCATAATTTCAACTGACCACTTCAGAAAAATCGCTGCTCTGCAAGCTGCTAAGCAGCTTCTGTGAGCAGAACTTGACAGGACTCTCCAACTTGTAGCCCTGCGGTTCCCATGTTGCCTTTCCTAACTTGAAGAAGCGATTTCCTAAGCTGGTTTTCTATTCCTGCTACTGAGAAATAAGGCAACCAAGTGATACAGACACCACAGGGATGAAAAATGCCACAGCCCCCTTCAAGGACAACTGAGATGAATCCAGAGCACATTTTAAAAAGTACAGATAAGGATGACATGTCATGTGCTCTGAATTGCAAATAAACCATCTATGCTGATGTTTTAATGACATTTCAGATAGTGCCTGTCTAGCTACTTGAAAAATTTGTAAATTTTGGGCATAGGATTTTGAAGTTATTTATTCTTCTGGTAGGAGTTAAACAGCACTGATTTCAAGCAGGGTTTTTTGAGGGAAATAAGTAGCAGATAAGAAAATGCAGCTCAACTCATTTTTATGTTGAGAATGGTAGGAAACATGCCTGAAATGTACTGGCTTTTTGTAATGTCACTTTTAAAAAATAAAGATTTTTGCCATTTAAGGTTTTTTTTTTTTTGCTCAGAATAGAAATAAATCCCATTTTTTTCAGTCACAACATGCTTTCTTTTTCTCTTCTTTTTTTTTTTAAGATGTCAATTACTCATGCAAAGTTTTATAAGTGCATTAACATTTGAGTTTGTACAGAATATTTTTAACCAGATGCACTCCCCACAGTTCATACCTACAGCTTCTGAAAAACTACATGCCACAGTGATGGTTGAATTCCTTTTGGAAAAAAATTGGCTACCACTTGAGCCAGCTGTTGGAGTAAGACCTACATGATTCTAGCTTCCATCTCACGGTCTGTAAAATTTCTCCTTGACTCCCACTGTGATGAATCCAATAATAGTAACAGGAAAACATCTTCTAGGAGAAAAAAATGTCTCTGGCCAGTGACTGTTAGATTTGGGAATGAATGTTGCTTCCCTGAACAGTGTTCTTAATAAAGCCACAAGCAGCTTCTTTGAAAGTCTAAAACTGGTACCACTTTTTGTCCTTGTATTTCAGCATCACCTACAGAAATGGGAAACAAACAAACAGATATAAAACACTGCTCTGCGTATGAGGTATCACACATGACGTAGGCCCATTAACTGTCACAAACTTCGTAAGTAAAAAAGGAAGAGCAATGCAGTACTTTACTACCAGTGTCATCAGGTCTTGAGGCCACTGAGACCTTGTATTTAATTTCATAATTGTTACATTTAAAAAAAATTTTAAAAAAAGGTTACCTGCTATTGCTGTTCATTAAAAGATATTCCTGAGGAGCTTTAACTACTTTTCTTCTGCAAAAAGTACAGAGGTATGGGAATAACCAGGAACTTGCTTTTTACTCCTATAGAAAGAAGCTTATCTGTGGAGCATAGTAGATATGCCCTGAATAGATAACCTTTTTGTATTTCAGGGCACGTTCTTTGCCTCACACTTACAAAAGCCAATAAAAATGTAAAGGTCTTGTCCAGAGATGTGATACGTGTTAAATGAAAAACATGCATTTTGGGAAGTGTTCTTTAATGTTGCTTTATGTTCAAGGAAAATAACTTTAATTGATTCCCAGCCTTAACAGCGTGGGATGGAAGAGCTTTCCATTTCCAGCTCTAAGCACAGAAGCTGTCTATTCCAGGCAAGCCTTATTCTATATAACTGTACCACAGCATTGCACTAGAAATGTTCTCTTCTTCCCAATAAGATCTGTAAAGGTTCCTATATACACATCCACCTACCTCTTTTCTGCCCTACTGCATAGATGTGCTGCACTAAGTGGCTTTAAAAAAAAATCATAATGAAGTAGTGAGAAAGGTGAGAGATGAGAATTGCCATGTTCTAAATTCAGAGGCTAACAATAGATGCTCATTTATGAAAACGTAAAAGGAAGGAAGGTGCAACAGAAGTTTATTTTTGGCATTCTCATTGTTTGGGAGCAATGAAAATGGTGTGTCAGTTAACTTGAGTACACCTAAAACAACACGACTGGGTGAATGGGGAGAACTGTACTTGGACTTTCCCAAAGGGAAGCAAAGGCTCAGTTGCAGAGTTGGCGGTTCCTAGTTCTGGGTGTGTGATGCCAGGGCCCCTACCTCGTGTGCATGTTTGGAAAATGCCTCTGCGCTGGCCATCATGCTTGCAGTCCTTTCATCCAGCTCTCCCAGTTTCTGTCCTCTCTCATCAAGGGCAATGCGTGCACGAGTCAAGTCCCCAATGACTCCTCCTGCGGCTCCTCTCACGCCTTCAATTCCACCTGATCCAGGGATGTGCTGGGCAAGACTGCGAGAGGCTTTTCCTGCTGTGGCCTCGCCAACTGCAAAGGAGAAATGGACAGACAGGAATGAGTTCCTGGCTGTGGTTCTGTCAGTGCTTCTCATCCCTGAGCTGCAGCCTCGCAGTGGTGATGCCATTTAATGTGCTGATGGCACGTGTGGAAGACTTTGCTCTGTGCACTAGCACAGCTACAGTGCAGTTGTGGCCTGCCTCCCGCCCGTTGCTCAAAAGAAGCTGTCAAGGTGAAGGATTCATGGGAAGGCAATGGAGGACCCTCCCCTTTCTTCACGATGTCATTGTTATTTTTTCATCTATGATCTAAATCTTGTGTACCACTCCATTCTTAGATGACAAGGGCAGGGGATCCCATGAATTAATTTCTGCAAAAAAAACCCCCCAATAAATTACTTACAAAGCTCCTCTCTGTCAAAAGCTTGTCCACTTCCTCCAAAAAGTCCTTTGAGAAAGCCTCTGTTTTGGGCTTCTGGTGTTTCCACAGGAGTAAACAAATCCCCAAGCATGTCCTAACAAAGTCAGACAAAAGTCCATGTGAAAAATTAGTGAAGTGAAAGCAGTTCTAGGTGTTTTCTTTATTTGCATTAATGAGCCACAGGCATTGGATCTAATCAACGAGTTTTAAAAGAGTCTGTTGTGTGAACAGTATTGATTACTTAACATTTGTGTTTCATGACAGGCAAATACTTGGGCTAACTAGATTCACTCATGCTTTCAAAGGGACTTGGTTTGTCACTGCCCAGTCTTATGTTAATTACCACAGAGAAAAAAATTTGTAAGCAATACCAAGTGAAAATACCAGTGATAAGATCACATTTTGCTTAGAAACAGCAGAGGCGACACTATAATTGAATAAACGATTTGTTGTGAATTATGTGTTTTGCTTTAGTGATTATGCAGGCAAGCAGGGCAGTCACTCTGTTTTTTTTCTTTATCGCGTACCCAAGTTCAGTGCTTCCTAGCAGTTCAGAGAGTTTGGTGGTTTGTTGTTTGTTTGGTTTTTGTGTTTTGGTTTTTTTCTTTTTAAACAAAATCCCATCACCTTCCATACAACCTCCCCCCCCAACCCCTATTACTGGGCATGTTGGGAGTGCCATCAGTAATGCTAAATAAGCGTGTCTGCTGAAGGCACTGACTGGGTGCATGACTGAAGTCATGGTGCCAGATCTTGGAGCAGTAAACCCAAACAAATCTCAGGCTCAGATTTATTTGCAGCAGTACTAGGAAAACTGGGCTCTCCAGAATAAAACTAATAAAGAAAGCTTGCAGTCCCATTAGTGTTTGAAACCAGTGAGGCTGTGTGCACTGAGAACAGTTGCTGCCCTGTTGCTCAGCTCTGTGTTTGCTTATCCAAGCCTCAACAAGCAGATACAGCTGTTGTGCTGCACAAAGCTCTCGGCCCTGGGGAGGCTGAGTGCTAGGGCAGCGCTGTGACTCATGCTTACTGCTCCTCTGCACAGTCACCTGCTCTGGGGAGAAAAATTACTGCAGCCCTTCCAGCCTAAGTGGAGGCTCTCACGCAGCCTGGCTTTGTTTTCCTAGGTAGCAGGTGATACAGGGTCATCTGCTTTTTGTACACATACAATGACTGTGCAAGCCTTTTACTGTCCTCTTCACATAAAAGCCAAGATATAAGCAGCCACAGTCCGGCAGTACAAAGAAGTAAGGGCTGTGTTTCCCTTTGGTTGGTTGTCATATGATGCCATGAAGGTTAATTAAAAAAAAAGCTAGCTTGTAACAGCCTCTTACTATGGGTCCATATTCTAAGATACATTGATCAAACCTTTTGATCATTTTAAAACTGGTTCCCTGCAAAATAATCTCTTCTCTGATGCGCAAGAGCTTGTGTGCAATGCTTACTCCTCACAGTGCTTTTTTCAGACTTGAGACAGACAGTGCTGTGATGTGAGTTGAGCAGCTCAGCACATGTTATTCCCTAGGGCATAATGAGTGCTGGCAGGACCATTTCTTTTTTATTTCTATCCTAGTTCACTGCTAATTATATAACCTAGAACTTATTCCCCCTCTTTTTTTCCCTTTTATTACTCATGTTTCTCCCTGTAACCTCTCACAATTCCTCCTCTTCAGTAAATGACATTTTAATTTGCATTTTCATTGTAAAAAAAAACCCACAACCCAAATCTAACATCGTAAAGACCTTTTGCTCATAATTACACCATTTCTATAGATATACTGTATTTTAATGTACAATAGGAGATGCTTTCCTCATGTAGAAGAAGGGGAGTACCAATTACTGGAGTAAAAACAATGGTAAATAATTTAAAAATATATTAAAACAGAGCATATTTTTTGATACTAACCACACTGGTTTGTCTCATGCTCCCACCTATCTACTGAAAGCTGCAAGTATTAAGATATTTTTCGAGTTAAAATAAAAAATGATAAAAATATGGGAAGGAATTCATATTTTCACTGAGGCAGTTGCCGTGTGGTTGGACACATGCTGGTACCAACTGCTGTAGCTGCTATCCATTTGTAGCTTCCCCTTCTTTCCCTTCAGTCATTTTTAACTGTTGGTCTTTCGTACGGGAGGACTTTGAGAGAAGCAGGCTGTGAAGAGTCTCATTTGGGCACAAATCTGCCTCTGTACGGAGCCAGCAGAGATGGCAATTATGAGCAGGCAGGCTGTAGGCTCGGGCCAGCCATTAGGGCACAGGAGCAAGGTAACAGTGTCATGAAAAAGTCCAAACAGCAACAGAGCTACTGACCTCTCTCTGCTGCTCTGGCATCATTCAGCCAGGGCAAGTGGAGAGGAACACGTCTGTCCTGTGCCTGCAGCACAGCCTTCACTTCAAATACTAAAATCTAGCAGTAAACATGGAAATTTACATCTGACAAGTCAGGCCACCAGCCCTCCCACACAAGCACAAAGGCACCAAAGTAAGGGTTTGAGCCCTACCTGCAGATTGTCACACATCTCCTGGCTGTACGTCAGGCGCTGGATCTCTGTGGGAGAGCTGAGATACAAAGCTTGCCCTTCGTTAGTGAAACAAAAGGTCCGCGCTATCCTCATGTCTGTTACAGGCAAATAGTTGACGTCCAGCAGTGGGCGAAGGCTGGGCAAGCTGAAGAGAAGCAGATACCTAGGTTAGTCACCAGTTGCCACACACGGTACACCTACTCTGTGGCTGCATTTTAAACCAACATGTAAGTTTATGCTTTTAATAACTGGAACAGTTAAAGTGCAGCTCTAAGCTGAAAAATTCTGCCATAAACACGCTGCCTTCCCCGCCACACTTTGTTTCCCTGCATGGAGAAGTTTCAGTTGCCTTGCCACAATGACCCTTAGGCTCCTGCTACTGTCTGGATTTGGGATGTGCATGTGACACAGTATGGCTTGTGCCACGTGGCTGAGCAGTTTGCAGGGCAAGGCCTGCCCCCAGTAATTGCACAGGCAGCTGTGGGAAATGGCATGGCAGGGCCCTCCTTGCACGCTACAGACAAAGGCTCCAGCATTGCCTTTGCTGTCCTCCAGCTTCTCCTGGTTCACTGTCGTGGTCAGCACTTTCCAAAATCTAAATGGCCTGGCTGGGGAAAGGGGGTGCAGCAAGGCGAGGGCACGACTACAGGGCTGCTGCACAGTCAACTCAATGGTGGAGATGACAAGGAAGGGAAACCAGGTGCTCTGAGCAAAAAATCTTCCAAAACAGCAAATGGGACTTGCTACTTCACACTGGATAAACGCTACCCTTTCTATGCCTGACTTTTTCTATACTCCTCTATACCTGACTTACCATAACTGAGCAAAATTATCAGGGTTTTCTTTTATGATAGTTAAAAGTCAAGAGCCATCAATTGTCATGGGTGGGGGATTACTGTGAAATAAAGGCGTTTGCTTTGCTGTGTAGATGCTTTAACTCCCCATGTGGAGACAGGCCAAGGAACAGGTACGGCAGCAGGCAAGGCAGGGCATTAAATGCACCCACCAGGGAGTTATTGCAGAGCATCAGACACTCTGGAGCAAACACGAGTGGAACGTGACAGCACTGTGCCACCTCTTTGCTTAGTTTTGCCACAAGATTAGTTAGATAAGTACCTCAGTGTCATGATGTGCCCATTGGCACAAAAGCACGCCAGACAGACGCTGTTACAGAGGGTGACCACATCTGCTCGCAATAAAAAGGACGTTTCGGTGATGTTGTGGACATAAAGACACGTTTGGGAAGGCAATGAGAAGACTTTGGCTTGTTTTTCTGAACAAATGACTGCAAATTGATGATCACCCATATCCTGGGAGGAAGAAGGGGAATGCATGACAAGTTTCCTTTTTCTTGTTTTTTCACCGTCATCAGCACTGTGTGGGTCCCTCCATACTTCATACGGTGGATGTGTCAATGTCCCCATGCAGTCCAAGCACGCAAAGGTCAGCACGGCTCCTTTCAGTGTCAGAACTGTGCCTGCAAAATATAATTTCCTCTCACTGGCACTGGCACCACAATTAAACTGGTTGTCAGTAGTGTGAACGCATGCAGCGTAGCTGACATTCAGCTTCTGTAAACAGAGCAAACAGGTTAATCTAGCTAAGGTGACAAGTCTTCCTTGCTCAGTTCTTCCTGACCACACAAGAAAGTGAACAAACAGGCTGCCAGTACTGAAAAGGTCTCAGGCAGCCTATATCAAATAATCTATATAATACATGCTATTGAATACCATAAAGATAGGCTGTTGTTTATCTCTACATTATACTAGTAGGGTATTTATTCCCCAGCAGTAAAATTGCTCTCCTTAGGCTGGTGACCTTCCAGCATTGTTCTTCTAAACAAACTGGGGGTGGGAAACCTCTATTCCTGCGCATCCTCTGATTTTTGTCATTATTTTACTTTAAACATACTAAGCACATACTGCCTCTCCTCAGACCTGACCTCTCTCATCCCTCTGTTCTCTCTGCTACACCACCTGTCACTCACTCAGCCAAGGATCTCTCCTGGTACATCAACCTGCCAACATTTTTGTTTCCTTTCCTGAACTCCCTTCTGCTTCTCTGCAGCTTTCCGATAGTAAGACAGCCAAACTGTTCGCAGCATCCCAGATAGGATTGCATCAGTTGTACACAGGACTGTAATTTCACAATATGAAGAACTCTGCTAATTTCCCTTTCCTCACAGGAAACATATAACTTTGCCCACAACACAAGGTAATCTTCAGAAATAACACAACCAAAGTGACTCAGTTCACGAAGTTGCGGGTCTCTCACAAGCATCTTTACCTGTGTGCATCCTTTATTTACCTCTACGTAGTGAGTGACCATTGCTTGATACACGTATTGAGAAATTTCTGCCCAAAAGGCTATACAAAATCATGCAGTTATTCCCCCTGTTGTACGAAGACAGATAATAAACAGGAAAAGAGCTGCACTCTTACCACTTGGCGACACCATGACTGGCTCTGACTGCCGTAAATCATCACTAGCAGGCAGATTAAGGGAGAGGATTAAGACCATACCGAGGCCTGTTCCAACCCAGAGACAGGGGGAGACAGCGGAGTCATTCTTTCGGGCAAAGGACTCCATGAAGTACAAAGCCGTAATTGCCTCCTTTGAGTCCCTGTCGATACTGGACACGCTGGAGCTTCGGGAACGGCTGAAGGAGTTTTCCCTATTTTCTGCATAAATAAATACAAGCAAACAGGCATAAGTTGGCAATCCCAGAACAGGCATAAGCCTGCAGCAAATACAAACTCTCTGTAGAGTACAGGAAATACAGAGTTTTTGTAACCTAAGCAAACATTCTGATACTAGAATGATGCCAGCTTGCTGCCAGTGTATAAATAAGTGTGACAAATGCTGTCAGACCTCATCAGTTAGATCTGCATTAGAAATAGCTGCTTATTATGGAGATTAGCATAGACTAATTAGAATTTACAACAGCCTTAGCTCAAAGGACTTGTTCTAAATAGCATGAAATAATTTTAGACCCATATGTTGCCAATGCATTTAAAATTAATCCATGTATCTCATTGCCGCAGGACATGAAGGGAGACGCCATTACCAACTTCAGAGCCTGTGTCCTTTGCTCTGCTCTTGTTTCCATCGCTAGGACGTTCCAGCACTGTGTTCGCAGCCATCGTTTATTGTCAAGCTATTAATAAGTGCTCTCTGGGGAGAAGACACCCATTGCTAAACTGATCTCAGCATCCAAAATGTCTCAGGGTACAAATCAACTCTGGCTTCCCAGGGAGTGAAGTGAGAAACCTGCTCTGCACCCTTGGCAACAACTGCATAGCGAGCCGGCACTGGTCATCTTCCCGCCTAAACTTTAGCAGGTGACAGCGAGAGCCAGCTGCAGACAGAGCTGTATTGTCCTCACTGCAAATGCACAGGTATGGAGACACTCTCTGAGCTTTTCAGAAAGAAATAACAACGAACAGGGTCTGACTGCTGTAGGGCTAAGGATCTCTGCTTTGCTTTGCCTACTGCCAAAGCACAAAGCTGTGCAAGGGAGCTCCTGGCATTAGCAGGAACTGTTGGTGACAACACATGGGAGGCTATAAAGCACACTGAGGCTAAAAAGTTACCGAAGAGTAAAGGAGCCAGAGGGAAGAAGAGAGTAGGGCTGGCTGCTAGCACAGTCTTTGCAAAACAATTTGTGCCAGTGTTGCTGTCTACCAACCTGGCGTCAAAGATAGGGCTAAGATCATTGGAAACCTCACATGCTCTTCTGCAACAATAACAACTAGAGGACCAGGAGGTTCTGGAGATGGAGAAACAGTTGACCTGAGATAAAAGGCTCACTTCTGAACCTATCATTATAAAGTAGATTTGTGTCTGGTATGAAATTATTATTCTTATAGCTCTAGAAGAGAGAGTTGTCTCTTCAGAGCCAGTAGAAATATCTAAAAAGAGGAATACTTTCTGCCATGGTTGAAGAATAAAATTAGAAAAGGACTTTCTCATGTCCTCCATCTTAAAACTGGGCTAATCCTCATAGTATATATATGGTTACTGCTCTTCACCAGAAGCAGCAGTTTTGCTGGTGATCTCTTCCTCAGACAGCGTATTGCAGCATTGTATTCCCCTACCCACATGACTCAGCGTAAACTTCTGAAATTATCCTCTTCACAGCAACTACCTGGGAAAGACTGGAGAGAACCATGGCAAAGCACTACTGGAACCACAGCAAGTGTTACTACATATGCTACCTTAAAAGCTGGCACCCAAGGGGGAAGATTCTCCTGCTGCTCTTTCACACTTGGCCCAGCTTCTGTTCTTTGAGGGCATCCGTAACTTGTCAAACGGGATTTTCACAGGATAGCCGTTCCTGGCACTTCAGTCCCACTCTCATGGAGGAGAAACTTATATCTGCTTGACTTCCAAGCACTGCCTTTTCCTCACCCCATTTCACCTTCTTCATGTAGGCACTGTTGTAGCTCTCTAGTTCTGGCTCAGTACTGCTAAATGTATCTGCATAAAACTGGGATTGTTTATTCAGGTGCAAACACAGCTTCTAATACCTTGAGAATTAGTGTCTCCCATAACCCCAAGCACTTTGTACTTCTGCAGTGGACTGGCTGGCCCAGCTCCTTCCTAAGCACAGTGACAGCTGCTGGGTGAAGAAGGGGAAGACAGCAATTTCAAGGAAGAGATCATCAGGGCTCCACGAATATATATTTTTTTTTCCCCAAAGGGAATTTTTAAAAAATGTTATTATGTAATTCATTTTCTCTTTAACAGGTGTATTAATATCACAGTGACATAAAATTCAAATATGGTGGTGCTCAAACTGAGAAAGATGTTCAAAGGACAAATGCAGTTAGTGTAGGCGACATACACAGAACTTAAAATATATGATGTGCCATTTGCATGTGTCATCAAGCTTTCTCCCTCCCTAAATTAACAAGAAATGTTCCTCACTCCTGTGCAGTACAGTTAACTAATACATCTTCGCAGAACTGGCACTAACAGATATAATCTTTGGGACACTTTTGGGAACACACTGTGCCATTTTCTATTAAATGCACTGCTCAAACTGAAATTCTAAAGACCAGCAAGACACTTGTGAAAATTTGATGTCATTAAACATATCTGAACAGCAAACCAAAACCTATGAAAGGCTGCAATGACTACGTGACTTTACTGACTAGCTCTAAAGCAAGGTAGAAAACTCTCCTCTTTCTTGATTTTGGGATAAAATTTAGTTTAGGCCTATTCCCTGGGACTCCTTTCTCAAAGAAATTATACCCCAAATTCTCTGTTTAGGAACCACTCCATTGTATCCTAGAGAAACATAAAAGCACTTTCTTTAAAAACTTGCCATATCCTTTCCTAGCATGACTGCTATGTTTTAAAATGATGTCCCATCGTCTAAAAGTTGTCCTGTATGAACGCTGCCAATCTGTAGTAATCCTTAACCCAACTGCCATATTCTGCGCTTTCTCTTATATCTTCCTTTTCTCACACTGCATGATGGGTGTAGCAAGAATGCCAGCTACCACATCTTTCTGCATGGGTCTGAACGAGGACCACTTCCAGGTACTGCCTGTAACCTAGGTCAAACAAAGTTTATTTGGACTCCCTGCTTCAGTATGGGCACAGGACGTTCATATATGAAAGGCAGATACTTTTCTGCTCCTCAGTTCTCTTTCCCTCTTCTCCTCCTCTGCAGAACATCCTGCTATATGACACTTTCTCATAAATGTGTGCCTGCCTCTAAATTGCCTCCTGCTTTGAGGGAGTCCAGTATTCCCTTTTCTCTGAGAAGTACATATCCAACTCCCAGGATCCCTCTGCTCCCACCCAGCTGTGTCTCTGAGGCGACCATGTCCTTTTACCCCCTCTTCCTCTTGCAGACCTGGATTTCTTGGCTCTTCTTTTTTCCAAATAGGTCTCCAGGCTGCTCCTGCAGCTAGCAGCAGAGAAGCTGAGGGCACCATCAGAGGGGTCCAGTGTCCCCCGAGAGCTAACGAGTGACTATCATTTGGGAGACATGCTATTCAGGCTGTTAGACTATGAGGAGCTCTGAGCAAAAGTATTATTATCTGCAGTCAGTGCATTTCAAAAAGCTGCATTCCATGGGTTACGGCTGCACAATATAAATACCATGACTCTCCTAAAAGTAGTCCTGCTTTCTTAAAAATGTTTTCATTCAGCCCTGTCCTATGCATGGTTTGGGTTAGTGAGATGCAGATGGACACTCAGGAACCAACTTCCTCCGTAACACTGGACTGATTGTTAAATTCCAGCTATGAGCAGCAGCATACAAATAGAAGGCTTCTGATTTCAAAGCAACTGCAAGACCTCTAACTTGCTACCCACCTCACTGACAGAAACACACAGGACACTTCAACTCACATGCTAGGATAAAAACGAAGCCAGTGTTTTTGAGTCTTACCTTTGTTCATCCATGTGTGAGCAGTATAGTGACGCTCGTCGTGTGAGAATGTACTGATTCCATGTAATTGCTGAAGCATTGCCCGTCTGGAAATGTAACCTACTGCCACAAAATCGCATGCATTGCAAAAGGACAAGAACAATTGAGCCAACCGTCATCATGACATTTATATGAAAGCAGCCCTGAGCAGTTATTGTCCTAGCTCTTTTCTTGCACGACAGAGCTGTCCCGCTGCAGTGCACTGGTGTCTAGGAGAAGATTTAATTTAGGCTCTGGGGGTTTTCTGAGAATTTAAAAAGACAATTTGAGTAAATGATTCCATGTATTTCAACTGTCACCTTTACAGAGCACTTGCAAAGATTTTTTTTTTTTAACTTCCTTTTGTTCAGTGGAAATAAAACTGGAATTTCCTTACCTACCCATGGCATTAAAAAAAAAGAAAAAAAATAAAGGAGGGAGGATACTAATGAAAATATTTATGCCACTGACTTGTGCATCTTCACGGGAATGTTCTGACTTCTCTATTCTCAGCTGCAGCAAAGGCTTTGTAAGGGGAACACATCCTCACATCTCTTCCAAGAAATTATCATCCTGATTATTCTAAAATAATGGATTTAGCACTAACACAGAAGCATAAAGTCATTTTCTTCTTGAAGTTAGGAATCATTAAAGTATCACTTGTTATGAGGAATGAAAGAAAACTACCAGTGACAAAGATCAACATTTTTACTGCAAATGTTTACATTCATTACTGGAGAGTTTTGCCATTGACTGTCAGTGTCTTGGATGCTATTTATAGGTCCTTTCCTGGTTTTAACATAGGGAGTAATTGATCTGCTTATAAAACATTTAAAAATCAACCTTTTTTGACAGGGAAATTACTACATTCTGGAAACAAAGTTAAATGGTTTATATTCTCCTCACTTGGAGATTTCTAAAAGTTTTAATCCCAAATATCAGACCTAACAGAAGCTAATGAAACTATTAAAACATTTGCCAGTTTAAGGATCATAATCTTAAAATTTTAAGAGAAATCTGACACTTTTAAAATTATATAGTCAGGAAAGCATGCAAAGCTCTGAATGCCAGTGTAAACATACAGTAAAGGAATTATACTTCAAACATGAATTTGCACACAGTAACATCATAGAGACACAGAGACTGAACCACGTTACTGACGGCAATGCTTCAGCAACACAGAGGAGAAAGGGGCAGGAAGTAACGCTGCAGGGTTTTCACACATTTAAGAACACTGCACGTTTACTTGGCTAAAAACATCTTCAAACACATTTTAATAGCACTACTCTAAAGCTGCATTCCACATAAAGCAATTCACTAGAAAGCAGCAGAAGTTGTCTTAAGCACAAACAATGCGATAATAATCTGGTGTTTTACTGTGAATGATTTCCTACCGGATCAACTCAAATAAGTTTCCTTAAAACTATGTTGAAAAGCCCGTGAATATACTGCTTGCAGACCATTCAAACCAGGGTGGCTACGTCTGCGCTTACACAGAGCTGACACCTGTGGGATGCTTGACCCTCCCTGGAAAAAGTTCTGAAACGTATTGTCCTGAAGTTGCTACAGTTATAGCAATGTAACCTGAATGGCTTCATAGAATATACTGATACAAGACTGATGTAAATGATGGCAAATAAAGGCCTGAAAGAGAAAATAGATTCAAGTCACCAGACTTGGATCTTTATTTTGATATTTCCAGAATATGGAAAAGTTCAGGCTTAGGTTTTAGTTCACCATGTTTTAAAAACAGAAGGGAACTGTTAGGGCAGAACTATCCTTCATATTAAAAATGAAGTAGAAATAAGCATTTTTAGAGAAGATAGAAGTGTGAGAGATCTTTACAGTAAGTAATCTATCAAACTTCCATATTCAGTTGTATGAATCACTTCCCTTTACTTACACAAGCACTGACTTCACATTCAGATTGCTAAGAGCTCAATTTGGATATAGGTTATAAGTAAGTTTGGACATATATTTTTTAATCAAAGACATCACAATTCTCTAGAACTTAAATCCCAACCTAAAATATCCGTTCTGCTGAAGTGTCTTTCATAACATTGATGGTTTGGGAAAGAATGGTATGTTGTATAACTTTCATATGTGGAAGTACCCAAGAATAAGGAGGAGACAAAAGCCATTACAGAAGAAAAACCTTGGGTTCATTTAATAACAAAGTCAAAATCGTTAATGTTATAATAAAGCAAGTGAAAGCATTTTAAAGGACACTTTTTTTCCCCTCTGATAGATCCTCTGCTTGTGTAACTGAAGCACAGTTAGAAAAGCTTTGCTTTAAAAAAACCTTTTGGAACAGCTATTATCACATAACTTGAACAATCTCAGAATATTCCTATACCCTCCAATCGTCCTCTATACACAACAGCCCACCACCTATTCCATTCTGCCCCAGAAGTACCAGGAACAACCCAACGGTGTGTTCCACTTCCAAAATGTTTCAAAAATTATTTCAGATGTAGAAAAACAGTTTATGTTGATCTGAAGCAATTGCTAGCAAGCAGAAAAATGCTGAAGTTGAGCATGCAGTGCAAAACACACCCTCCAAATTTAACATGCCTAGAGTACAGTGTGAAATTAGCTTAACTTGGAATCAAATCATCATTTAAATTAAAACTGACTAGACATTCAGTGAATGTAAGAAGAATAACATTTTCATTGAGTTGGTGGTTTTAAAAACAAGGAAAAATTTCAGCTTCCTGTAAGAAAACAAGTGGATCCTAACATCCTACTAGAACCTGACAGAAAATGTACTCCAAGAAAAAAACAAACATGAACTCTATCTAGCCCAACAGAGTTGGAATTTAGGCACCAGCAACTCACATGCATCCATGCAAGGCTCTTCTCCATTTCTTCCCAGGCCTTTCCTGGCCATTAGACATGCTCTTTCACAAGGCGCCTCAATCTTTAAACAACCTCCTCCCACTGCTGTTTCCAGGGTCACAGGGCATTGCAAGCTCTGTTGTGACCGGATTTAGGCAGACACACACTTAAACTTCACTTAAACATCTGAGGGAAACCAGTGGTTAGAGCTGATAAAGATTATGATTCAGTCTCAATGACAACAGCTCCACTGGCTTTTTGCAGTCTGGTGATTGCAGCACTCAGCAGAAAGCTGGAGGCCGTAAGCTGTAGACACAAACCAGTCTAAGAGGACTGACTCCATCCATCCATGCCTTCTGCATCTGTGGCCACAAGGTATAATGAGGAACATGTCTCCCCTGGAAGCTGAGCCCCGAATGGCTATGATGCTCAGCTGAGAGGCTGAGCCTAAGGTTTCTGGCCCTTCTGGTCCTATTTTTTATCTACTGTGGACCTAATATAAAATATGAACGTGTTCTGGGGAACTTGAACGCCATTGCTAGGGTCTGGAAACTGGGCTCCCTCTTGCCATAACAACCCACTTTTTATGCGTGTCCTCTACCAGGCTTCCTGGGCAAGTGGCATGCCCCATCTATTTGGTTAGGACATCCACTCTCAGAAGCACTCCCTCTCAGACTGCATCCTAAAGGGATGGATTGAGGTAGGTGGGCTGAATTGTCCCCTTTACTCTCAGGACCAGTTGCCGTTATTTTTGATGTGTCTGTATCACAGGCAGACTGGGCTTTGCCCCCTTGCTCACCTTTAAAATCTCTCTATGTCTCCCTTCTAAGAGGAAGCAGGAAAAGAGAAGTTTTTTATTTTATTTTATCTACAGTAGAAAACAAGCACACACACTCTTATCTCTGCCATAACTGAAAAATAACTTAGCACTATGGACAAGTCACTTCTGGAAACAGTTATATTCCCCCATGAATAATCTATGGATCTTATAGTTCAGTGTTCAAACTGAATACTTTTAAACAGATATGAAAACCTTACAGAAGATGCTGGCATATCCTTCCTTGGAACACTTCCTTTTTTGGTGCCAAGTGTTTTATTACAGCCATACAGAATTTGCTGTTCAGAAATCTTTGAGTTTGCAGTGCCCCAAAAGTGCTGTCATGTTGCTCAATACAGGAAAAAATAATTTTGACTTCCTAATAACTTCTTTTTTTATTTGAATAAAGCTTTCTGCAGTCAGGAACAGACTTTCTAGATATAGAACAGGTCCTCTATGCAACATTCTTACCTGCTTCTCTGCACAGACAAGAAATGTGGTGACAAATTGAGCAGTTAGTGGAGGCTGTGGCTTACCATAGTGTCTCGAAGTTGTTTCCTATTATATTATTCTTGCTGTTACTAGTTACAACGATGCAAAGTAACTTAAAATGCTAACAAAATTGAAATGATTTACAAGCAGAACCAACACCATATTCCCCTCACTGAGAAATAAATAAAAAAAATTTCAAGCCAAGGGCTTTTCCATCTGCTATGAAAGCCTATCTGTGAAAAGCCATGGCACTTAGGGGCCTCGTGAAGTGTGGTCCCATGACTGCTGTAACATGCCCAGTGGATCAGGTAAGTGTCAGTTTGGCTGGCTGCTTGGGCAAGGAAGTTTACCAGAAATCATCCACTCTGCAATATGGAGAGGCATGGCAAAGGGAAAGAGTATGAGCTGTTCTGAAAACCTGCCAGAGATGCAATAACCTCCTCAGAGAATCCATTTCTGCGGTTAACTTCCCTTGTGATCAAAATGAATCCCCCACTGTCTCCCTGAAGTCGCGCCGCTGCCTTAGTAATTTATGTCCATTACATCCTGTCCTTTTCTCAGCAGACATGGACAGCAGATTATTCCCTTCCTTTCTGCAGTATCCTGCCATGCCTTTGAATAATTTTTGTGCTTTTTCTTCAATATTTTTCTAGGTCAAGCAACCAGGTTGTTTCTTTCCTTGGAGGCCTAGGAACCACTACCTTTGAAAACTGCAGTGATTGTCTTCTAGGCCATCGTCACTTAGTTCACACCCACATGTGGGCTTCAGACACAACAGACCCAAGAAAAAAGGAGCCAATGATAAAAACAGAAATCTCCCTCTTCTCCCCCCACCTCGCCACACAGGAGGGAAACCTAATGGTCACATTCACTCATCCAGTCCAAAAAAATCCAATGTGCTATGCATACAGCACTGCTGCAGACAGCATAACAGTATAGCCATAACTGACAAGAGAAAAACTGATATAAATTGTACAGAAGTTATGCAGGAAATACTGCAATACATAGCATGACATCAGCTGAGCCTGGTTCCTCAGGCTGCAGACTTTTTATAAGATAACTACTCCGTATCATATTTCCCAGACCCTGACTACAGCATACTGGATGTATGAGAGCAAATATCAGCCCTTCTCTATGGCTTCACACACATATTTACAGGCTAATACTGATTAAGCTAATACTGATCCTAAGACTTTGGAAACCTTGTTATAGTAACAATAGACCAAAGTAACAGGCTGACATACATACTCAAAAAATTATTGTAAAATTTGCTGAATCTAAAAACCAAACCAAAAGCCTAAAAAAACTCAGTGCCCTAGAACCCTAAAACCTAAACCAAAATCCAGCAGGAAAAAAATCCGGAAGCCTCTGCCAGGCTGTCTACAAAGCCTCTTATGGTGATCCTCACAAATACTTTTGAATAACAAAAGAAGTTTAAAGTATATAGCATCTACTAAATACTACCCATTTCCAAAAGAAATCGGACAAAATCACGCAAGAGACAAAACAACTTATCCCCCAAACAGTTTTAGTCATTCTATGTGCAGACACAAAAGAAAAACTTCAACTATAGAAGTATACTGGATCTATTAAAATGGAAATTGTATTGTACTTGCCATAGAATTTTTTATAAGGTTATTAAAGATAATTACTAAATATTCTTGAGTGGTTCGTTTTGCCAGCTCACAGTGACATTTCAATTCAAGTGCTCTATATCAAATCTTAACTACGTATAATCAAAAGAGTTCATCCAAAAAGCTGAGGTAAATGCTGAAATTGAATTATTTTAAAGAAAAGCTAAAGCAATGCAAAGACTCTGCTCTTAGCATTCCTAGAAAATTACAATGCACAGCAAATCCTTGTTAGGATTCCTTGTTTAGAGGCAAGTTTGTACTACTAAGATCTAAATGGCCTTTCTAGTCAAGGGTGATTAAGCTGGACTAGTTAAAAACTACATAATAGGAAATAAAAATAATAAAAAAAGACAGCTTTCTGTCACTGCTCGTGGGAGAAAATAGATTTCCAAACACAAGTTTTTCAAAGGAAAAACACCACTCTGCCTTTTCTTTCTTCCTAAGACGTATGATATAACCACATATGGACATACATATACAGAATGCTCCAATTTCTGTGTGACTGCAGGCAAGGAGGAAAAAACTGGCAGAGTTTTTTCTGCCAGCACAAGCTCTTGATGGCAACTCACAAGTCATGGCAGAGAGAACCTTTTGGAGAATGCAAAGTGGCTTAAAAAAGCAGAATACTTGAAAAAAGCAAAAACCGAGAAGTACCAAATCTGAAAGACTTCTCAGAGTTAGTTGTAATTTATTAAAGCAAAGAGGACTACGTGCCAGCATATGTACCTGTGCACACATCCATATACCCACCAGCTATACAAGTATAACCACACTGAGTTCCCTCCCACAACAATTTTATTTTTATTCTTTAACGTCACTGTTTTCTTTAATTCAGTGTTTTCTTTAATCTAAAATTACAATTAAAAATTCGATTGAAATACAGATTTTGTTTTCCTATGCAGAAGAAGAGCAGATGTTTTGGGCCTATTCACCTACACCGAAATTCTTGATCAGGCTGGGATCTCTGCTGTTCTAGATGGAAAGGGGGCTTTAACAGATTTAACAACTATGCAGTATTAGCTCTTAGACTAAGATGGACTGTTTTGGATCTGTGTAAGGATTTTCTTGAGTAAGAATAATTCACATTCATGTATATTTTTTATTGCTGTTGATATTTAAAAGCACAATGTTAACTTGATAATAAAAATGTAGTTTATACCCTGTGCAAGAAAGCTGTATCAAAGAAATCTAATCACTAACTCCTAAAAATCTCAAAAACTTCTGTCAAAAAGGACTAGAAGTAGTTTAGAATTTAGAAGTTTAACAATGGAATTTCCTATATTTGTGGTTTTGATAATAATGCAAATAAATTCTTATATTATTGCAAGGAAGAAACAGCTTACTCAAAAGTATGTGAAAACAAGATTGTTTAGAATCAATAATATGCTATTAAGAACTTGCCAAATTCTAATTTCTTGCTAAAATTAGATATAGAATATTGAGCAACTACAGAATTTATTAGCATAGCTGTGAGAATACTGCATTTATGAAACCACAAGATACTATAGGAAAATATGTAACATTTTAAATAGCATAAATGGTATTTGAGAAGTGCTGTATTAAATGTCTGGCTAATTATTGACAAAAATATAACCATAACGAGCTATTTGATCTAGATACCAGTGTTGTTTGGGGAAAAAAAAAATACCAGGCTTTGAAACTGAAACAGCAATAATCTTTAGCCTGGAATAAAATCTACTTGAGTTTAAAAAGCTTTAGAGCTTTTCAAGTTTTTCCGTGTTAGATGAGGATATTGGGAAAGACATAGGTTTAAGCAGTAGAAGTAACCATGCAAGCATAGACACCACTCCTGGGCTAGTTACTTGGCTTTGGAATTATTCTTCTATGAGTGTGGAAGAAATATCAGCACTTTATGAAACTGAACAGTTTACAATATTTTGACCAGCAGAAAACAAGACACCCCCCTCCCTCCATTTTCTTCCTATGATTCATCATTGCAAAGACATTCTTCAAAAATGCTTTTCTATATCAGGAATCCTTCTGCACATATAAAAAGGTAAGAGTCAGCAAAATCTTGACAATCAGCTAACAGGAATGAAGTCGGAAGAATTTATTGTGTGAAAGTTGCTTGAAAATACACTTGATGAAAATGCTGGAAATAGAGTTCCTATTGTATCAAAAGATCAGATTTAAATAAGTAGATTTTGAAATCCAATGTGAGAGGGGAAGACAGATTTATTATTCTAAATAGGTATCTTATGATTAGTCACCAAAGTGTATTATCTTTTTAATCAAATCAATTAGAAGAGGTTGTAAAGAGCAGGAACTGGAAGCATATTAAAAAATGTCCAAGTGTTATCAGTGCCTCAGATACTTAAGAAAAGGTAAGAACCATCTATCCACACACAAAGGCTTTTCTTTTTTAAGTATAAAAAGTGCTTAACACTACTAAAATAGCAATCTCTAATCAAAAGTCTACTCAGGTAGAATAATAAAATCCTACCAAATACTAACCTGAAATACTACCTCTCTAGCGAGGATGTAAAATATGTATCTTGATTCACCACATGAGAATATATATTTAAAAAAAAAATCATTTCTTGTGAACAGATCTATTGTTTATTGCAGCATATACTCCTAAGTAGCCAATAAATTCTTAGCACACAGAGGATTTTTTCATTTTATTTTGGAACAGCCCAATCAGAACGTTTTGCTCAAAGCCAGTTCCACATTTTGGTGAGAATGCTTATTCTCAGTATATTCTTTCTCAAACCTTTTAACTTCTCATCTTCCTTCTCCCTCACCCTCCTCCTTACCCCCAGCCTAAGAATCCTTCAAGGACCATACCACCTTCCACCATATTATTTAGTATAAAAACCTTCAGAAATAAATCAAACCACTTGCCAAAACAGTATGTCTAGAAATTCAAGATGCATGAAGAACAGTGGAATGTCAGTCATTCCAGACAGATCAGTTAGTAGAGCTAGAAGTCAAAAGACTAATACCACAGGCATCTAAAAAAAAGTTTAGGCAAGTTGGACAGATGGCTTTGTTTTAACAAGAGACTATAAATAATCAGAAAATTATTTTAGTCTATAGACCTGCTGAAAGGTGACTTGTACACAAACCCACACACTCAAGGACAAACCCAAACTGTGCTCCATCATATTACATGTTAGTATAAATTACTCTAAAGACTGTCTGGCTCTTTCTTGCAGCAGTCATTTCACTGACTTTACTGAGAGTTGTAATAACATTTAAGTGACATCACTGATACTTTTAAATAGGGATTTTTATGTCACTTACTTTAATTTACTCCATGTCCCTGAAAGGAAGTTAGATGACTATCTCTAGAAAGAGATATACTTAATATTAAACTTGATAAGTATTATAAGTAGTTATGAACAATATAAACTGAATCTTTCATGATGCAGATAAGCAGAAAGCATCATCATGCCATCAAAAGTATCACTGTATTACTAAATGTTTTGTACACAAGGGTCAGTGGGATTTTAGGGGGTTGTAGGTTCTGCCTGCCAGTGACCCTACTTACTCTGGGAGGATGGGAGGAAAAAAGAAAACACAAAGCATAAAAGAATTAGGTAGCACTGTGGCCTGGTTATGTATATGTAGTGCTGATATTGCAGCAGTATCTGCATACACCAATTCCAGAAGAGTTTGGTACTACATAGGATGAAGAAAACAACACAGCAATAGAAACTACTGTGGTGGTGATATATTTTCCACCACGAGTTATTATGTGACAATGGTACTTACCATATTTGTGTAGTGCATAGAAGTAGATGAAAGGGTTATGTTATGATCATCATCAATAACTAATGTGGAGGAAAAAATGGTGATTACACAAATGAAAACTACCCTTATGCACAGGAATTTATAAACACCTCAGAGCTCTGTAAATCTGCTTTAGTACAATGTTCACAAAGGTGCCATTAATTAATGCAAGTTAAAACTGAAATTTATAGTAGTTTATTATTTAGCAGGATTACTCCTTATAACTAATTGCTGAATATTACATTTTGCCATATGTTATAGGAAGCCTACAATGCAATTTAACATTTTTGCTGTTCAGCCTATGACTTAATCTTTGAAGTGTCCATGATACTGTAACATTCTCCTAAAGAAGAGATGGTTGGATGGTCAATGAAGAAACAGCAGTGCCAGTTGAAATGTCATTACTCCCAAGTTTTTGACCCTGTTCCTCTGCAGAAGGTTAATACTTGCCTAGTAAAGTCAGAAAAATAGATCATGTGGGCACTTCTCATTTGCTTTAGTGCAAAGGGAGTTGGATAATGTAATCCAATATAGAAAGCTGTTTAAGCTAAATGTTTCTGTACTTAAGCAGAAAGGGACAACTCGAAGGATCCCTCTTCCATCAGTATCTGTTCTGGTGTGATAGCCTCTGGTGATGGGAGATGACTTCTACCAGAGACCTAATGACATAGCTGGAAGATGGTAACACCTTCAGTGAACACAGCCATTTTGCAAAGAGCCTCTAACCATAGTTTGCTCTGTGTCTCATGGATGAATGTATGTAAATGCTGTTCTTAAATCAAATGGAAGGAGCTGCTAGAGGACACTGCAACAGACTTTGGTATATCAGCTCCATTCCAGTCAAGAACATAATCTTGGAACCCTCTGTGCCAAATTAGGATGTTTTCTTATAGGGTCTCACATATGTAGACACTATTTTTCTGTTGTGTGATCCTCACGGTAGTCAGAAGAAAGGCCGAGAAAGAATTTGCTATTTTATGTTACCATAAAGAAAAAAAAAAATCAAAGATTCTAGCAATTTGCCACTAGTAACAAATGTATTTGCATTAATTTGCATTTAAAAATACAAAATTAGACACTCTGAGTGATATAATTCCCCTTGCTCTGTCTCCATTAACAATCAGCAAAATTAGGGACTACTGGTTCCAGCTGTAAAGAACTTCTGTGGTGCAGACAGCTTTGCAGGTGGGCAGGTTAGGGTACAAATGCTCCTCGCAATACAGAGGGCTAGGGTTGTGGGGTTGTCGATTGCCTATCACTTACAGCATCAGGGGGGGTTCAGGCCATGCTACAGCCCAGACAATAGCCACAGGAGATTATTATCTCTTAGGCACTTAGGACATCATTCTGCAACCTGATTAAAATTAAAACCTGGATTTTTAAAAGAGTTAATTGTTAAAATGAATTATTTTATTATCAAAATATTAAACCCTATAATTGCTCTTATTTAAATACTATTACATTTTTAGTTATTACTAAAATTGAATACAACCGACACTACAGTCCTACACAATTTATTTCATTGCTATGCTTTTTCAGTTTTTGATAGACCGAAGCTTTTCTGTACAACCAATGCATTGTTCTATTGCAGGAATGTGGGGGAGCTGGAAGCCTGGGAGACAAGGGTCAAGGACACCAACAGCAGAGTGGGAACACTATCAAGATTGAAGAAAAACACGTCAGCTGAATGCTTCTGCTTAAATGATCTGCAGTGAAATAGCTGGCACTGCTGAAATTAAAATGGGCTTATTCTAAGTTTTAAGCACAATGCATTGCCATGTGTGGTCCACTTTGTATCTCTCAGTTTCACTGAGACTCTGCACTCAGGTAGATCAAGATTTGAAGACTTTTTTCAAGCATTAAAGGAAAAAACTTATTATAAATACAAAAAAAATGATTAGATTATGGGCTATAATTTTACTGTAAATGGTGGCCAGCAATTGTGGAATTTTATAAGGTCTTCAGTACCAATAAATAAATAAATATATATGTGCAAAGCCTGAACTCACATTCTAAAAATATCTTACTCATTTTCAGGCTTGATAAGTAGAGACAATGAAAGTTTAAAACATTAGTACTACTAGCTGTCACAATAACTGTACATAAGCTGCTATGAACAATTGCTGTTCTGGAACAAAGCACCCGAACCATACAGGCGAGGGGACGGCTGTAAGAGTTCGGCGAGGTTCAGCATACCGCATCCCTAGGCAGCACAGAGCTCAGGAGCAGGCTTGTTAGTAACAACACTAACACACAGGGGTTGTTCTAATTCTAAACAGTCAGATGAAGACAGAAGTTCAGGGCAATGACTAGGACAAGGATCATGCTAAACTTATCTGCTTTCAGACCCGGTGAGAAATTCACAAATATCTAGCCAAATATTCATTGCCACCCACCTTCTGTGGTGACTGGGAGAGAAATCTCCATGCAGGCTGCAGACTGTGCTTTTCTGAAGGGGGGCCTCCCAGGCCCTCGGCGGTTTGCTTTTGAGACATCTGCGCTGGAAAGTCGTTTTCCTGAACTGCAGCTCTGGGACGTTGGACTTGTACAGTGACCATTCACATGATCTGGAAAGTGAATGGAAAAAGTGCTAGGTAAAGCACCAGCTCCCAAAATTCAGATTGGAGGAGAGATGTATGTTCTGATATTTAAGAATGGGTTAAATCAAATCTTCTGAGAATAACTACTTATTTGTTTTATCGATCCAGCATGTATATGTAAGAATAACTCATGATATCTTTAAGGTATACTTTGAAAAAAACAAGGGACATAAACTGGTACATGTTCTTACAGCTGCAGATCCCACAGCATTTTGTTGACCTATGTGAACAGGCAATTTATCAAGATACTGCTGGTAACACTGGCAGCCCTGATGTTGTGTCTCCTAACAGATACCAAATAAATTTGAAAACTATCTTTCCTTTTTGCTCTCATAAAGAACTGCAAGTGTAATTTACTACAGGACAGAATTTAGAGCTAGACATCTTCCCTACCTGATTTGAAGCTGCAGGAAACAGGCAGCCAACTAGCACTCTTTGGGGTAATTATGAAACTAGCCATAATATTGCCAAGTATTTTATTCTTTATATACCACCTCAATTTATTTTACTGCTAAGGAAACTGACTGCCGAACAATTGATTTGTCTGCTACAGATCTAAAGATATGAGGCTAAGTCCTTCAACCCCTGCTAGAGGCCACGGTCAATCAGCACAGCACATGCTGCTGTCTGATGGGGTGAGAAAAAAACATGGGTGCTTTAAACTCTGCCTACATTTGTTTGTTCTTCGTTACTGGCAACAGGTCTTTAAACCACAACAATTCACTGATCAAGGCTTAGATCAGAGTTCAGAGTGGGTTGGACTGGACTATAAAACATTCATGCGATATTTTTCTTCCTCTCATATTGGGTAAGGCAACATGAGAAGAATTACTGAACACAATTTTCCCCTCAACATATGAAAGGATATACACTCAGGTATAATTGAATTATTTTTGATCAGCAGGTAATTCATACTTACTAATTTAAGTAAACAGCAGGTAATAAGCATAACAAAAAGTCAGACTTATGCAAGGACACTGAATATTTCTACTCAAAACTATGGAAGCTCAATATTATAGGTAAGGACAAGCTTGGAGTTTCTGCTTTCATTTTAAATGTCAGGTTATTTATATCTGAGAACTAGATTAGTCTTTAAGATTCTGTATATAAGTATATTCGGTTAACTCTCTTTGATTTGTATTGTATCCAAGGAAAAGATGAATGTTAATATACCAAGATAAATTTATTTCTTGGTTACCATACCATGATAGCTCCACTGTACATGATGAAAAGCTATTTCTATATTCAGATGTTAAAACAGATTCTATACTGAATACAGCATACAGTGTGCTATTATATGTAGTCTTCCAATGTGTAAGTCATGTCCTTTCCATGTGAAAGCAGTTCAGTCTTAATGAACAAAATTGGAAAGAATTGTTCAGAATTATAGTTTAGAAAGCAATTTAGTACCTGTACTACATAATGAGGTGGCTCTGTAGGAGACACAACTTTCACGATTCTTATAATGTTTCTTAATATATGGCTGTTAACTGAGCTAACAGCAGATATAAAACTGATGTGGATGATTCATTCAACTTATAGTTAGGGAATTTTCCAAAATATGCTGGAACTATTCATATATTTCAGTAGAAAGTCCTTTGAGACTGGGGGCTTTGTTCAAGGGCACAGGCTGACTGTTCAACCTCAGCAACAGACACATCCTCATCCAGCTGCTTCCTTTCTTCAAAATTCAGTTTGTGTGAAGGAGTTTCAGCATGATATCTAATTATCTCCAGGGGGATCCTAGGAAGTGGTGAGGAACATAACAGAGTAAAAAAGAATCATATTCTATAGAAACATCAACAACATTTGTGAGTCCCTTTCCCTGAACGTTGTAGAGAATGGGCACAATTAATCTAAATCCCTATTCACTATGCCAAATTTTAAGACAAATGCTGCTATGTTTCTCTTAGTATGCCTGCTTGTCTCAGTTACCTTCAAAAGTCCAAATTAAACAAAAACAATCAGTAGGATCTGGGCACCTAAATCCCTGTAGTTGTTTCAACAATGTTTTTTTGAATAAGCAAAGCTAGAAAAAAAATCAGGCCTTATCCTAGAAGCTGCAGGGATATCCCTTCAAGTGCTGAGGTTGGTGAAATGTTAGGGAGTGCTACAACAATGACCAGAAGAGGGATTTTAGTGATCAGCTACACACTTTTCTGTATTTTAACACTGTTCTGTTCTTCTGATTAGGTATGATTATTTTTAAATGTATACAACAAGGAGCAATGCAGCTTTTCAAACCTTAGTAAAACCAAAAAGACATTGTACAAAGAGTAATATAATTATGGGAAATACAACTGCAACATTTTTGATGAGAAGCTGGTAAGAATCAAGCAGAAAAAGACCACCCAAATCTATGAGAAAATCCTATGTGTGTATTAAGAATTAATTTCTCAAGTTTTTTGCGGTATCAGCTCAGTGATACAAAATGTTTCTAAAGAAAGGTTATGTACTATTTAAGAAAAGGTTCCTTACCGCATTGTCTGAAAAAAATGAAGTGTGCAAGAAAAGTGATAAGAAAAAAGCAATACTAGTTTCCTACACTGTACTTTCTAAGGGAGACTGTGAGGATGCTCATGCTATCACCCTTTGCCAAAATGACTGCAATGATTTACTAGCCCTCTGACAGCCGAGTCATCTGATCCTCCTTTGCCAGGAGAGAGGTCTTCCAATCACCCCAAAGGACAGATAAAAGAGGCTTGTAAAAACCTGGCTTTTTTCCAGCTTTGTTCGATTTGCAAGGAAGAACAACATTTTAACTTTTTTCCTTGCTGGCTTACTGCTTTTGTCATGTGGTCACTGGGGCTTTTCTCATATCAGAAATATTAGTTGATACTGAGCACCAGTTGATATCAGAGACATTAACGTTGGTACTTAAGAAGCAGTGCATGGATTGCTCTGTGCTGTTGATGCAATAGTGCAACAGCTCCTAACTCGGTCTTCTTCTGGAGAAGGCAGAGAATAGTTGCTTGGGGAGAAAGCACTGCACAAAAAGCCCCCTCCTCTTTTCTACCCTTTTCCACCACTGCATTTGCCATCGCCTTCCTATCCCTTCCGATGGGTGCTGCTGCCCATGAGGTCAAGGGAATTTGCATTATACTCTCTAGTGCTCCTAGATTCCAGCAGCAAGTACCAGAGTTACTAATGCACTACATTTGGGCAGCCTGGCTCAGCAGAGGTTATCCTTGAAGCAGTCTCCAGACTGTGTAACAGCCATCCCATTCTGCCAGGGCAGCAGCCTTTTCTCCTGTTTGTGGATAGTGAACTAAATAGCCAGGGCTCAGTTTGTAGCTATTCTGTTCATTAATTTAAAAATGTAAGGCTCATGCAAGCCATTGGAAGTAATCATAGCAGATTACCCCAGGCTACAATACATTAGTCCATTTTATACTGATTTAACTCCACTGATTTAATAAAGCAGATAGTGACAAATTGTATCTAAGATGTATGAAAATATATAAAAGAGAAGTTAATGACATAAAATTTGCTAATGTTCTCCACGTGTTGCTCCTACACTGCAGGTCCTGGTTGTTGCCTTTGTCTGGGCTCATGGCATTACCCATATGAATTAAAAATGCTTTAGCTATCCCTGTTACCAGACAGTAGCACCATTCAGTGCAGTGTGCACCCCAAAAACTGCTTAAAAAAAGAGACAGAACTGTGCTGGATGGAAGGCCAGTGTGTCACAACAAATACCAGTGAGATGATGGGATTAAGAAGAACTGAAGAAGTAACATTAGTTACTATGAACTTGATGAAACTACTGAGAGATGCCTTCTGAGAGACGCAATGTGCAACATGACAGCAGCAAGCCTGCTGGAGAGCCTCAAATTTAATCTAATTTTTTCGAGGAGTACTATACAGACAGGAAGCGTATTATATATACATATGCTGATTTTAGTTTACACACAGTAACATGTATATGTTACACAACCTGCCCTGTCATACAACTGTTTTAAACTACTCGGTGACCTCTGCAAAAAGCAAAAGGAACCAACGATTTACCAGTGAAAAGCTGAACCCTTGTTAAAACCAAATGTATTCAAAATGTCAGTAACAAAGGAGAAACGTGCATTTGCAGTTGCTGCCTAGAAAGTTGTGTTACGCTAGACATAACAAATAATAATAATAAAAGACCAAACATTTTTTTCAGTTCTAACAAAGGGATAAATTCACACAGAAAAACTAGCTGAAAACCAGTTCTTACTAATGATCTGAGAGAGGCTGAGAACAAAGGAATTTAAATACAACTAATTAGAAGCATTATAATATCATCCTAAGTTGTAAGGAAGTAATCAATAAAAGAGCAAGCAAGAGGACCAGAAAGAGATGCTTTAATATGGAGCAGAAAGAACCTGAAAAATGAGTCCCAGAGAATCTCCTCAACAAATGTTGAGGAATACAATCTCTGCTGTTAAAGGGAGGAAAAGTCCATCTGTTTCCACTGGGGGATTTTTGTGTATTATCAATAAATTAGATCTTGGGTAATAATTATGGGTGTGACTAACCTTTTTTCTTTACACAGCAAAGAGATACACATTTAAATCAAGAAACAAAGAGATGTCATAGCTGTACAAATGGCCTGAAGAACAGTCGCAGGTTTGCATGGAAAATAACCAAAATTTGTGTAAAAGTAGTGTGATCATTCATTAGTGAGAATATAGACTGACACCTTAAACTTTTAACAAATTATTCTTAAAAGAAAATCCCTTACAAAGTCAGGTTCACAATCTTCTCTTTGTGTAGTTCTGCCACCCAGGCAGGAGAGGAAGTGTGAGCCCTAGCAGAAGAGGTTAGTACAGATGTACTGCCAGCAAAATTGTATATTTACCATCATGTCTTCATCAGTTTGAAGAGGAAGGATGAATTGCCCTATTGACATACTGCTAGTACATTTAGGTCCACGCTAAGAGTATAGTGTGCTGTCATTGTAATATACTGCCTGTGTAATATAATGGTATTCTTATTATGGTAATGAACTCCTATCATGCCCTTGATCCTAGATATCATCATTTTTTTGAAAGCAGGGTGAACAGATTTATTTTTCAGAGAAATAAAATACTGTGAAGTAGTTGAAAATGTTAAGTATGTTGTCACTGACAGAGCCACATTTAAAACTAGTATTTTTGCCTGCAATTATGAACAATGAAACCAAAATACAAAATAAACACTATCCAAATGAAGAACACTAAGAATATATTACCGTATGTCATAACATCACCTCTACATTATCATATCTGAAAAACCAAACCTGCCAGTGCAAATCTAAAAATAAATCTAGCTTTGTTTCCTGAGAACAGTGGGAAAATTTGGACTACTTGGATCTAACTCTGCTCCTCAGATTCCTCTGCGGAATTTAGTGATCATATAACACCACACTACTGGACTGACTGTCTCAAAAAGTACACAGCACTCAGTGTGCCTCAACAGAATAATGTAACATAAATTGTTGCTATGCTTTGTACAGTAAACAGGAAAACACAGACAGAAAACTTGATTTAATTCTGAAACATAAGCATGAAATGTGATACATCCTGAGCTGCACAGAGGACAACACTGAAACATGCAAGTAGAGTGGATGAACCACAAGACCACCTAGGATATCAACTAGTCCTGACCACCCCTTATTAGTAGCATTGCACCTGCATTATCAAGATTGGATAATCTGGGTTTAATTCTCTGTTTCTAAAAATGAAAAATTCTTCAAAGATGTTGGACAGGAAACATTTTTTCAACTTGAACATGACAAAAATAAAGCATGACACAAACTGGAGACTTTCTAAACAAAACTCCACCTTTCCATCTGAAATTAATTAACAAAATGCAAGATAATTACAACAAAAGTGTTTTTTACGCTATTCTAACTAGATTCTTCTGGACATTCTTCCCCTGACTTTTCAAAAAATAATTGTTTTTAACTAGAGGTAAGAATGTCTGAAATAATTGAGCTAGCACCACTCCATTGATACTAACATATAAATAATTTGCTTGCAAATACTCAACAGTAAAAGACACAGACATGGTCAAATAAGGCATTCCAAATATAATTAAGTTTACATATAATTTTTATGCAGCAATCAAACAATTCTAAAAAAATCCAAGTTTTTCCAAACTTGTTAACATTGTGCATTGTAGATTTTTGACAGATTTCATACCAGGTTATTGTAATAAATAAACTAGTAACAATTGTTCATTCTTATTTTAATGTTGCAAAACCAGATTTTATAGTTGATAACTTCTGATTTAGGGTTCTTATTTATCCTTCTTTTGTTATCACTTTGTTGTCAAAATAATTACACGTGGAAAATTATTACTTTGTAAATATTCTTCTGCTTGTACACACAGGTCAGTTACTAAGACTTTGGATGTTGCTTTAAGTCCAACCAAGGAGATAGGACCATCTGTCTCATGCCCAAGTCTCTGCCTAGAGATGACAGTCTGTGTGAGAGCTCAATCCCAATCCAAGTTACTTACTATAGAGGACCTCTGGGTCCAGGCAGGTCTGGTAAATCTATGTGTAGCCCCAGATTTTGACTGCTGGAGAGTATTACAACCTGAGAAGTGTACAAAGATCACAGAATGGAAGAATACTACATATGTGTTTGCATTGCTTGAAAAGAGTGGAAAATGACTTACCTTTGAGAGTCCTCAGTAAGGAACTCTTCTTTAGGTAAAAATAGAGAACTTAGGAACAGTGAATATGTATTACACTATGAGCCTAACAGTTGCATATCATTTTGTTATTATCAACTCTTAAATGTATGATAATCTTTACTGCTTGTTTTGTTGTTTCAGCTAACAAATTTTACTGCCTTTCCTTCATGACTACATTTAACTGCATCAGTTATAAACATTTTAGTTATGGTATCATTTTGACAATTTTAAGCACTTACCTTTCCTTTAAACTACTTGCTTGTTAAATCTCCCGTATAGAACAGTTGGTTTGTTGTTGTTGTTGTTGTTTTTTTAAAAAAATCTGGAAGCATTAGAAGTCAGAACACAGCCCCTTTCTGCATTAGAAATATAACCACACAGCACATGCCTATTATGCTGTAATGGTTGACAGAGTTAACCTGTTCATCAACTCTTGTTGCTTTTTTTTATTCTGGACATTTGGACTGGCAGAGTGCTAATATATCCATTAACACAGGTTCTCTTTTAAAAATGTTTGACCATAAACCTTCTCTTATTTAATTAAGGAAGAAACTGGTGCGGCCATACACCTGACCTTCAGCAGATGAAACAGACTTTTGTCTAGTAGGGTCCTAACTACAGAATATCAAAATCCAAACCTGAAAATGTGAAATAGCAGAGAGGCCAAATGTTTAAAGCCATTTCTGTAACAGTGAAAGCTTTTAATTCAACCCACAATGTTCTTCATCTTAATAGTGATCAAACTTGCAGCAAAAAAGGCAAACCGCATCCTCCACTGAATCAGCGAGAGCATAGCCAGCAGCATGAGGGATGTAATCCTTCCCCTCTATTTGGTGCTTGTCAGACTGCATCTCAAGTCCTGTGCTCAGTTTTGGGCTCCCCATTACAAATAAGATATTGACATACAGGCATGAGTTCAGCAGGGGTCCACCAAGCTGGTAAGGGAGTTGGCACACATGATGTAAGAGGAGAAGCTGAGAACTGAGGTTTTTTTTCTCAGCCTTGAGAAGAGAAGACTCAGGGGAGACCTTACTGCTGTCTGCAACTACCTGATCTGAGTATATGGAGAAGACAGAGCCAGACACTTCTCAGAGTTGCACACTGATCGGATGAGAGGCAAAGGACACAACTTGGAACACAGGAAATTCTGGTTAGATATGAGGAAAAACTTTTTTCCTATGTGGATGATCAAACACTGGAAGAGGTCGTCCAGGGAGGTTGTGGACCCCCTGTCCTTGGAGGCATTTGAGACTCAACTGGACACTGCCCTGACCTACCTGGTCTAACTAGACCTGCTTTGAGCAGGGTGATGGCCTAGACAACCTCTAGAGTTCCCTTCCAACCTTAATTATGCTATGATTTTAACTACAAGCAGAGTTCAGATGATTCCTCAATTCAGCTGGTATTTTCAGACTGAAAAGTGAACAGAAATTACTCTACCCTTCTGGAAGGAGACACGCACTGGACAGTCCATAAAATCCTTTGCATGTAAGAATACATATAATTTTCAATGTATATTGCCAAAGCATTCAAGAAAAGCATTGTTAAAGTTGGATGTCTGAATTGCCTTTTCTAAAAATGTCAGACCAAGGAGGAAAGCAACTCTCATAATTTCAAATTTTCTGAAATGTTCTTTGGCATTGTAAACAGAATTACATATCCAGAGCCAGAAAAACTAGTACAGAACACTCCACTTAAAATCTACCAGTATCTACCAATAAACATTGGGTTACTGTGATCTGCAGTAGCTAAAACTATCAAAAAGTTTCAACATATCTCCACATATGGCATATTCTCACATTTCTCTGTGGAGATACGGCATCCACAGGTGACAAGTTCTTCAGCAAGTATAGATAATAATCACTACATCAAAACAAAAAGGTCAACTAAATTATCAGCCGTATAAGGGTCAAAATGGAGTCCCAAAGTACCTTTAAGTCATAAAAATCCTGACAAGGTTTAACTAGAACACCCTCAGTCATCAGATCACACATTATTCCCTTAAATGCTAGCAAACTACTCCCCAAGCAATTCTCAGTACTGGCAGCACCTCCACCTGAAATAGATTTAACTTCTACTTAACCTCTACTATTACAATTCAAAGTGAAAGGAAGGACATTACATGAGCCAGATCCTAAGAAGGGAGCAGAACTGTAAGGTGCCAAATGCTAACGTATTTCCCAATTAGCTGCAGTCGGTGCTGAGAGTAGGTGATGTATCAGCACTCTATGAAAAGCTATGAGCCAGAGCCAATAGGATGGATGTACAATATCTTATCATTTGAAAGTGGTGACCTGAATATCTTTAAAAGAAGTGTGGGCCAGAGAGTATTGTTATCCTCTGAATATTCAGACTACGGGTACAATCTCAGGCAACAGCCAAACAGTGGATAAATAATCTCTAAGAGCTCTTGCCAGTGTATCCAGGACATTTTGGAGCAGAAATAAATGAAATGCAGACATTATTCTTCACCTTTTCCAGGAACTTTAATTTAAATGTAGCTCCTTACATTGAGAGAGAGAGGCTTTTTCCAGCCTGTTGTAAACTAAGCAATCTATAATTTAACACAGTTTTAATGGCTAGAATAATTAGCAAGAATCTTCTGCCCTTCTCAGACAGTCAGGAAGTGAAACAAGTTTTTTTGTTTTGATTCAGTTTTTTTTTTAAACCTTCCTCTGCAGTTGATTAGCCATGTGTATCTGCCAGCTTATACACTGAATGCTGCTTCCACGTGCTTTATCCTTAGCAATCCACCAGGCTTCCCGGTAACATGAGTACAGAGTACCCAATAGCTGTGGCAGTAACAACAAACAGAATGCCTAAGTGACAATTTGATAATACCTTTCGGTGTGTATGAAGCTTTTGAAATTAATGGAGTTTCACTAGTTTCTGCAAGATGTTGAAATAGACCTTCTTAGACTTATTTTTAGTTTATACTTAACTTGTTTTACATTATTAAAAAATAATGAGTACAGGTAAATAGATGAATGGTAGAAACATCATTGTTCTGGAATCAAAACACAGACAGGATTATGTATTCCATTAATCTTCAAACTTCCCTACATATGTCTTACATTTAAGATGGATCATCATGCCTCCTATGCTCTTAGGTTGAATTTATTTCACTTTTACAGCTTTCCTTTTGTATATAGTTGTCCTGCTCCCCAGTCCTTGGGGTTTTGTGGTTCTTTTTTTGTTGTTTTTTTGGTTGTTCTTTTTTTTATATATATATATAAATCTGCCTTCAATTTGTCAATATATTCTAGGCAATGCTTACAATATTGTCCAGCACCCAGCATGATTACAGGAAAGCTGATGGTAAGGCAGTTTTTTTTCTCTGATATGCAACTTTTTTATATTATGTAGTAAAGCCCTCACCACTTCTACTTACATTGATTTTTTTTCTTGCTTTTCTAAAAACCTATAAATCCAGTCTTTTACACATCAATTTTATCCTTTTCTTGTGTTATGATACAGGATCTGAATCTATTTCATGCTATGTGTCCTTCAAGATTATACATTTTTAATAATACTAACAAAAAGAAGTCTGATCTGTAGAATATGGTTTAGCCTTAGGTCCCACCCTATGGCTATTTTGATACTCTAACTATTCACCTTCCCTCTTAATAGCTGCCCATTTATTTAGTGATAAATATTAATTTTACAGGTCTATAGCTGCCTGCATCACTCCTTTTACCTTTCTGGAGTATTATGAGTATTACAATTTTCCACTCCAAATTTTTTTTTCCACTGTTAATGATGGAGTAAGTTATTTCAACTAAATCGCTCTGTACACTGAAGTCTGCACAATCTGGACTGAATATCCCAATGATTTTTCAACATTTATTTACTTAACCTTTACCAGGAGCTATTAGCAGTTTTCCAGTTCCTCAGTCATTTATAATGTGGAAGACATATTTATTCCCCTGACTTTTGCCTCAGGGAACAGTGCTACATTGGTTAATACATGCACATGATTCCTAGTGACAGAAATTAAGTTCAGCTGCATTATGCAAGGATGTGGTCCAACTTTAATTTCTATCTCTAAAAAGAAACTCGAAGTAATGAGGCATGGCTATATGGCTTTTTCAGTCATTTTACATGAGAAACTTCCCATGAGAGCAAAACTAGAAAGGACTCCTTGAGACTGAGAATATTTAAAGACAATTATAAAAATCTTTGTGTGAACCACACATTCCAACACAAATGCCAGGAGCAATCCCCTTTACATGGATATTTAAGAGGGCATGAGCTGCCCCAAACATTTTTAGGTTATGCAAGATGTTGAATTTTCATTTTAGGTTTTTTGAGCTGAAATTTCTGCTCTCACTATGCATTTCCACTGAAATACTAAAGAAGAATTGAGAAAAAGGTTACAGCAAACTGTGTACTTAACAGTTGGCTGAGGTAAGTCTCAAGGAGAGGACTGAGACACAAATGATTGATTTCTGATCTGACTTCTCAGAAGTTCAAAGACATTATAAAATATAGATGTTCAACCGTCTTATCACTGTTGTGGCATGGAATTTGTACATCAAATAAAGAACATAGACTAGCGCATGCATTGGGTGTTATAGGCAGAGATAAACATCACTGACAACCAGTAATAATGGCTCAAGGGTGTAAAAAGTTCTGGAGCCTTTTCATAGTAAAATATTACACACAGAGTGTGTAATGACTGGCAAATTATGTCTACATGAAATAAATGAATACTAAACAAGCAAAATGCTGAGAGCTGCCAACAGAACTGTATGGGTTAATAGGTGGTTTTTAGAAAGCCATTTCAGACAAAGCTTCCAAGGTTATTGTGTTATCTCATGAATCAGTTGGTAAAATGTTTTGCCAATGAATGTAAGGAAGTTTAAAGCTGTTGGCTTTCGCCTACCGTACCAAGATCAGTCTTAAGATCTGTTGGCAGACTTAACTTTCTTGATCCTTTAACTGAAACAACAGAAAAAGGAGAAAGGCAGTTGTTAATAAGTAAGAAAGAAAAAGGAGTGAGGGAAAACAACATGCCATCTTCTGGTTAATACCATGTTGCAAATTTGTAGCACTTTTTTTAAATCAGCATATAAAGGCAGAATTATGGTTTAAATATTTTCATGTACACCATTCAGCAAAATAAATGTAACTGAACAAAGCAGCACTGGAAAAAACATTACTCCAGCTCTCAAGAAGTGAATGGTGCTTTACACAGCTTTGGCTGTGTGCTGCAATATCTTACCTTGTGATGACAGGAATGATAAAAAAAAAAAATGATATTAAGGCAAATATTGCAAATGCTGGTTATGCAGCATATCACAAATATTTAAACACCTGGAAACAAATTTAATAAGAGAGTGCAATGAAATTATGAGTTCTGATGACATCATACCTCAAGATACCGTTTGAAAAAGAGAGGGCATACTGTACAGGTAATGGAGACAGAACACACTATTGTAGTATTACGGAAAGGAAGACAGATTGCACAGAAACAGATTGCACAGAAACGAAATACAGCAGCTTCAGGATATGATGTGGTGTTATTTAGACATCAAAATATTGCACTCAATTTACTGAAGGTTTAATTATCTGTTGTGTTCCAATTATGCAACAAAACTATGATTTGCTTCTGTTCAAAAATGTTTTCATTTCCTTACACATGAGCACATTTGTAAACAATGAACACCAGAGAACTGAAATGAAGCATGTCTTGTAGCAGTCAAAACTGGCATTAAATTTATTAAAATAACGCCTTAAGAAATCTTTTATTAATTATTCAGAAGACTTAATTTTCAATATGGTTCTTTCATTTTGCATTCATTCAGTATTTTTTCACATTGTTTTCTGGCTTTTACCCCTTACCCAGACTGTCTGTTACCAGAAGTGAACAATGAAGTATTTGTCAGCTAACTATTATACTTCTACAGAAAGTCCCACATGGTAAGTATCACAGTGACAGGAATACTGGGACATATGAATATAAGGAACAAGTCCTTGGTAATTTCTATTTAGTAAGCTTTTAGGTCAGAAGGATGCCCAGAACAGCCACTTACCATTTCAAGTCACAGAGCCCCTAAAAAGAAATTCTGTTGCATTCTTTTGCAGTGTCATAAACTACAAAGCCTGCAGTGTGGCAGAAGAAAATATCAGCTGGCACCTATGTTAGATGTTTTTCTTTCTTTATTCAGGGAAGAGTAGGGGAGCCCTTCAGGCTCTTGAGCAACATTTTGGTATCAGTAGAACCAGCATAGCCCTCCCAGTAACCCATTTCTAGCTGTCACTTTAACTGGATGCTTTGGGACAAGGTGAAGAGATCTCTTCAGATCAACCCATCATCAAAATATACATCACTAACACTACTACGTGACAATTCTCCAATTTGGGTACCAAGTGTTAGGTTCCTACATCCATTTTAGGCACTCACACAAAGGGCAGCTTGATTTTCAGAACAGCCTTTTAAAAACATTCCATTTATCTGAGCAGCTGTCATATACTCTTTCAGACTGTGAACGGACGATACTGCTCCAGAAAATCAGTGCTTTGCTATAGAGAAAGAGAAAGAAGCATCACTTGTGATATAATCTCCTTTAAAGGAAAGGACAACATCTGGCCCAACCAGCCCTCTGAAAAAGGATTACCAATTCCTAAGGAAGACTGTAGGACACTTTACTAACAGACTAGGATCTAGATTAGGATATTTCAGAGCTATAAAACTATCTGCATTTAACACCAAGGAGCTTCATTAGTGCTGTCATCATGGAGGCTTTGAGCTTTGCAAATTGGTGGTTTAACCTCTTCTATTTCTATGTTACAGGTGTTCCTGTATAACAGGAATTAGATGCCTTGTGTTATATGCCACAGCTGTTCCCTAATTGTGGTATATATGTCTGAACTGCAAGACTGCAGAAATAGCTCCCAACTATTTGTGTGCAGGCTTATACAGCACATGCAAAATATGCACTTTCTGATTCCTCTGAAGGACTCTAAACAAGCTTGATTTGGGAGCTGCCACAGCTGCACACAGACAAAATAGGCATACCATACTGAAGGCTGCAATCTAACAGAGTCTCAGGATGCTGAAGGGACTGAGAATCAGAAAGAAGAGGAGTATACAATTGATTAGTTGGTTTATGGGTACAGGGATAGAGTAGAGAACATGGTGAGTAGGGGGCTAAAGGACAAAGGAGACACACAGCATGAGGAAATGAAGGAATTGCAGTTGAGGAAGCCAGGAGTTACTCCTACCACCATCTCCACCACCAAATTTGGAAATTTTTAGTGTAGGACATGATTGTGCTAGGACACAGCGTGGACCACTGTCAATAGACCACATCTTTGAGGGTAAAAAAACAAGAAGGAGCTGGTTGCTTTCATGCTTTACTGTGATTAAAGCTGTGCATATTACTTTGGGGGGGGGGGGTAAGCCTAACTTTTTACCGTTAAACTGATCAGAATGTGGATATTATTATGTAACCTATTTTTAGTACCTAAATCATGTATATTTTACTATCTCCACATTTCTTATAAAGGAGGATCATGTATGTAAACCTATCTTGTTGACAAAGAGCTTTTGAAAACCAGTTTAATTTAAGAATGAAGTAGAGTAGATGCTAACAGAGTTTGCTACCATTATTTGTTTGCATTCATGCTGGAGGCAGCCAGCAGAAATTGTGATGCCACAGCGCAAGGCAAGACAGCCCCTGGCCAAAAGAACTTCATGTGTAAGCAGTCAAGTTATCCAACTGTGGGATGAGAAAGTGGCACAGAGAGACTTAATAAGTATGGCCTAGCAGCTAGCTAAGCTGAGTACTCAGGTCTCCTGACCTGACAATGTCCTATCTCGTAGCCATATGGTTCCTATCGGTCTTTCAATGAAAACACCAAGGCACAACCAACAAATAAATATGTGCTTGCAGCTATGACATTCGGTGGAGTGTTTCTCTCAGCTATGACAACAGGACTGTAGTCAGAGAATTTAATATTATTCAAAATGAAGGTGACTTCATACAGCTCTTTTTCTATTAGGGAGCTTCTGCCTGCGTAACACTGTGGAATATCAGTCCCAGTTCCCCACTGCTAAAACAGGGATTTAAGAGCCTAATATATAGCTACCCAATTGGACAAGGTACACAAGAAGGTCCTAGAGGTTTGGCTACTGGGGCTCAAAGCCAATGTAGAGACAGCCCTTTTCCTTTGGTGGCCTCAAGCAGGGCACCCCAGGCAGCACTCTCCCATGGGAGCTACTTTCAAGCTGAACCTAACTCTCAGTCTGCCCCGAGCTACAGCTCCTGCTGCACTGCTGCCACTTCTGTGCCCGGCATGCTGATCCGGACGTGGACTCATGGACCGACATCATCCCCTGGACTCATGGACTGACATCATCCCCTGCCCCTGGACCTGCCTAGCGACCACTAGGCCGTACTTGGCCCTGCTCCCTTGCTTAGCTCCTGTCTCCTGGGTCCATAGGAGCTGCTGGCCCCTGTTGGTGAGCTCAGGTCCCCTTGAACCCTGAGCCATGCACCATGGACTGCATGGGGGCTACCCCGCTGCTCCCCCTGAGCCAAACACCATGACCCAAACCCAGGTCCCCATTTCCTCCCCTCCGCCAGCTCATACTGCTCCCTGTTCCTTGCTAATCCCTACATACGCATCCCTTCTCAAGATCTTAAGAAAGCATGAATTCACCTGATCAGAAACCCCGTCACATATTGGAAAAAGTGATAAAACGCACCTTGTATTCACACTGCAGGAGCTAACCTCTCTTTAATGATTAATTTGCCTTCTGACTAGTAAACCGTCTTTTTAATTTAATATAAATAAGTAGAAATTGTTATGCTGGCAGTGTTATCAATAATCAAGTTGCAAAATAAATTACATCCTATGTTTTACACACACACAAATTGTTTTGAAACATTTACTTTCTTGCTTGTTTTCCATGAGAATATAATTTTCAAACTGAGTCAAATCTCTTCAGCTACTTTGCAGTTACCCACAAGTTAAAAAACAGTGACTGTTAGAAATTTAATAATATTCTTCTTGAAACAAAGCTATTTAAAAACATTTCATGTAGGAAAGTGGGAGCTTGGCATGGCATGGGCCTAATCCCAGCAGATTTAACCAGTGGAATGAATCAGGATAGCAGCACTTGGAAATCACAGTACGTATAAAAACTTGTAACCTTGCCATTAGGGACCTGTTCCAAAGCTCATGGGAATCAATTGTAGAAATCTTTACATAGACTTCTCTAAGCTCTATAGTCTTAAAAGCACTTGGATGCGAGCCCCCAATATGAAGGTAATTTCTTAAGAAAAATCACAAATGCACTTTCATTTTAGAACACATTTGAGAAGTCACTCTCTTATATGCGAACTGATGAAATTCTTTCCTTCTGGTCTTTGAAAGAAGTCTAAACTGTCCATTGCATCTTACACAACAAAGTTAAATGACCTCTCAAAGATGCATTTTCTTGTGCTCACAGTGTATTCTCAATTACATGCTTCACTATCAAGCTGCATACAAATGTCTAAAGCAGTGAGGGACATACATATTATATAATTATGTATATTATATATATTATATTCCTAAGAGCCCCTGAATAAATTTTCAGTGGCTAATGAGATGATAAAAATGAAGGTAAACTTTACTGGAATGGGTACTGTTCTGTAATACATTATGTAGTAATTAACTCCAGCATTGGATGTAGCACCATTTACATTGTGACCGCTTACAAGGCCTCAAAGTTTTTTATTTTGTTTTAGAGCTACTGAGTTGTCACATGCCATTGTAGAGTAAATGTAGTACAAAGCCCTAACTTTTCACCTTCAAATCACAAACAACAATCAAAATGCAGTTTGAGTTTCTCCATTGAAAGAACATGGCATGCATGAGTAAGAATAAGATATTCTGATTGTATTGAAAAATCCTGATCTCCACTGTTCTTTATATGATCTGAGGGTTTTTTTAAAGCCAATCAAATACCATTATATGGCATGCCATGCTGCATCACTGTTCTCATGAAACGTGCTTTATATCATAAGTGTATACGGTTTTTAGTTTTGAAGTTTTTGTTCCACAATTTTTACCAATATTATTCCAGATATAGCAATATATATGGAATACATTTGATTTACAGTGGAAACTGCCACCACTCAGATATTCACAAAGAAGAAGAATCTTTCAAATGGCTTTATTAACATTTTGTCTTCCTGTACAGTATTGGAAATGCATCACTATAGTATTTAAATATTAATTTAATTAAAATAAGATACCAGTGGTTAAGGAACATTATTCATCTCCTCTGCCTACCATTCTTAAAATGCAAGGTTGGTATTTCTTCACTTGCTGCTACCCCCTGTGTGGCACTGTGAATTTCAGAAGAATTTTCATCAAATGGTTTAATTTCATGTTCTAGTCTGAAAGGTGTTCAGAACGGGAATCTGATTTTTCAATTACGTTGTCTGCAAAGCCATGCTTTAGTAAATAGTACAGGAGGAGCACCTGAAAGGACAGTCCTGTGAAACAAGGAGTATTCTTCAGCACCGAGTCTCCTGCTTGGTGCTGCAACACTCATATCAGTGATAGAACACAAATGCCTAATTCTGATTTGGGGCAGGGGAGAAGAGGAACAACAAAGCTGAATTACAGAGTTGACCCAGACTGGCTCTGCAGAAGCTTAGTCAGAGGTTAAAACATGGATAAGCAGTAGGGTGTTACAGGCAAAATACATTTTTCAGGGAAACTGAGATGGTTCAGGCAGGCTAAGCAATGTTCAGGATCAGACCAAGAGGTGAGGAGGCAGGATATTTTTCAAGTTCTCCAAGAAGCCGTTATCAACACTGTTCTTATGGGCCTGGTTGGAACTGAAATCTGACTAAGTTACTAATGGTTTTCTTAGATGTAAAACTGTTTGCATCTACATTGGCAATTAGTGTGCTGGAGGGATTCTTCCTAGGCGTTGTTTCGGAGTCTCAAAGTATGCATGTGAGCACATCAATGTTGTTCCTCAAATCATTCCCTTTCTGATGGAACTGAGGATGAAGCTGCTCACCAGCGTGCCATCATCTGTGTAGCGTTTGTCACGTAGACTAGTGTCCTCCAGCAGTCTGCACTTTGTGTATGCACTCTGTGTATGCACTGTGCATACTCAGGGCAAGTAACTGGCATGAAGTTCACTGCCAGGTGAAGAACCAATGTGGTCTGGCAAATGTAATAAATTGCAACAAATAAAACTCCGTTCCTTCTATTTTTGCAACCTCATCAGTTGGTGACGTAGTCATACCCAGTAGGAACGTCGCTGGGCAGCAACTTGAAAGACTTGACTCAGCAGCCAAGTGTTCTTTCTGTTTCTGCTAAATTTCTGAAGCATAAAGTCTTGGCCTATCTTCAGCAGAGGAACGTGGTCACTGGTTTTACAAACACAGATATCATGGGACTCTAGGGAGTACAGCACACTTCCATTATGGAGCTTGTGTGCCACGAACTTTAAATAGACCAAAGGCAACACTGGAAGCAGGAGGATCCTGCCTGACGAATCTGTAACTACGCAGATCAATCAGTTGTGTTCTACGAGAAAGAATTGTTAGCCAGTGAAACAGCTGATGTAGCTGTGAGGCTGTGCTGATAAGCACAAGGTAGTTCCGCTCCCAAGTTCTTGGAGGTCGCAGTTTTGAGGTTAGTTACTCCAGATGATTAGACTGGATTTTGCCCAGCTTTAGAGCAGGCATGCTAAAGCAAAATTATTTTAATTTTGCACTAATTAAAAAAAATAATTAATATCAGACACAGTAAAAGTAACATCTATTTTAAAAAGCAGTTAATTCTAATAATAGTTACTGCCTACAAAATTGCAGCTGATTTCACATTTTAAAGATTCAAATATAGCTTGGAAAGCAACATGGAAGGGCTAAAATAGGAAACATTCATAAGTATGCCATATTCTCCCTGCT
This sequence comes from Mycteria americana, assembly GCF_035582795.1. Taxonomy (NCBI): domain Eukaryota; kingdom Metazoa; phylum Chordata; class Aves; order Ciconiiformes; family Ciconiidae; genus Mycteria; species Mycteria americana. Next base: position 91,039,271 of record NC_134365.1, read on the forward strand.
GAATGATCTCCAAAACAGAAAAGCAGAATAAATTTTGGAGCAAATTATTTTAAATTTATCTAAAATAGATATTTTTGATCAATAGCAGAATGAAAAATTGAAGTTAACTGCAGAAAAAGTAAGGTGCTATAGGAGTCACTCGTCTTTATAAAACTAAGCATATGCATATATGTTTACCAAGTCAGTGATCTCTTAGCTTTCACTAAAAAGAAAGAGAGTTTGTAGCTCGTTTCTGGAGGGATGATTGAAAAGATGAATCCCAGTGAGCCACACAATAAATAGTCTGATTATACTGAGTTATCAAATGTTTTATTTTAAAGCCCATATCATGAGTTTGAGGCCCAGCTCAAGAGTTTGAGCTCCTAGTGTTATACCAATATTATTACAGCCTATTTCACTTTGATATTGCCATGTCTACAGAATTTGGGTTGCAAATAGTACAAGGAAATTTCAAAGCAGCTATTTTGTTTTAGTTCCTGATGTGTTAGGGAAACACTTTTATTAGTTTCAGCTTTTTGTAAATTACTAATTAGTGGCCTCCATTCAAGATTAATGTGAACTGTTATAGTAAAGTAAAATATGTGAAATAATAACAGAGGATTTGAATAGCATATTTGTGGGAATTTGTTACCATAACTAAGGGAAAAAAAAAAAAGTACCTATGAATACTTACCATACTACTAGGAAAATAAGTGTGATATTCATACCGCAAGCAAAATGAATGTATCACAGCTATACCTCCTTATTTTCCATCACATTTAAAAGTCCGCTACTAGAAAACAGCTCTAAGCAACAATCTTTAAGACAGTGAACTCACATTAAAGAGATCAGTGCAGACTAGGCACTTGCAGAAAAAGTCTCTAGGAATGAGATGAACTCCACCTTCTGAAGGACTACGGGTAAAATGGGAAACATTTATGAATTTTTAAATGGCCAAGATTTCACTGCTGGGTCAAAGTGGTTGATAAGCGAGTATGTTTATTTGAGGTTATGCTTCCATTTTAAGATACATAACTTCAGCACTAGTGGGTTCTAATGGTTAAAATTTACCATCTCCATATTGCTGTTTATAAAATAATTTCTCTATGTGCACATATGCATAATATATATATAAAATTATTAGGACTCCCTACTGAAAAAAAAAAGTCAGAAAGCCTTTTAAGAAAACAGAGAAATAAGCCTCCAATAGGAGAATATAGGAATATACCTGCACGTTGCTGTTAATTCAAATGTTTTCATACTCTTCACCTCAAGATGCACCACGTACATTTAATTTTTCTTTAAGTAAACAGACTTAGGAATTTATTGTGCTATGTAATAAGCACTTCTCCAGTAATTTCTTCTCTTTGGAACTGTAACTATGCACTTCACTTCTTTGGGATTAATGAAACACAGTGATGCATGACATGAATGGCTTATACAGACTGCAGGAAGAGAAGCCAATCACCTTTACCTGAAGTGGGAGACTTGCAACGCTCTAGCTCCAGGGAAACTGGACTGTCACTGAGTTCAGTCAGGCCTGAAAAAATGGAGTTAAAAAGTTAAGTTACAATCTAACAGGGCATGCTTCAACTTTCTTGGGTGATGATATTCTGCACTTTAAAGTCAGTTTGGAGAAAGGAATGGTGTGAAATGCGAGGGAAATATCTATTTCAGATAACTGCAGTTACCAGGCTGTCACTGCAGAAATTTAGGTCTGGCTTAAAAATCACACCTTTTGTTAACTCAGATTTGTTTTATGAGTGCCTCAGGGTAGACAGAGTGACTGTACCTAACAAGAGAAAACAAGTAAATATAGTTTAAAATTTAAATGTCTGTGATATGAATCAAACTCATTCATCCCTGTCAAACTGATGTGGAAACAACTCTATGCTTTCAACTGCTGCAGAATGCAGGGAGGAAACCTTAAAACAGGGGGAGGAAAAAACCAAAAAGACAGTACTGGTAAAAGAAGAAAGTGAATACAAAAATATCACCACTACTATGCAATATTGGGAACTATTATATGAGTTCACAGAAGATAGCTCATTTTAAGGACATAGAGGCAATCATAATGCTGTCTGAATATAACACAGAATTTTTGGACAAGATAATTTATATATTGTTTATACATATTTGTGAGGAACTCATTTGTAGCAGTCTACCATGGAAGACAGCAACAAATAAAGTAGTCTTAGTTTATACTGCTTAAGCTTGGGCTTGTTTCTGTGATCCAGCTAAGATCCATCTTTGGCACAGGTTGCCTGTACAAGTTTAAACATGCCTTTTGGCATGCTAGGGACAGAAAGTCTGAGCTCATGCTATCCTTTACCATGGGCTAACTGTTGAGTGGGCAAATTGGGCATGGCCATACCTATTCAAATGTACCCTTCATATGTATTCCATGGTGCCCTATATCAAGTGGTTCACACTTGTTATAAGGAGCTCTGACACTTCATGCCATAGGCTACTTGGGACTGGCAGACAGCCCAGCACCAGACATCCATCTGCTAGCAATGTGAACTCACAGCGCTTAGGTCATAGAGCCTAGTGAACACATTCAGTGTGCATTACTGTCGTACTGATACTGTGTTTACACACACTCGGCATATGTTGTATCCTGGAAGTCAAACATCCTATCACAACCTTTCAATATGCTTTAATCTGGCACCATGCCTCCTGCAACATGACATGTTTTAATTTTTATGGTTTCTGGATCCTCAGGCACAGAGGCCCTCATCTCTAAAATTCATATAGACTCTTGTTTTAAAAAACTTCTGCTACCATTTGGTCACCAGTGCTGTTCTCTTTGTATTAAAAAGTGTGATCTTAATGTAGATACTGATATTTTTATTGCAATGTAATTTTGAACTGCTCTGAGAAATGGGGAGAATCCAGAGCCCCAGCAAGCAGAATAAAAAGATCCTACCACTGATGAAGCTGCATGAGTGCTAGAAGAACTTTTAGATTGCTTTGGAAAAACAGCAGTATTGATTTGCCCTGTTAAGTCAGTAGTAATGACATATTTGCTCCTGACTTTTAAACAAGAAAAGATCACAATCTAGATACTAACGTTGAAAACCAAAGATTTTTTTGAGAAATGTAGTTGAGTCTTTCTTTGATTCAACTTAGAATCCGTGAGAGAATTTTATATTCCCATCAATTGTGAGTCCAGTCACTTTTGATGTTACGATAGAATTAAGGAACTGCAACCATTTAGGGAGCCTCTGTATATAGCTTTCTTACAGGCAATCTTAATTCTACCTGACCCTGGGGTTTCTGTATGTACCTAGAGATTTGGGACATAATTGATTTTTGCTGCAGAACTGTCTGCAAGGTGCAGTGGGAGCGAGTTTGGCACCTTCGCATAGCATCAGAGGCCTTGGATAAATAAAATGAAATATTAAACTGTTTCTATTGCAAATGCAGTATTTGGGATATTAAAATTGTAACACTATGATGTTGTGATTAATGAAATTCTTGTATAGTATAATGTATAGTAACTATTGGTGATACTTACAACGTCAAATGCCAGGTCAGATTTTGCTTCTAAATCAAGGGGGGTTTTTTTTGTTTTGTTTGTGGTTTTTTTGTTTGTTTGTTTGTTTGGTGAGTTCACAGAAACCATATTACAGCTCAATATAAATTATGGTGCCACTGACTTAAGTAGGAAACGTACCAAATCGCACCACTGTTCTGAAAACCCAAGAGAATACCACACCGTGAGAATACCACAAGCTCTTTATATTTGGTAACAATTTTACAAATTACAACAGTAAAGATACATTTCATGTTATGGTATTTAAAAGTGGTGAACATGTGAACTTCTCTACAAATCTAGACTTGTTGTCGAGCCACTATCACCTCTAGCAATGACCACCAACAGATGCTTTAAAAAAAAAGTGCAATAAGTCCCCATGTTAAGCATAAGTGGTCCTATGTGCCCTGCACAAGGGCATTGTCTTAATCTCAGACACTTAGATTTGCTTAAGCACTGCCACTTGCAGATTTTCTCCTGCCATAAAACTTTCTTGCTTAGAATTATTATAATGAGTTCTCTCATTATCCATCCATGTATCCAAAGTCCCCTGTAATTGTACTAAATTCTAAATCCCGAAGATGTTATATGGCAATGAATTGAACAGTCATCATTCACTGAAAGGAATAAACATACATTTGTCAATTTTTGTGTGTCACCTTTGATTCCATTAAATGTTGTCTTTTCTTCTCCTTTGAGATAAGAAAATGAGCTCTCAAGCTTTTCTTTGTACTACTGCTTATTTTCTACTGTCATTTCCTTCTGAAGGAAACCAAGCTAAATCTTTTCAATAATTTATCATATATAAGTATTTCCATGCAACTCAGCTTCCCTTGAATGTTTGAGAGACTACAACAGCTACTGAAGTTGGATTACAAAAATATTTTCACTTTTCATTTTGAAGTTCTGTAGGCCCAATCTGTGTCCTGAGACATTTTAGCTATTTTTAGCCAGAAATACCCACAGCAGCAAATTTTGAGTCCAGGTAGAGCAAGAAGAACATAGCAGCAAAACTAAAAGCAAAACTGAGACTGGCAATGTAAACAACCACCTGTGAGAAGATGTACCCATTGACATTATAAAAAAATTGGCTTTGATTTGAACAAATGATAAACATGTGAAAAATAGTGCAAGATGTAAATATATCACATAAGGCATTAAAGCACTTTTAAAGACATATCCCATGGATACTTTTCAAAGTTTACTGTGATTCCCATTTCCTCTTTATTAAAGGATCAAAAAATGTACTGTCTAGTATGGAGTAACAACTTTTATGAACTCTTAATATTATTTTTGAAATTTTAAATGTATATCTCTGTGATTAAATAATTCAGACCGATCATTTACTTAAAAGAACCCAAAGGCACCACATATTTTTCTATAAATAATGAGTTATAAATAATCATAAATATTCATAAGCTGATAAGTAAGCCCAGTGTTACCTTAATCCATCACCTTCCCACTGAATTACCATACTATGTTTTCTTTATGTTTAAATATGATGCATTCTTTGGAAATGACAGTTAGTTCAGAATATAGCTGTCGACGTAAAACTCAACCTATATTAGCTTCTACTGTGTTGTCAGGTGTGATTTAAAGTGTCAGTTACTGATATGTAATGACTCATAACAGAAAACTCTGTCCTCCTGTCAGAGCAAGGTTACTTTTGCTCACATCCTCTCAAGGGACTGGCCTGAAGGAGGAACAAGGATTTCTCACTGAAAAGTCTTCATTCTGAAAATTATTTTCCAATGGATCAACATCCTTTGAACTTGTTGATTTTTTGGATGTTTCATAAAGACTGTTTATTTTCTTGTTTTATCAACAGATGGTACGAATTTCTAAGAGATGGAAATTGCTTTTCCAAGTTGGTATTTTTATATTCTGCTGCAAATGCTATCTCTCTAGATGCAGTAAATGTACTTGTTTTAATATTTGAATATATGTTATCTACCACTAGGTAATAACATATAAAACTTGATTTCAATTGAACTGGAAAAAAAAAAAAAATAAAACCAACCAAACACACACCAACACAGTTCTGCACTACTGCAGAGAGAGTTTATTTTATTTGGCTTGGCACATATTCTTGCTACAAAGGAAGGTGGCTGCCAGCAGATGTTATAGCAAATGGAACAGGTCATCAACATCAGAAAGCTACCTCCAGCTCTGCACTTACCCTCATCTTAGCCTCTTATTTTCCTCAAATTGCTTCCCCTGATAGGACAATTATGTTTCAGTCTCTCCAATAATGTATGCCTAGAACTGATTACATTTCTCCTTCTAATTTCTTCCCTTCTTGCTTCTCCCTTCCCACTTTCACCTCCCAAACCAGAGAATGTGCTGTCTTTATGCTCTAAGTCCACTTTAGATGCTTTTGAGTCTAGCTTATACATATATACATTACTCTTATCAGGCTCTCTATAGATTTATTGGCTAAAATTCAAAACAATTATTCCACCACTGTGCTTTGCATATTGGATGCTCTCGACATTGTTGATTATGTCTTTCCTTTGGAAAACCTCTCTTCTCCAACATATTGCTTTCTTTTCCCTGTTTGATGATGATGTGTCCCCCCCCACCCCCCCTTCCCCTCTTCAGTTGCAAGGCACCCCAGACTGAAACATCAACACTTCCTTTATCTCTCTGTCCCAGTATTTGAGGAGATTCTCTCCTATAAACAGGGCAATAATTGTCTTTTTTTACCCTAATAATTCATAAATACACATCTCTAACTTGGATTCCTTCCATCCAAGTTAGAGTAGTAATCCTGCCTTTCTGAAATTTACTCACAAGTATCTAGACATGAACTTAACATTGCCAAGATGAACTCTATTTTTTTGTGCTGAAGTCTTCCCTTTGCTACTTCAACAGCACCCTTTGCTAAAACAACAGCACCAAAAGCTAACAGCACCACTGTCTTCCCTGATACTCTAATCCATAATATTGCTTTCATCCTTGGAACATCACACTTGAACTCTCAGATTCAGGCTGGATACTAAACTATACTGTTTCTTCCTGCAAATCACCTCCAAAATGACTGACAAAAGTATAAGTCTTGCTCATTGATAATCTCTTCTTTGGCTTCAATGCCTGCAAGTCTTATTCTCTCAAACTGATCCTCATTAAATTATCTTCCTGGTTTGTTACCCAATTGAATCAACTCCTGATATGTCTTCCCATTAACTTTCCATTTTCATTCCAACCCTCAAAACTTTAGACCTAATGCTTATGTTATCACATGACTGCTCCTCCTTTTGCCTTAATAATATCAGTTTCAACTGCACAATTTCCAAAAATAATTTATTTTTCTTTTCACATCATCATCCCTTACAAGAAGAGATAAACTTGTAAGCAAAATCCTAAATCCATTCTCAATACCCCTCTTAAAACTCGTATCTCAGATAAGATATATAACAAAGAATAACTTGAGAATGACTTAGAAAGATATTTTACAGTCTATGACACATTCTTGCCCTGTTCTTTATGTTATTGCCTGGTGCATCTTTCAGATCATATGGTACATACTCCTATATAAGTACTGAATGGCAAAAGCAGCAACCAAATAATTTTTGAGGAAAGAAATGAAACTGTTAATGATCTTGAACAAGTGTCAGACTCATATTCTTCAGTTGATGTATACAGAAAGATTTTGCAGACTTTTCTGATTTTGGGGTTGAAGATGGAAACAAGATAATACATTTTCAGCTATGAAAAACTCTATGGTCTGTGTTTGTCATTTTGAATGAAAGTGTTGGTCATTTTTGGTCTTAGACTTTATTAACTTTTCAGCAGGGAAAAACCCCCAAACCTTTGACCGCTGTCTGTCCCTCAGGTTCTCTGTTACATACTTGAAATTAACAAGACAGACTAATAAACTTTAAGACATTACACACCAAACCTTTTTATGGACTGCTGGATTTGTAACTGGACTAGTCTTTTAACCAAACAGGCCACCTTTTATGAAGTATTATGAAATAAAATCATAGAAATCAGTTGTTGAGTAACCAGTCTAGAAAGACAGAATAGAATGTCTTGTGCGAGTGTACAAATGTATTTCAATAGCTACACAACTCTGCATTTATGCAAGATAAAACAACTGCCACCCTTTTATCTTGCCTATACTGAGTATTTAATGTAAAATTGCCTATCCAGTTGTTCTGTGAAAACTACTTTAAAGGGAGATGAATAAGAGGCATCCTGGAGACCTAATTACATATAAGCACTGCAGTTAATTAAGATACATACAGCTCATCTGTTGAACAGTCATTTTTGCAAAATTAATTATAGCTTTGTTCATTGCATTCTGCAGTGATGAATACTAATATTTAAATTGCGTATCACTATAATTCAAAATTTAAAGATATTAAAAACATTAATTTTCATAGCTGTCTTTGATGTATGTATTTTTATACCCACTTTACATTCCCCATTAAAGATCAGAGGCATGGGATGGTTCCCCAAAGCCAGATATTCAAGTACCAAACCAAGATTAAAATTTTCAATTTCACAGCACCCAATCCAATTGGTACTCTTTTAAGCCACATTGCTCTTCTGAAAATAGGGAGGAATTAATTAATAACGACAACCAGGCAGTGCCATTGCAAAACAAGAAATGCTTCATATAAGTAGATGTACACTGAAATGAATATAAAACCAAAGAAAGATACTGTCATCAAGAACATAACATCGATGAAAAATCATTTCGAAGGCCCAATCTGCCCCATATAAGTCACTGAGGTTTTCTCATTAACTCTTTTGGAAGAGGAAAACAGATTTGAAATATCTGTATAATAAAGATAATTGTCAAAATTAAGCATGGTTGACATCACAAAATGTAGTAAGTTTGCATGCATGCTGAATGTGTTTAAAAAAACACATTACAAAGCACAAACACATGGGTTTAAGTCAGGCATAGTCCAATCATTATAAAGCTATTTGCCTAACCTTTATAGAACTTACTCTGATAGGAAGTACGGATCCGTTTCGTTAAATCTGGATAAAAGTTAGACAGGCCACGCATGCAAAAGTTGTCTTTGGAACATGCCAGTACACCAGCATCAGCAGCAGGCAGAGGAAAGAGAGAAAAAACAGTCTAAAGTGAAAGGAAGTGATATCATAACCAGCATCTAGAACAGCCAAGGTGAAGAAATTTCAGCAGATGCTTACCTTCCAATTGGGAGATATAACAAGAAAAAATAATCAAAAAAGTAAAGGATGCAGGATGGATGGTGAGAAAGCAGCTGAGGCTTTTTTTAGATGCATAGTTTCTATGAGCAATCTAGAAGTGTGTATTCCTTCTTAGCAGTCACTTATCCGCAGTGGGGTCTATTCTAGCAGCACTGCATCGCTGGAACATTGCCTTAAAGGACTGGCCAAGGCTGTCACTGACACAGAGAAATCCTATGTGGTGCAGTGCTGATAATAGCTATTTCTACATCAGCTACCCTCCACCTTTTGTACAGGGCTCTGCAGCATGTTGCTTGTAGCTAGCTGCTCAAATTACTTTAGGAGCTGCTGTGAGGCTGGCTGAACCAGACAGAGAAGCTGAAGGTAGCTTAAAGCTGCTTGTCTCTTCTCTCCTCAGCTGTGCCAAATGTACATCTTCAACACTTGGCACAGACGAGAACTAAGCTTGCCATGATTAAATGCCTAGAAAGTGAGATAAATGGTCTTTCAGGAACCAAAGTAGGTCTGAAGACTTATATTTTATTCTCTAAATTTTACTTTCTGTTTGGAGTACAAACAGATTCCCAATTAAAAAAAGTTTCCATTGATGCTACAGAGAAATAGAATTTGATGATTTAGTGCAGGGTGATGAAAATGCTGATGTCATAAACTCACTATAATCTGCTGCTTTTATAATTTTATGGGTAGATTTTAAACTCAACATTTTGAAACAGATTTTAAAATCAAATTCTAAAACTTCACAGGTATGTCAAATGTATTTCATAATTGTGTCTGACTTTAGTATGTTACTATGGAATATGTACAGTAAAAAGACTTAACAGAAGATCTTCTGACTTTTTGCTCGTACAAGTAAATTTTTTAGATAATCAAAAATGTATGGTAAAATTTAGCTGCATTGATGGACTAATATTTCTAACACACAATGCATAATAATAGCTATGACTTACAAATGTGATCCTCTTTAAATTTTAAAATGGGGTACAGCTGGATTTAGTAAGTTTATATCAAGAGCTTCAGTTCACTAACGAAGTGGCTAATCTGAGCTACTTGTGCTACCTACATAACATGTCTCTCAGATGTTACACTTCTCCAAACAAAACTGCCTATTCAAATACCAATGAATAGCACTTGGCAGAAGATACAATGAAGTTTAAATTGAAGTCTTACCTATTGGTGTGAACTTACTGAAACCAGAAATAAAATAGCATACAGCCTACACTTCAAGTGACTGCCAGAGAAACAATTAATTGCTCTGCTCATTACGATTTTTTACAGACTCAGCTAAGGGATTACTTCCTGACCTCCATCCCAAAAGAATAAACTTGATAAAACATTTTGTTTCTGAGAAAGTGTCAGTACCTAAATCATGTCAGGGTTCTTTTGTCAAGTTATAGAAACTCCATTGGCCAGCAAATAGTCATGCATTTCAAAAGCACTATAAAAAGCCACAGGCAAAAAAACCAAAGAACATATCAGGCTCATAACCACAATAATTTACTTCCTACCTGCAGCAAACTGCTTGCTTTTGCGAGGTGAACGGGGTTGACGCTGATATGGATCACTTGATCCATATAGATCAAGGGTTCCCATGCTCAGCAGTACTGTCTTCTGCATGAAGTCCACAACGGCCAAACCATTGCAGTTTCCAAATGCAACTCTGAGAAAAGAAATGTTCCTCAAAGGTATTAGTAATATGTAATTAAGTGATGCAAACAATTATTATTTATCATTATGAATTCTGCACAAACATTTTCTTCAGAAAATACTCAAAGCTTATGCTTTATAGTTCTTACAGATTTGTAATCCTGAATTTATAAAATTGTGTCCTGAAACAGAGTAATTGACTTTCCAGAAAGCAAACTTCCCACTTTAATTAACTTTCTGTGCCAAACATATTGCAATAATGTCTAAATGTTGCTTTACTGAACAACATAATTCTAGTAATAATTATGTAAATTAAGCCTACACATCTGGACATAGATCTTAAAAAGTGGTTATACATATATAAAAAAATTCGAATATAAATTAAAATATAAATACAAATACATATAGAAATAATTATTTCAATCTAAATATAAATGATAAATGATAAATGAAATATATTAAGCTGTATTGTGGAGATACCCAAATCTGAAAGGTATTTATAAAATTTCCTTCCAAGTCTGTCAGCTTGGCTACAGCATAGATTCCTGCTAAAACAGTCTCTACCCCTCTGAAATGCTTCTGCAAACAGCATTTTGATGGTGATTTGATTTATGGGCAAGATCTCTCAACTGGCGTGAGATTGCCTAAGATCTGGACTGCAGTCTTGTTATAAGGAAAAAAGAGATAGAACAATTTATTTCTTTTGCTGCATAGAAAGTCCCTTTCTAAGCATTCTGCCCTGATTCTTCTCTATTGCTTGTACTGATTTCCTTCTGACACCAGTTTCAGAAAGAGGGAAGAAGTTGTACTGCACCAGCAGCACTTTCTCCTCCTCTCCCATAAAAATGTTTTCTGGTCTTGCTTTTTCCCCAGCTTGGAAGGGGTGGAGGTTGAGAGGGGGAAGGAAGAAGACAATGCATCTATCTAACGAAAAGGAAGAAAAAAGGGTAAAGGAAGAAAACAAAAAGATGCTAAAAATGTCTATATGTAAGACCTGGGAGAAAGTCTGAAGTTAACCATAGCATATGGAAACCCATATATCTCAGCAGATAATACCTTTGCTTCATATTCTTACTAAAGCACTAAACCTATTTAAGATTTAATATTAAAATAGACAGGCAAAATTGACTCATTTCTTTCTGATTTACATAATGGCAAATAAGTTCACGGAGCATACGACTCTTGAAAGGATTCATATGCCAAACTCTTGACACTGCATTGTTGGAGACTTGATTTAAGCAGGAATATTATATACTGACAATTATTCTGCAGAAGTCTCTCCTCTTCTGTCAGACTGCAATTTTAAATTCCAGATTTAAATGATTGCAGGTACAGCCACAAGGAAACTCAAAATCCCAAACCATGCTCAATCAGATTAGGAATCATTTGTGATCAAGTTTCATCATTTTATGTAAAAAGTGATTAAGGTGGTCAGCTCAAAGCCCTGCAAAATATTTAAGCACTCAGTTCATACTAAAAAGGTGAGCTGTACACTCACCTCCACCTGATTCTTCTTAAAATAGCTCCAAAATATCTTAAAGGAGATCTATGAATTTGTGTGTGGAAAAACAATAAGGAAAGAGAAGTAATGAGATGGAGGAAGGGGAAGCAGGGTAGATAGAACATTTTCCTCTGTTGTACCTTTTCTTCCTCTGTTCCATTATAAAAAAAGAGGGTTCTATATAGCAAATAGAAAAGGTAAAGGGTGAAAATGAGGTGAGTTCTTCTTATTTGTCAAAATGGCAAATTAAGGCACCATCTACAACAGTGGCTCAAATTCTACTGGTTGTTACTACATCATGTTTTCTACCCTTGACTTAACATTGACTTTAGTACAACATCTATGGAAACACTATGAACTTACTCTTTTTTTTCCCATTCACTCTTCACTGATCTGTAGCTTAAGCAGCTACTAATATATACCAGCTTAAAGTGTGTATAAATACACTTTTATTTGGCAATATTTTGTGCTTATGTGGAAAGACCATAAGATGCACCGAGGAATAAACTCCATGTTTTACAAGTGTAGAGTAATATCTGTTTCAGAAATCACTAAAGCCTGTTTTGCTTAATAGAAGAATAAAATAATTTTTAGAGAGTTTCCCTGGGACAAAAAGGAACTTTATCTGTCACATTTGCCAGAAGACCGTTCTGTTCAAAGTTTTATGTCTTCATGTTTCTTGACACAAATTGACTTATAAAGGATAGGAAAAATTTATTTTGCTATTTGTTTTTGGCATTCTTGTATTTTGCTTTAAAGCATATGTTAATAGGCATTGTCAGAGAAAGGATACTGAAGTAAAAAATATTACTAGTGTAAAGTGTTACAGCAATTCCTGTGTTCATAAGTCCCTGTGTTCTAGGTGGAGAAGAAAAATAAAGGAATAAAAATGACGAGTGTCAATCTCATCTGTTAAGAATTTTTGTTCAGGGAACAAAAGTTATAGCCATCTGCATTTTGAAAATTATTAACCTGAGATTTATTAATTTTGGAAAACATGAGTCACAAGAAGAGCTAGTGATAATTCACTCTGTGGTCACCAAATTAACAAAACAGATCATCACTTTCTGGTCTGCATTTTTCTAAACTTCTCTAAGTTCACACAGAAGCATGGATATAATATTTCTTATACCTAAAAATAGTATTTTACCAAGAAAAATCAGAAATTGCTCATTAATATTATAACACTTCTGAGGAATGATAAGAAATTATAGACAGACATTACTATTAACAAGGCTTAAGATAAACTGCTAACATCCAAGCCTTTATGAAATCAAATACAAAATAAGCATAATGAATTTCTCAATTTTGAGTGATGAATAGAATTAGTTGCTAGGAGATGTTCTGTTCTGTGGGTATCTTTCATAGAAATGCCATAAAATCCTCACCAGACATTTCTTGACAATTAATTTGTAGATTGGCTGAAAATTTTTATCACATGAGCTGGTAATAAATTTTCAGAGACTGCTTTCAGTCCAACAGAACATACTTTAAAACAAATATATTATTTCTATTTAACCTTGTAGATCTTCAGTTGTAATTGAAGCATTTTGTAAATGTTTCTTTTCTACTTTCATAACATAAAAAAGTTTTTTGATGATTCATTTCAACAGAAATAAGACAGTGTTAATACTTCTAATTTGTAGCTTGTACTGTTAAAAGTAAACAAAATGCATTAAATACAATTTCACAATGTCTGAAGTCTTTTATCTTTGCTGTGGATAAAGGTTTTTTTCTATCTTGCCTTAGTCCTGTTTCACGGCTGCAGTACCATCAGGGACACTAAGTTCCTATTATTTGTAATATACAGTTACAGAAGTCAAAGTAATTAAAAGAATATTGGAAGTAGACACTCCAGAACACACTTACTATCCTATGCCTTCCTCCTAGTTAAACTGATTATTATAGGAAAAAAATTTAGGCAAAAGATGACCCAAATAATCCTACAACTAGCATGGCAAAAATGACATATCCTCAAGCTTCATGCTGAAGTGGCACAGTTTTTCCACATTGTGAGGCTAGATAACAGGAGAAAACTGAAGTATTAAACAAAAATTCTGATGAAAGATAGGATTGTACATTGTCATAGGCCCAAGGAAAAAGTTGAGAGAGACAGAGAGAGGGAGAGAGAAGAGACTCTGCAGAAGAAATTTAAAGACATAGGCTTTTCTTGGGTAGCTTTTGTAGGAAAGTTAAATTTAGGTTATTGGGCTATTGTATTCATACATGCATTTATTTCAGAAACACTAATGTACTTAGTATATGGTGTTTTAAAGGAGGCTGTCCTGTAAACTATTACTGCTCCTAGCAAAGGAAACAATTTAAAGCATTTGATTGAATCAGGTATGTTTAGGAAACCACTGTAAGTACTAGGAGAACTGCAACCTGTCAGAGTAGTTTACAAGTGAGAGAATGGTGTGATTATTCCTGAAGTCAGATGGTGCCTTGAGGCATGAGACCTGCAAGGGAGCAAATTAGGCAAACTCCAACAATTTACACAAGGTATGGTAAAACAAAAGAAACTTCTGGAGTTCATGAATAGGAAACTGTCTGGAAATTCAGGCCAAAGACTTGACCAAACAGCCCCCAAACAGCAATATTTTTGCACAAATGTAGAGGCTCTGCATAAAATTTCCAAAGTCTCTGAAGAGAGTCAAGTGACTTACTGAAAATCAGTAGGAGTCAGACACCTAACACCCATTACAGCCTATAGTTTTCATTGGAGTAACACCTTCTACAGGGAAAACCATTTTAATGTATCTGGGCAACTCTCAGTGAGAGAAAACATTAAAAATTGGCAAATAAATTGAATCTGAGGAAAAAATACACACAGATACACTCATTTGCATTTCCATACAGAATTTAGCATTTGAATGTTCCTTATTCAATTTTCAGTTTCAGGTCACTGTCTCTCTTGCAGAGATTAGCACAGACATAAAAATGCTCTTTCTCAGAAGACAATTTCCAACTAAGATATGATGTCATGATAAATTACATTTAGCACGTAATCACATTAATCACATTGCCATTTTCTATGAAATGTATTTCACCTTGGTGATCCTTTCAAAATAACTTTAAAAATTACAGATTTGAAAGGTAATTAGATTTTATTTGAAAGGATGGACAGAATAATGTGAAAAGATTCAGTCTTTTAAATAGGAATAGTAAAAATATGGGCAAGAATGGCAGTTTAACATCTCATATTACAATCTTTATGTGAGTTCAAATAATTTTTCCCCAAGAATCTGGGTTATAGCACCTTTTGATTATTTTTTACTCTGACTTTAATTGTCTGCAGGAAACTTCAAAGCATAATTGGAAAATACATGATGTAGTGCAATAAACAATAAATCAATGCAACCTTAATTTTGAGTTACTTACAGCCCATAAGCAGAGTTTACAGCAAGACTGGTAATCTGTTGTGGAGGCTCACCATCCACCCACACCAACTGAATAACAAGATCTGCTTGGTATCCAGGAGGCATTCGCACAGGTCGAGTCTTAACGCTAAGAACAAGAGGTACAAAATAAGAACAAACAAACAAACAAACAAACAGACTAGGCCATGAATAACAGCTCCTTCTCTTGAGAACATACTAGTGAAGCACAATATCTTAATAAGTCCAGAGCAGTACCAGCACTTGCAGCATACTGTGCATACACCCATACATTAAGACTAGGCATTCCAATCAGAACAGGGATATTTTGGAGGAATTCCAGGTTTTGACTTTTATTTCTGTTGTAGAAACAAATCTGAAAACTTCAACATTCCCTACAAGAGAAAATCTGGAGAAGACGTAGGTGGGGGTCAATAAAAATAATTTTTGCTTAATCATTTGGCTTTGATTTTCCTTTTTCAGAATACGTTCTTATGCTATATAATGCACACTTAAAAAATCATCATGAATAATCAACTTGAATGGAAAACCTAAAATACATTCTTCTGAAACTTTGAAACAGGACATTTCTGTATTTTAGGAACTTTCTTGCTCTGAAGTAAAGCACAACAGAAAAATGCAAAGAGGCAAGAGAAGATGAGATGATGTACCCTTCTGTAGTGGTCATCACCACTGCATATTCAAACTTATGGACTTGAGAATTCTATTTGTCCATATAGTGCAAACAAGCCCTGTTTTCTTCTTAGGAGTATAATCACCTAATATGTCATCTGATCTTAATGAATGAATGCTTCCTACACAAAATCTGATATAATTATTAACACCTCTTCATATTCTGTTATGGCAAGTTCAGTGACTTACAAAGCAGGTAGTGAAGGTGTACATATTAAGGGGGAGTGTAAGAACTGAACACTTTGTATGACTTCTTTATGTGTGTTCTTGACTGGTAGAACTTAATGTGATGATACACTGAAAGAAGATATTATGCAATAACAGCAATACTTCGAGGTATTCATGTTATTCTTTAGTACGTTCACACTGTAGGTTGTAATTTATACGTAAAGCCCACTAGCCAGTGCATTTTTACTATAGCTGTAAATGGTGAGACTGCTTATATTGCACCCCTCTGCACACAGTCATCATAGGGTGGTCTATCATATATAATCCTCTATCCCTGTGAAAAATAGTACCCAAAGACTAAAAATCAGGAGAGGAAGGAGAGCAGCTTGTTAATATAAACATGGACAACACATTCTGAAGAACTGCAATTTTTGGCACATAATATTTCTTTCTGCTGTAAGTGTTTCTCTATACATATATCTCTACCATAAGTAACTTAAGTAGTATCATCCTATGTACTGGATCTTAGAGAAGAGATCTTTGATGACTCTGATGATGCAGACTATCTCCTGAATGTCACTGTGATGCGACTCAGCAAGCTTTCCAAGCAGCCCTGGCCCATACACCTGAAAAGATGATGGATCGGATTAGAAAAAAACCCAACTAATTTCTATTCAGAAGCAAATAAGTAAGCACTTCTTTCAAGAGAGGATATTCAAACTTCTCATTCAATAACCAGGGCTATAATTTTTTTTGTAGCTACACTGACTGTATCTGTTGGGATAGAGGCCTTGGTGGCAAATAGGGCTACCGGCAATCTTGGAAAATTGAAGATAGATGCAGAAAACTGAAGTAAAATGAAGTAAAACATAACCATAGAATGACACCAGGGCAAAAGTTCTGAACAAGATAACTCCAGTAGCACAATGGACAATGTACAAAGCAAATAGCGCTCTAACTCTGACAGAAGTTATGAAGAACAGAGGACTGTGCAATACTTCTCACACTTTTATGGTGCGAGAGAGCATGAGAAAAGACTGGACATGGATGTACCTTATGATACAAAGAGAGAAAATCTCCAGCTCAGTGTTAGCAGTAGAAGCACTTGAAGATACTTTTTGGAAAAGTTCTTAAAGCATAAGGACTATTTTCTTAATAAGACCTTAATATGTGTGGTGGGTTAACCTCGGCCAGCTGCCAGGTGCCCACCCAGCTGCTCTCTCACTCCCCCTCCTCAACAGGAGAGGGGAAGAAAATGAAATTAAATAGCTCATGGGCTGAGATAGGACAGGGAGATCACTTACCAATTACCATCACAGGCAAAACAGACTCACCTTGGGTAAAATTAATTTAATTTATTGCCAATTAAAAATAGAGTAGGAGAGTGAAGCCTCCTATTTCAGCGAAGCCTCCGAGGCGAGCAGCTCTGAGACAGAGGACCGCGTCGGGGGACCGCTGCTGGATCGGCGAAACCGCGGCAAAACCGCGCAGGGAAGGGAGGAAAAAGGAAAAAAAAAAGGGGGGGCACGGAGAGAGAGGGCTACCGCAGCCACGCCCTGGCCCCTGAGCAGGAAGGCGGGAGCTCCTGATGAGGGCCCGGCTCTGACTCAGCGTGGGCGGGGACGAGAGTGGCGGCAGCAATTCCCTTCCCGTACAAGAGCATCTCCCAGGGAGCGCGAGCGACCAGGACAGGCAAACAGGGCGTGGCGCGTCGGAAGGGCGTGGCGCGTCGGAAGGGCGTGGCGCGTCGGAAGGGCGTGGCGCGTCAGTTTGCGTGGCAGTTCGCGCCGGCAGGGCGTGTAGGGAAGGCGAAGGCACCCTAGCAGCTCGGGAGGTACCGTGAGAAGTGAGTTCATTCAGTAGTCCCCATCCTTCCAGAAGAAACTCAGCTATGGTCTTCACTCGTCAGAAAGCGATGCCCTCTGTGCTCGCCAGAGTGGATGTGGCTACCCAGACGGAGCTCCCACAAAAACACGTGGCCACCCAGGTCTCGGGCTGCAGGGAGTGCCTGGGCCTCTTGCTGTTCACGCATGGCAGCCATGCGGACAGCTGTGTGAGGTGCGACCAGGTGGATGATTTGCTCTGCATGGTGGCAGAGCTATGGGAGGAGGTAGAAAGGTTAAGGAGCATCAGGGAGACTGAGAAAGAGATCGACTGGTGGTGCCATGCTCTGCCCCCCCCCGAGACAGGAACAGGAGCAGCAGCAGCCATCAGTAAGAACCCACGATCAAGGGGATCCTGTATCCCCCCCCCCGGCCTGAAGGCAGCAGTTCAAAGGAGGAGAGTGAATGGAGGCGAGTCCACGCTCGTGGCAGCAGGCGAAGGCCCTCCCTGCCCACCTCGCCCCCCCAGGTGCCTCTGCACAACAGGTATGAGGCCCTGGAGGTGGAAGGCCAGTCAATGGAGGATGGGGACGACAGTCCATCTACACCAGAGGTGTCTCCCAGGGCAGAAGAACGTACCTCTCCTATTAACACCACCTCCACAAGGAAGAGAAGCCGGGTTATAGTTGTGGGTGGCTCCATTCTGAAGGGAACCGAGGGTCCGATATGCCGGACGGACCCTCCTCTTAGGGAAGTCTGCTGCCTCCCTGGAGCCCGCGTGAAGGATGTCACGAGGATACTCCCTAGCCTGGTACGGCCCTCAGACTATTAGCCCCTACTGCTCTTCCATGTGGGGGGTGATGAAGCTGCAACATGAAGTCCTAGGGCGATCAAAAGAGACTTCAGAGCCTTGGGATGGCTAGTAAGGGACTCCGGAGCACAGGTTATTTTCTCCTCTCTCCTTCCAGTTGTGGGCAGCGACACAAGAAGGAACAGAGACACCCAATCTATTAACGCATGGCTCCGTGGCTGGTGTCATCGCCACGGATTTGGTTTTTTTGACAATGGGATGGCCTACACAGCACTGGGTTTGCTGGCATCTGATGGGATTCATCTTTCTCAAAGGGGAAAGAGAATCTTTGCTCAGGAACTTGCGGGGCTCATCAACAGAGCTTTAAACTAGACTCGAAGCGGGAGGGGGATAATATCAGGCTTGCCCGAGGGAAGCTGAGGGACAACGTGCCACGGTTAGAGGGAGCGGGTGCCAGCGAGGGCACTCGGCCTGTGTCTCTGAGATGTGCGGGGTACGCTGGGGCACAGCTGAAGTCGAACAGAGTTGAGCCAGGGGATAATGAGGCAATAGGAGCCAAGAGGGAAATGCCAGTGAAACGCCTCAAAGCACACAAGGGGTGCTCTTCTATGAAGGAAACATGGACGACAGCCCAGCTGAAGTGCCTCTACACCAATGCACGCAGCATGGGCAACAAGCAGGAGGGCCATTGTACATCAGGAAAACTATGATATGGTTGCCATCACAGAAACGTGGTGGGATGACTCACACAACTGGAGTGCGGCGATGGATGGCTATAAACTCTTCAGGAGGGATAGGCGAGGCAGGAGAGGTGGTGGGGTAGCCCTGTATGTCAGGGAGTGTCTGGATAGTTTAGAGCTCGATGATGGTTACGATAGGGTGGAGTGTCTATGGGTAAGAATCAGGGGGAAGGCCAACAAGGCAGATATTGTGGTGGGAGTCTGTTACAGACCACCCAACCAGG
Organism: Mycteria americana; assembly: GCF_035582795.1. Lineage (NCBI taxonomy): Eukaryota > Metazoa > Chordata > Aves > Ciconiiformes > Ciconiidae > Mycteria > Mycteria americana. Next base: position 91,058,959 of record NC_134365.1, read on the forward strand.
ATGAGGAGACTGATGAACTATTCTATAAGCAGCTGGGAGAAGCCTCACGATCGCTAGCCCTTGTTCTTGTGGGGGACTTCAACCTGCCGGATGTCTGCTGGAAATACAATACAGCAGAGAGGAAACAGTCTAGGAGGTTCCTAGAGCATGTGGCAGATAACTTCCTGACACAGCTGGTGAGCGAGCCAACTAGAGAAGGTGCCCCACTGGACCTGTTGTTCACCAACAGAGAAGGACTTGTGAGCCATGTGATGGTTGGAGGCTACCTTGGGCAGAGTGATCACGAAATGATAGAGTTTTTGATACGTGGAGAAGCGGCGAGGGGGGTCAGCAAAACTGCCACCTTAGACTTCCAGAGGGCAGACTTTGGCCTGTTTAGGAGACTGGTCGACAGAGTCCCCTGGGAGGAAGCCCTACAGGGCAAAGGAGTCCAGGAAGGCTGGACTTCCTTTAAGGAAGAAGTCCTAAAGGCACAAGAGCAGGCTGTCCCCAGGTGCCGAAAGATGAGCTGGCAGGGAAGAAGACCGGCCTGGCTGACTAGAGAGCTCTGGCTCAAACTCAGGAAAAAGAGAAGAGTCTACAACCTCTGGAAGAAGGGGCAGGCAACTCAGGAGGACTACAAAGGTGTAGCGAGGCTGTGCAGGGAGAAAATTAGAAGGGCCAAAGCTGAGCTAGAGCTCAATCTGGCTGCTGCCATAAAAGACAACAAAAAACACTTCTTCAAATACATTAGCAGCAAAAGGAGAGCTAAGGAGAATCTCCAGCCCCTAGTAGACGGGGGAGGGAACACAGTGATCAAGGATGAGGAAAAGGCTGAGGTACTTAATGCCTTCTTTGCCTCAGTCTTTAATAGCAGGGCCAATTGTTCTCTGGGTACCCAGCCCCTGGAGTTGGAAGATAGGGATGGGGACCAGAATGGAGCCCCCATAATCCAGGGGGAAATGGTCAGTGACCTGCTGCACCACTTAGACATTCACAAGCCTATGGGGCCTGATGAGGTCCACCCGAGAGTACTGAAGGAACTGGCAGATGTGCTCACCAAACACCTTTCCATCATTTACCAGCAGTCCTGGCTAACTGGGGAGGTCCCTGCTGACTGGAGATTAGCTAATGTGACACCCATCTTCAAGAAGGGCTGGAAGGAGGACCTGGGGAACTACAGGCCTGTCAGCCTGACCTCGGTGCCGGGGAAGCTGATGGAGCAGATCATCCTGAGTGCCATCACACAGCATGTAGAGAATAACCAAGGGATCAAGCCCAGCCAGCATGGGTTCAGGAAAGGCAGATCCTGCTTGACCAACCTGATCTCCTTCTGCGACAAGGTGACCCGCCTAGTAGATGAGGGGAAGGCTGTGGATGTTGTCTATCTAGACTTCAGTAAAGCCTTTGACACGGTTTCCCACAGCATTCTCCTGGAGAAACTGGCTGCTCATGGCTTGGACGGGTGTACTCTTCACTGGGTAAAGAACTGGCTGGACGGCTGGGCCCAAAGAGTGGTGGTGAATGGAGTTTACTCCAGTTGGCGGCCGGTCACAAGTGGTGTCCCCCCAGGGCTCTGTGTTGGGGCCAGTTCTGTTTAATATCTTTACCAATGATCTGGACAAAGGGATCGAGTGCACCCTTAGTAAGTTTGCAGATGACACCAAGTTGTGCAGGAGTGTTGATCTGCTTGAGGGTAGGAAGGCTCTGCAGAGGGACCTGGACAGGCTGGATCGATGGGCTAAGGTCAATTGTATGGGGTTCAACAAGGCTAAGTGCAAGGTCCTGCACTTGGGCCACAGCAACCCCATGCAACGCTACAGGCTTGGGGAAGAGTGGCTGGAAAGCTGCCAGGCGGAAAAGGACCTGGGGATGTTGGTTGACAGCTGGCTGAATATGAGCCAGCAGTGTGCCCAGGTGGCCAAGAAGGCCAATGGCATCCTGGCTTGTATCAAAAATAGCGTGGCCAGCAGGACTAGGGAAGTGATTGTCCCCCTGTACTCAGCACTGGTGAGGCCGCACCTCGAATACTGTGTTCAGTTTTGGGTCCCCCACTACAAGAGAGACATTGAGGTGCTGGAGCGTGTCCAGAGAAGGGCAACAAAGGTGGTGAAGGGTCTGGAGCAGAAGTCTTATGAGGAGCGGCTGAGGGAACTGGGGTTGTTTAGCCTGGAGAAAAGAAGGCTGAGGGGAGACCTTATTGCTCTCTACAACTACCTGAAAGGAGGCTGTAGAGAGGTGGCGGTCGGTCTCTTCTCCCAGGTAACAAGTGATAGGACAAGAGCCTCAAGTTGCACCAGGGGAGGTTTAGACTGGATATTAGGAAATTTTACTTCACTGAAAGGGTTATCAAGCATTGGAACAGGCTGCCCAGGGAAGTGGTTGAGTCGCCATCCCTGGAGGTATTTAAAAGACGTTTGGATGAGGTGCTTAGGGACATGGTGTAGTGGTGGTCTTGGCAGTGTTAGGTTTATGGTTGGACTCGATGATCTTAAAGGTCTCTTCCAACCTATACGATTCTGTGATTCTGTGAAAAATTCTTTGAAAAGACAAAACTAAAAATACCCTCTCCCCACCCCTCCCTTCTTTCCAGGCTCAGTTTCACTCCTGACTCCTCTGCCTCCTTCTCCACCCCAAGGAGCACAGCAGGGATGGGGAATGGTGGTTGCAGTGGTTGCATAACCCTCTGTGTCTGCCACTCCTTCCTCACGCTTTTCCTCTGCTCCAGTGTGGGGTCCCTCCCAAGGCTTACAATCCTTCAGGAACAGACTGCTCCAGCATGTGTCCCCCACGGGCCACAGTTTCTGCCAGAAAACCTGCTCCTGAGTAGGCTCCTCTCCATGGGTTGCAGCTCCTGCCAGGAGCCTTCTCTGATGTGGGCTCTCCATGGGCTGCAGGGGGACAATCTGCATCACCACAGTCTCCTTCACAGGCTGCAGGGGAATCTCTGCTCTGGCGCCTGGAGCATCTCCTCCCCTTCCTCCTTCTCTCACCTTGGTGTCTGTAGGGCTGTTTCTCATACTTTTTTCTTGCTTCTCTCTCTCACAGTTGCTGTGCAGCATTTTTTGCCCTTTCTTAAATTTGTTTTCCCAGAGGCGCCACCCTCTTGGCTGAGGGGCTCAGCCGTACCCTGTGGTGGGTCCGTTGGAGCTGACTGGAACCAGCTGTGTCCAGCACGGGGCAGCCCTAGCTGCTCCTCACAGAGGCCACCCTGCAGCCCTCTGCCAGCACCTGGGCACCTGCACCTGATACAACATCTTTAATAACTGCCTTTTCAAAATACATTCACACCCTGTCTTGAATTGTTTAACAACTTCAGTAATACAGCTTATGCTGTACTGCTTATATTAGTATTGTAGAGGGTTTACTAACCTTGCCAAACCTTTTGCTTATTTACTATTTAATGAGAAAGGCATTCCTCATCTACCTTTCTAAATGCATTTCCTTAACAGCGGCTTGGCACACTATTCTAATTTCTTTTGCCTGTCATACTGTTCAGACCTTACATATCCATTTATCTGGAGCACTAATCAGCTACCTGGCTCAGATCTTGGCACAGGAAAGACATGACAGCACAGTTCAGCAAGTGGGATACTTTTTCCCGTCCTCCTCTTCCTCTCTCCTGATTGTCCAGGACCAGCTGTCAGAACAGACCTCCAGGCCACTGGTCTGGACTACCGCTCCTCCCTTCCCCGCTCAGGGCTGCTGCAGTCACAAGAGCAAAAGGAAAGCGCTCAACATCCACAGTCTTGACCCAAACTGGAAGGGAATCTCATCGCAACAATGTGTAAATAGTGGAGATGAACAGCACTTTATCTGCCTCGTTGGAGACAAGAAAGTAACCACTTTCGTTTTCTTGCATAAGGAGCCTCGTTACCCATGGTTGGTAACAGAACAACTCTAGCATGCCAAAAAATGATGAGAGCCAAAAAGCAGTGCTGGCAGTAGTGAAATAAGACTTTCTGAAGTGCGGGTTGACCAAGCCAGAGTAAGCGCATGGTGTAGCAGGGTTGTACAAGACATCTTGTTGGAACTAATACATGGTTGTGTCAAGCCTGAAGAGAGTAAGCAGCAGAAACAGGAGCTGGTGCAAGTGAAGCACCAGCTGGTGCAGCTGGTGAAAGAGCTAAACAGTTTATTGTTAGATGTGTGATGCCTTTTCACAATCATGTGCAACTTTCTCAGGTCCTGCAGCCTCCTCAAACTCCATAGCCCTATCCGAGTATACCTATTATACCTGCGGATATGGGATAACATATCTGGGTATCGCATATCTGGATATCACAGCAGAATAATATGCAACGTTTCAGAATGAGGAATGAGACCTTCACTTGGATCTCCAAGACATAAACATCTCCTCTCCCCTTCATGACCCTGACCTGCTCCTACCTTTTCCCCTCTCTGACTGCAGAAGCACGTAACTTGTGGGGCAAGGTTTGGTAGTGGGGGGCGGGGGGCTGTAGGGGTGGCCTCTGTAAGGAGGGGCCAGGGGCTGCCCCGTGCTGGACACAGCATCATTCTAGCTGGTTCCAGCTAGCTCTGCCACAGACCTATGGCAGGACACAGCTGAGCCCCTCAGCCAAGCTGGTGGCACCTCTGGGAAAACAAATTTAAGAAAGGGCAGAAAATACTGCCTGGGAGCAAGAAGGGAGGAAAAAAATGTGAGAAACAGCCCTGGAAGTACCAAGGTGAGAGAAGAAGGAGGAGAGGAGGTGCTCCAGGTGCGGGAGCAGAGATTCCCTTGCAGCCCATGGAGAGGACCACGGTGGAGCAGATATCCACACTGCAGCCTATGGTGGAGCAAGTGGATATTTCCTGAAGGAACTGTGGCTTGTAGAGAGCCCACGCTGGAGCAGGTTCATCCTGAAGGACTGTACCCTGTGGGAGGGTCTCCACACCACAGCAGGGAAAACTGTGAGGAGGAAGGAGCAACAGAGAGGAACTGTTATGGACTGACCACAACCACCATTCTGCATCCCCCCTGCGTTGCTTGGGGTGGAGGAGGTAGAGGAGTTGGGAATGAAGGAGTGAAGTTGGGAAAAAGGGGAGGTGGGGGAGAGGTGTTTTAATTTTTCTTTTTGTTTCTCACCATCCAACTCAATTGGCAATAAATGAAATTATTTTTCCCCAAGTTGAGTCTGTTTTGCCTATGACAGTAATTGGTAAGTTATCTCCCTGTCTTTATCTCAACCCACAAGCTTTTCCAACTTATTTTCTTCCCCTGGTCCTATGGAGGAGAGGGAGTGACAGAGTGGCTGGGTGGGCACCTGGCAGCCAGCCAACGTCAACCCACCACAGTTGGCAATAGCTTTGTATTGTTGTTTTCTATTAACAGCAACCCTCTGCTCAAAGACTTGCACTTTCTTACCTGTTCTGCTGGCACTAAAGCTTTGCGCTTTCCTTTGTTCAGAAGATACATATCCATGAGCATTTCTGAAGTGACACTATCCATAAGCTTAATGAAGCCCTGGATTACCCAGTAGTATTCGTGGTGAGAACAAAGGGACGAACATCTGTGAACTTAAGCTGCTAAGGGACAGAGGTCTTTTGAGACCAGGGAAAACTGAAACTACAAGCAAGAGTTGTATACAATGAAGTTGTATTCTTTTCAAACAAACTTCACAGCAAGCAGAAGCTGAATATTTTGTACAAATAGTCCTCCAGAGTATCTTTGTGACAAGGTCTTTCCACTTCTTATGTCTGTGGATAAGCCTTCAAGAGGCATACTAGCGGCTATGTTTCCATCTTGCACCTCATTTTCAGTTTTCAACTCCTGCCCTTAAAAATGTTATTAAAAATATAAAACAGCTAAATGAGATCCAAGAAGCAAGACTTAAGTTTAATGCCTTTTCAGCTGAGTAGATGTACTTTCCATCCCTATTTTCTAATGGATAACTGATGATGTGGGGGACACGAGTCAAGCATGCTGCTATGGTGAGTTCCAACAAATATCTGTCAAGGCAATGCATTTATCCTTTCCTTCTTCTAAATAAACTACCATGAGACTGACAGTGGCTGCAGAATTAATTCTGATCTTCTAAAACACATTTTTATTATGCTATTACTTTTCCAATATGTTTTTAACAACATCCTGAAAAAATTAGAGAACTTGAAGTGCCTTCTAAGTTTTCTTTCAAACTGTTGTTACCTGAGCAAAAAAAGCAAACACGTTTCTCTATTTTTCACTGCAAATTTGAGCATCTTCTTTGATGAGATGGTTGTTATTTCATAGGGATTTTCTCTAAGCATAGAATAAGTTGTAATTGGTGAAAGACCACAAGACTGGAGTAAAATAGTTTCAGATTTCATGATTCAGTTTGTCATTCCCACATTCCTGTGACACCTTCCTCTTTAAGGATGCTTGAGCTATATCCCTGGTTTCACTAACCATCTTGCTTGAATAGTAACGTTGATATTTAGCTCTTCTTCACCTTGTTTTGGATTGCTTTTTTTGAAGTGTTTATACTATAAGCCTAAACAGACTGCAGGAGCATGCGCACAAGAAATGTAGATATTTCAGTGATTTCCTTGACATGTTCTTGTTATGCTACACTGAATTTGGTTGTTGCAAAGTTTTGGTTTTTAGTTTTCTTCATGACATAATCACAGTTCTTTATCATTTTGGAGCTACTTGGAGCTACAGTCAAAACCCCTGATTGACCTAATTTTGGGATGATACTAAAAGTCTGGGAACAAAGACTTAGATTCTGGGTACAGCATTTTTATGACAGTGTTTACATCAAAAATATTTATCTGCATAATCACAAATACATTAGTTTCTTATGTTATTAAGCTGCATATTTCATGATAAAATCTTCTGAAATAAGTGAGAATAATATTTATTCCATACTGCTGCTTGCCTCTCTTTGTAACATTTACTTTTGATTTCAGAAAACCAGCAAGTTTTCATTACTTCAGCCCCTTCAATCACTTTATTTCTAGTACCTATTCGCAGACACAAACACATTCAGTCATTCTGACTTCTGACTAGCAAAAATTATGTAGTGTGGAGTGCCACCCATTTGCTGTAATGAGGCTGAGAAGCAGATATGAAAATAAACATAATGAAGCCAAGATTAAAAGCTAGTCTGTATATAAAATCTTATGTGGATTATCAATAAAGTTCAAGTTATGCACTCACCCTCCATGTGTAGGTGGCTGCAGCTTTACATTATTATCACTGTATCTTAGATTCTGTACTGCTGCCCACCTGAATGACTTGCATATAAAGTCAACAGCATCATCCAGGTCTCTATTGGGTTTTCTGTATTTCCAGCACTACTTCCATTTTATCATCATAATTCTGCTTAGAACAGAAGTTTTTTGACAGACAAGGAATGTGGACTGGTTAGGGTTTGGGGGAAAAGTGTGTGGCATTTATACGCCTTTCCCTATTGAAAAGGAAGAGAGTGTACACAGTATAGTTTTATATAAATGTAAGAGGGAGTATGCCAGCAGTTCTAGTGGTATAATTACTTTGACTTTGAAAAAGCACTTCTCTGTCAAAATAAGTTTACATTTACTTTGTGTAAAATGGGACAAAAATCAGTTGCCCAGTTTAATGGGCAATGAGATAATATGGAGTTAAGCAAACTTCTAAAAAATAACCAGCAGAACCTCTACTGGTTCATTACAGCTTTTCTGCCTCCGAGATCAACAATTCCTCTCCTCCCCAGACCAAATCAAATAAGAATTCCTTAAGGGAAAATCTTAGCCACTGAAATAATTGATTGCATTCTTGCTGATTTCAATGTCATAAATAGATTTCACATTGGGATTTTTTTTAATAACTTCTCTCTGCCTCTTCTATTGATGTTCATGGTTTACATTAATGATTAAATTGAGGTCTGAGGTTCAACTCCCTGACTGAATGAGGTGGACAAATGAACAGGATGCCAAAAAATACTGTTAATTTTACAAGAACAATGTCAGGGTATTGCTTTTAAATGCTAATGCTATTTTCAGGAGGTCAACAGCCCAAAGCATCTGCAAAGTCAGGCAATATTCATTTAAACTGCTTTTGAAATAATTGAGGCATTTAAAATATTTAATAATAATTAGACTGAAATAATAACAAAATCACTAAAATGAGAGCAATTGTTATCAGCAGTGTGCTATAATTGCTGGAAAATTACAGTTTATGGAGTTTTGTATGGAATTCTGTTTTGAAACTATTCAAACCCATAATTTATCTGCCTTATTAGTAAGAACATATTAATCTACTCCAAACAGTGGCAATGAGTACTCTAGCAGACAACATTTTGCTTCTTTCTAAAGATTAAACATATATACACTTCCACACAGTGCAACTCTTTCATAATTGCATATTTTAAAGATCGTTTCATGAGTATGAACAGTTTCCATCCCTTACACACCATAAAATGCATATACTTCTTTCACAAAGAAAGATTTTAGTGTAATACTAATTAATCAAGGAAGGAAAGCTTTGTACATGTCTGCTTTATGGAAGTCTGTCTGTGAACTCAAAAAAAAAAAGTTCCTCAGAAATTCCTTGATTTATTCCATAGTGCTTGTATTCCATTCAAAGTTGTGGGTGTGAGATTCCTAGATCATACTGGAAAATTACAGTCAAACCTTTACTGTGACAGTTTATCTTCTCCATGATTACTTCTAGACTTTTAACATCCCTTGTTAATTATTTTGCCTTAATTCTTTTGCTTGTTCCATATTCTGGTTTCTTCTTGTTTTGTGTCACATACATACGATTAACCTCTTTTTCTTGATAGTTGGCAGACTTCTAATACAATAGATAGGAATGCTTTTTAGAAAGATAAATCTTTGAACAATAGCATAGACTTACCTAAGACATGGGATACTATCCTTCATCGTTCCTTCACATGCTACAGTGTTGGTACTGCCTGAAAGGCTCTTTAAAGAAGGAAGCTGGGAGGAGGCATCTGGAAATGGAGGAATTATTTCCGGTTCAGGAGTAATGATATCTTCTACTTCATACTGAAGTCGTACCTCTAATGACTTAAATAAATAAAAAGCTAAGTTATAATTTAATACAGAAAGCTCCTGAAAGTTCTGTTACTTTCAAATAAATATCAATAAGTCTTTTTTTAAAAATAACCCCCCACATTTATCATTATCATTTGCAGGCAAAGAATACTGTAATTTGTTATTTATACAGCCTAACAGCAACATCAGATAGAAACTAGTCATCTACCCTATGCTGATGGAGAAATACATAGGTATATTCTTCCAGTGCTGACTTTGATTCAAGCCTTTTAATGTAAGTGAAAGGTAAGAATACAACTTTCCAGAATTCATTATGAAAAGAGAAGTTAATCACTCACCCCCAAATAAATAATATTTCACCATAAGAAGGCATCATTCAGGATAAATGTCATGAAAATTTTCTGCCTATTGTCTGTTATCTTTTTCCTAAGCAAATTCATTAGAAGAATGATCATCAACTCTGCCTCCTTATTGCTAGTACAACAGAGTCTCTACAAGACAGGTTTTAGCCAGTATGTAGAAGCCTGACAGTGTGGGTAGTACTGATGAACGAACTTCATTTGTCCATAGGTGGGGGTCACGAAATCAGAGATAATAGCACAGAGCGTTCCGTATTCCTTAGACTGAACATGAGTTTGGTGGATTCTAGAAAGCAAAGTTCAAACCAGTTACCTTTTGCTTTCCTTCTGCACTCTCTGGATAGGGAAAAGGAGACCAACCAGGCCCAACCACCCTTCAAGTCTTTCCACTAATTCAGGAAACCTTAACTAAAGGACTCCAAAACACAGGGGAAACTGGACAGGGAGCTCAAATCTATATAAGTAATCATCTCAAGGAATCACAGTAAATATTGGGCAATTCTTTCTAACTCACAAATTGTCCAACGAGATCCCCATTTTGAAAATAAAAAAAAGCAAGGTACAGCCCTCAAAGAGATAAGGTCTTGGGATAACTAGCTGAATAGTAATTTCAGTGCTGGTACCTTGAAGTGATGAGAAGCAATTGCAGATGTAGACACTGCAAACTCCATCTTAGTTAGTGATCTCTCACTGAGACATCATCTGTACCAGAATGGAGATTAAGAAAATACCTAAGTTTTATGAGAATTGGGAGATAAAGATCAGTACTGAAGGCTCTCCTATTTCTCAACCATTGTCTTAAAACACGTAAGATTTCAGAAAGAAGTGATTCTGCTCAACCAGAAGAGAAAGGGTCCTTTCTCAAAATTTCACTTTTGTTTTCTCCTTGCAAAATCCATGGATATTTTTTGCCTGAATGAGCTAAAGAAACCTATAGACAACATTTGCCTTCAAAGACTAATGAATGAAATATTGAGTCGAGGAAAATCTAATCTCCTGGAAGTAATTGCTGCTGACCGAAACAATTTATAATGCTGTTTAATCTTCATGCAGGACTGGAGTAACTGTTGAAGAGTATGTTCTTCTGCTTGCCATGTTAGAATTGCATCATTCTTCTTCGGATGTTTTTCTTTGTGTCTTCCTTTTTCTACTAAAATTCATTTTGTTAAGTTCTAGCTATCATCCATTTGCAGAGAGAAGGAAAAATTTAGGCTAATAACATGACTGTCAATTTTTTTTACATTTTGGTCTCTGCTTTGACTGGACCTTGGAAGGGGTACAGACCTGTTTACCAATTTATTTTGACACACGGTAAGGATCTTTTTGGAGCATCCCATCACTAGGCTCATTGATTCTCCTTTCTGCATTCAAACTAGTGTAAACTTTTTTCCTATAGCTTCTCTCAAGAGCTTGGAAGAGGAGCTTCACTGAGGAAAGACTGATCACTGAGCAAGTGATCATGTTTAATAGAGACCTAGACATCCCTTTGAGAGAGGATGGAGTAGATTCAGATGAGAAAGCAACAACAACAACAGCAAATGCTTTTTACATAACTGCATGGCAATGACTCCAAGGTTGGATATGAAGCAGAATTTGTCTCATGCATACTACTTGCCTCCAGAATCTGATACGGAATGATGCAAATAATACTTCTATTGAGGAAATCCCAGGTACAGCCTATGCCTTTAAGGCATATTCAGCAGCAGACTTCCCTGCTACATGGAGAAACCTCTGAGTAGCGTCCATGCTTCCAATTTACCACAGCAATAACATTACAAGACTGACGTCAGGCAGTCAGACCAACATGGGGTCCTTAAAATGCTGGGATTTGTAGACTGAACTCAAGGTGAGTTCAGGCTGGCTGCTAGAGAAGGGAGGACACTAAGTGCTAGAACTTGGGCTCACCTCAGGCAGGAAAGAAATCCTGAGACTGACCAGCTCAGTCTCAGTATAGACAAAGCCAGGCAGCCTAAAGTCAGGTACATATTCCAACAAAGACTTCCGTACTTTTTATAAAAAAAACCCCCACCATTTAAGAGTGGAGACTTGAATGCTTGCAGCAAAAATGTGGAAACCAAGAGATGAGGCCCATCGCAGGGATGCACCAAACTCAGGGGAACTCAGTGACTATGCCACTAAGATTAGATAATATTAAAGCAACTCTTCAGAGAACAATTCCTCATATAAATGCTTGTTAATTACAGATGAAATCTGATAAACTGTTTAATTGCACATATTATAACACTTTAGAAAATACCAGTTCTGATGCAATTCAGCCACAAAAGTAAAAGACATGAAAATAAAGAAATTAAATGATAGGTAATAAAAGATAAGGTGCATTTGCTATGGAACAAAGTAAGAATACTGAAATGTAGTAATTTTAGCAGCATTATACATGACCTGGTCAGTAATGTGAAATTACTGTTCATTAGTTTCAAAACTTTCCTGAAAGGATACATTCAGTTAGCTCAATAATTCCCTCTGGGAGAAAAAAAATGAGAGGAAAACAACAGAACAGCTATAGGCAATGAATTTCCTTACCAGATGGCACATGGCTACAGGCCAAAAATGACATGTTTTGCCAGGCTAGAACTATAGACTTTCTAACGTACATTAAAATAGTGTGAAAAGGAAAAGAACTGTAATCGGAGAAGGTGGAAAATGAAAGGGAAATTTTGGGTCAGCCCCTGGGGTTTGTTGAGAGCTGGCAGACGAAAGAAATACTTTCTGGCAAGAGAGTGTCTGGAGTTGCAAACTGTTCTCCAGCACCAGAGAATGGCAAGCCTGAAGGAGAGGCAGTCATGTTTAGTTTGGCTTTGCCTTAAGAGTAGTCCCCTGTTAGATTTCTTAAACTTAAGAAAGAATCTTTTACATTATAAATGCTGTTCAGCCACACTGTTAGCAGTGGTTGTGGCTCCTGTGCAAAAATGCAAAGTTTAAACCAAAGTCAGACTTTCTGTGCAACAATAAGTACAAGGTGACTGCAGTGCAGTTAAAAGAACACGAACTGCATGATTCTACCTGAAATAAGGTGACTACTTAGGACATGAAGACCGAAGGAGTATTTGAACAGGATAGAGCAACAGAAAGCTTAGGAAAATATAAAGTGCTTAGCCATAAATAATCTGGCATTTCATATATGAAATTGTCCATTTTTAGGGAAACAAAGTCAGCATAAGCCAGAAAAAAAATCAACTCTTTATTTTGTTAAAGACAGTGATAATTTTCAGTCCCCTTGTGGTACAAGTACTATGAACATAAATTAAAGAGATGAAATACTTGAGTTAAAGAGAGCATTATTATGTACGTACATAATGTACATTATCTGATAAAAAAATACAGCAGCCAGTATTTTTAGAGCAGGTAAGTACAACAGAGATTTACCCTATCATAAAGTCTTAAAAGCAAACTATGTCTGAAATCTGTACCTTATGTTACTATTAAACCAAAAAAGTGGAGAGTTGGCTCCCAAAAACTCAGTTAGATTTTTGTCACTAACTTAAGTAGAATCAAGATTTCACTCTGGAATGTCCCTAAACCTATAAAATGGAATGTCCCTAAACCTATATTTATACAGCTTGATATTAATTTTATTCAAGTATATAAGCACAGACACGGCAAGGCAATTTGATTTAGAAATTATGTTCTTTTATAAGAGAGTAAAATTCTGAAGGACTTACTGCAATTTCAGTATTTACTTCATGTTTGCTGAACCTGTAAACAACCACATATGCAGAAACTCCTGCCACACAGAAAATTCGGCTTTCAGGACACCAGTACATCATCTGCACAGCAAAAGGATCTTCTTCCACAATCTCAGCTGTTGTTTTTCCTTCTCCCAGTTTCTGTTTTTCAAAGACCTTTGATGTTTTTAATTTGTACAACATCTGTAGAGTAACTGGAATACATTAAAACATATAAAAAATACTGACTAACATGAAGCAAATCAGTTATAAAATTCCTTGGTTCCCATTTTGTTTTCAGTTGTGGCATAACAAAGAATCTTACGAAGGCCTAAGAGGAGAAGATGGGTATTATACAATACAGATATTATTCTGGTACACAGTACTGGTAGGATATGTATTTAATATTTCCAAAATGGGTATTTGTCTGTGAAATACTTCTTAGTACTTTCTGGGACAGGATGTCAAAGGTGTACGTTAACCATTATGTCCATAATTAGGCTTATACTCTGTTATAGAGAGGCTCTGATAATGTTGCTATTTTCCTAATGAGATGTGAAACTAAGATTTCATTTGTCTGAGGTTATTGTCTTGCTAGAATGTAAAGACTATATGGCACTTCAGGAGAAAACATTAGAAAGCATTCTGGTGGCCTGGGCAACACAAAAACTTTGTGAACGAACAGGAGTTCTAAAATGTTTTGAATTTCTTGACTAATAAGTATATATGTATGTATACCTGTATAAAAAACCTTAATATCCAGAAGCCTTTGACAAGACTAGAACTCCACTGCAGTGAATTCTGGAGGTAAAGGAGGGATTATAATTAACTCCATTTTATTTTATTGACATTCCTCCCTGTTTTTTACTACTTTTACATTAATTTATCAGTGGCATTAATAACTGCATAAGGTCAGAAAAAGTCAGTCATACCCATCACCTATAAAGGTGTGTATATACATAAAGGCAAAGCTGTTACATATGTTAGTGTAATTGTGGTAGATCAGTCTAGCTAGCTTGTGTAACAAGAGCAACAAAAAGATGGAAGAATGGTGTTTTAGTTATGTAACCAGATGATGAACACAGCAAAATTACATTTTCATTTTGCAGTGCAGATATATTCCAAGAGTTTTAGCATATAACCTTTCTTATATTTTTAAAAGGTTTAGCACATAAAATGCTACCAAATTTTCACAAATTACAGCAAGTGCTTCTGTATTGAATACATAATTCTTCCTGCCTTCTGTGGCAATGGAAGAGGCCTCAGGATGCCCTTAGTCCCAGTGGCAAATCTAGAGTGGCACTTCAAATCAGACATCATGGGTCCATGCATACTAGGATTGGAAGAATTACAGAATCATAGGGCACAAGTACAAGGCGAGACTCTCTATGCTTCTGTGAATTACTAGGTACCATCTGCACAAGGGCAAATAAGAAACAGCAATGGCTTTTGAGCAAAGATACATTTGGAAAACTGCTTCAGTGGCTTAGCAATTCCCTGTCTCCCACAAATCTGTGTTTTCAGATACAAAATTACACAATTAAAATATGTCTAAAAGCAAAGCATTTTGTGCCTTCAAACACCAGTAGGATATTATGTTTGCTATGAAATCTCAAATGAAATTTGAACTCTATTAAAAAAGTTAAGACCTTGTAAATAATAGAACTTTGTAATAATTAAAACCTTGTAAATAAAAAGTACCAAGTATGGTACCAGTAACGCAGTACATGCCCTGAAAAGCAGGACTAAGACCAGGACATCAGAGATGCACTGAAAGTACCATTACTGTTGAAGGCATTGTGAATATTCATGATCACCTAAGCTTTTATCTCTAAGAAAAATTTCTATCGCAGGATGTACATACTGATTAGTGGGTTATGTTTATATTCCCTGTGAGAAGTTTTTTCCTTTCCCCGTTTCTGCCAGCATTACAGAAGAAATGACTAGCATACTGATTCCTGTGCAGTGTATACGCTAAATGTTTTGGGGTCTTGCAACAAGTCTGTATTGTTTCACCCTAATTTTAATGCCTGTGTTTGCGCATTCTTGTCAAGAGTGTAAGTTTGTAACGAAATATAGAATCATTTAGGTTGGAAAAGACCTTTAAGATCATCAAGTCCAACTGTTAACCTACCACTGCCGAGTCCACCACTAAACCATGTCCTTAAGCACCACATCTACACATCTTTTAAATACCCCCAGGGATGGTGACTCAACCACTTCCCTGGGCAACCTGTTCCAATGCTTGACAACCCTTTCAGTGAAGAAATTTTTCCTAAGATCTAATCTAAACTTCCCTGGCACAACTTGAGGCCATTTCCTCTTGTCCTATTGCTTGTTACTTGGCAGAAGAGACAGACACCTACCTCACTACAACCTCCTTTCAGGTAGTTGTAGAGAGCGAGAAGGCCTCCCCCGAGCCTCCTTTTCTCCAGGCTAAACAAGCCCAGTACCCTCAGCCGTTCCTCATAAGATTTGTGCTCTAGACCTTTCACGAGCTCCACAGTGCACAAGGCAGGGCCTAATGCCTCACATTCCTTCTCTAAATAAAAGTAATTATCCTATTTTTGTTCATATTAAAGCACTCTCAAACTTCTGTCTTTGCAGATAAACTCCTGTTGATCTCATTAGAATTTTTTTCTTTTTGGTGTTCACCATAACTTGAAAATGCTGGAAGATGTAAACTCTAAGCAGCATGTATCTGTTTTTCCTCCATTTCCAAATAGGCAAATTATATAATAAATAACCAGCTCCTAGTCATGTTCAGTTGACATACCTATGTAAAATTCTTTTGTGAAATGAGGCTCTGGAAATCCCTATTTTCTTGTCCATTCTGATGCGTGAAAATATTTGGTATTAGGCAAAAAGAGAACTACCTGACAAAGTCATCAGGTTTAGCTGACATTAAAATCTTGTAAACATTCCCCATATTTGGCTGGAAATGGTAGCAGTTTTAATCATTACAATTCTGTGGCACAACGTAGAAGTAGCAGGTAGTTTAAGCATCTCATACTCTGTGTTCTTGGCGACCATTACAGACTGGTTATTAGGGTCAAATTAGATCTCTCTATGCTTAACATTTCATACAGAAGTTTATTTCACACTCTCTTTTCTTTAAGAGACTGATACCTCATAAAAGAGACATTCTACCCAGACATCCCTGTACCACAGAAGAGACAGAATACAAGGCAACTCTACTGCAACTTTGGTGAAGCACAGTCACATTATTTGAACCAGAATATTTTAGCTTTCAACCAAAATGTATGTATATTTTTAATAAATATCTTTTACTAATAAGTACCATATGTATTTTCTGTAAGGGAAAATGCTGGTTTTTGATATGTGTAGTTATAGCTAGAATGTATGGAACAAGTATTTTCTGAAGCTTTTTCCTGCTGGAATGAATGGAAATGCTTCCCAATTATTTCCTGGAACTTGAGACTGGACAAGAAAAGATTTAGGTCTTCTCCACCCTTGCCAGATTAGACATGTATTAAGATGTATTATTGTATTTTAATATTTTATTTTTGCTTAGCTGTAAAAAGGACTATATTGTACTCAGAATAGAAGAGACACGACAGCTGCAACTGAATATTAGATCTAATTGAGCCCACTCTTTTATATACACAAGATTATGCCCTAGGGATTTTTTACCAACACTTCATCCTTCACAGGTTTTCATATGTTTTATCTGGAGTTTTTATTCCTCTTACCTTAGAGAGAAAAGAGTGAAAGTCTGTATCTCATTAGCAGTGGTTTTTTTTTCTAATTTAATAAAAATTTGATTAATTTCACCTCATTATTCCTAATTATATCATCCCAGGTATTACTACCCATACTGTTAAATATCATGTTTTCTATATATGTGTGTGTGTGATTTGTCAGCATTATATAAAAGTGAACTTTAGAAACTTACTGGCAGAAGCATCCCAAAACTTTACTGATCCATCTGCATGGCTTAAAAAAAAATATAAACATTAAATGTGTTAAAACAAGATGCAATTCTAAAATATCTTCTACTTTCAGTGAGTGATAGCAGAAAAACTGTATTTTGCTCATGTAGTAACTCTCCATACCTTACTGACAATAGATAAGGATATATATATTAACTCTAAGAAAATATTTTGTTATTAGTTTGATTAGGTTAATAAAATACTATTTCATGCATTTCCTACATAGAACTAAGCCCCCAATGAATTTTAAGATCTCAACAGCAAGAAATTAATTCCCATACTAATGATAAGTTTAAGTTACAGCACTTTTGGCTTTGCAGTGGGTCAGCATCAAGCCTATGCACTCTGAAAATGCCATGTATTTGAAAAGACTTTGAAAAGACAGAGGGTAACTTCATTTTGCTTAATACCTTACAGCTGTGTTCTTTTTATTAACATAAAATGATCCCTGAAGTAAAGCTGGAAAAAGGAGACATTTCTGTTTAAAATGAGAATAATCCCTTCATCACCTTATTGGTACTATTGCACACCTCATAATCTTATTTTTAAAAACACGTGTTAAGTATCATTGATAATAACAATTTATCAAATATATTGCTATCATCAGCATGGCTGAGACCAGAGGGAAACACAGAGAGCATCATATCTAAATAGCTTCTGTTTTACAGCATGGCCCCTTGAAAATCCATCAGGCATTGCTCATGGGGCTTCTACTGCAAACTGAGCCTTTCTATGCCTTTTTGCTATGGGGTTGTCTCTCCACTCAAAAGGTGAAATTCATCCCAGTGTACCACACCCTCACTAATGCTAATGGGGTATTAAAATGAATTCCCAAACTGTCCCCAGATACAAAGTCCCCAGAAGGCCAAAAGACAATAGCTGTAGAAGAACAGCTGCTCCCCTTTCTAAAGCTATTCTCTATGCCCTTCGAGGCCAAAATATTATCTTGCAATGGATTCTCCTTTCCAAAGACCCCACCTTCACAAGTATATAGACTTGCTCTCCTACACTGGGGCCTCAAATGGTAATTCTTAATGGTAGTTCATCCCCGAGTACAAAGTTCTGTTTTCTACAGCAAATGGAAATTTCCGTGGTGACTGCACAAGGGAAAAAACCACGTACCTCAAATTAAGAGGCTAGGATATGCATACTCTGTGAAGGGTCAACTCTTATCTATAGCTAACCCACAATCAAAAGCTGTAGACACTAACATTTTAAAACTACCAATCCTCAGTTTCATTCTCACCCTGTAATAATGATTTCGGGATATGTTTGAGCTCCAAGGTTCCATGCTCCACCACTGATAGGCCACTCCTAAACAAACAATAAGAGTACAGAGATCACAACTAATTCTGATGAATCTTGCTTGGTTATTTTTTAAACTCATTGCTTTTTTTGCCTCCAAAAAGCAATACAACTCATAAAAGGAACAAAAATGTGTAGCATTCAAGGCTTTTAAAGCTTATTAACATTTTTATATTATCAATTAAGGCTTTTGAAACTTAATAACATTTTTATTTTATCAATTAAAGTTCTATGTTTTAAAAATGTTTCTGCACAGCTAACACTCAACAATCCAAAATAGGAACTACAGGAAGAAGTAACAAAGAGTTCTGCTACTCTTTTCAGATTGCTTGACTCTTGGAGTTTCTATAGGACACTAAATAGATTGAGAATCTACTTTGAGGATGAAGACTACTGATGAAGTTGGCCCAGAAACAAATAATCTGAGCATGATGACACAAGATGTGAGATAAGGGAATGCAATTTTTGCAGGACATATGAAATCACCATCTCTTCTCTGCCTTTTGTTTACTAGTGGAGAATACTTCTGTTAATATGAAAACTGATGATGTCTGATTTGTTTACCCAATATTTTTTCTAATTTATTTATTATGATGGATTAGTTCTAGTCAAAACATAAACCAGATTAATGCTTGAAATTTATAAAATAATTGCATTTCCTCTTTTTATTTCTGCAGCTTGTCCTATTTCTAAAAGCATTATGTTAAGACTTTGGTAGCTCAGGAAAATAGTTATTAAGATCCCTATTTAATAAAAATCTCACAGACATGCTGTCAACCCTCAACTTTCACTGAAGCTCTTCTGCTAACTTCTTTCAGTTATAATGTTTTCACTTTTTTCTTTGAAAGAGATAACTTACCCATACAAATTTGAATTGTACACTGATGGCTTTCCTTTAACTCAGTCTGATCTGGCATAACTCCAGCAGCCAAATGATTAAGTCCTATATAATGGTCATTAATGGTTGTGCTTAAGTGATGGTGTTTCTGAAGGACAAATACCAGGCCATAAGCATGCTGCTAAGCTGCTGATTGGACCAACTTGAAAGTGATTATTAAAGAAGTAAAATGAAAATAATTTGGTAAGATGTTACAAAAACATAGGTTGTACATTTACTTTCTTTGTTTAAAAAAAATATTGGTTTTGTTTACCTTATTGCTGTATCCTTGCTTTTTATGTTTTGCTCCTACAGAATATAGTACAGGAATCAAATCTGGAGGACAGTCCGCAAAATATTCTGTGCAGGTAACAGGTGACTCATGAATGTCAATAGGATATGGATTTTCAAAGATCGGAAAACTAGTTAAGGAAGACAATTTATTAGAAGCACTGTGACACACTGAGCCATAGAAGAAAACATATTCTTATATTAAAGTGTACAACAGAATCTAAGTAAAATCATTACTCATAAAGTACATTTTCCCTTATTTATTCAAACATACGTATTGTTTTTAATGTCAATAATAATGTGTAGTTACTGAAATAAAGATATAAAAATTCCACTGCTGTGACAAGAATCCTCTTGTAACATAAATACCCATTCATGTGAATAGTTCCTAAGGCTAATAGGACTACTCATGTAAATGAGGATTAGGAACTGATTTTTCCCAACATCTCAAAATCTTATTTATACAGAAGTGACACATTTTCTAGAAGCTTCAGGTTCATGGATATTATATATACTATGACCCAAGAACTACTTATACAACTGTGGATTTTATATTGAGCAGCTTAGCTTATTGGGTTGGTAGACTACTGATTCTACAATGAACAATTGCAGTAGCGGATGAAGTAGATCTCAGTTTATTTCTCACTTCCATCAGTTTGGGCAGTCTAATAAGAAGGAAAGCCTCACTTCTGGCATATTACACAATGTTATTCACAATTAAAAACTGTAGGAAATTTGGTTCTGATTTCACTTACATCCATTTCATATTGCTGAGATGATTTGAATTATTCTTGAAAGTAAGTAAAATCAGAATATGATTCACTTAAAATGTTTCAAGATATTAAGGGCAAAACCTGTTCCTAGTTATACCAGTGTGAATGTGCCTGTACATTACTGGTAGTGTTGGAGGCAGAAAAAAATAAATAAGAATTGGATTCTGCATTACATGATGTATAATTCCTCTTTGATATGAACATTGATTCGGATATGAAAGAACTATTTGTCATTTAAACCAGCAACTGGATCATGAAATAATCCCATAGATCCACTACAAATCAATGCCATTATTTACTAAGATACTTAAGTAAATACTTAAGTGTTAGTCCCTGTGGAGTCTACTGAAGTTAGGCATGCATATAAGTAGCAGTTGAATCTGGTTTCCAAAACACATGTTCAGGTCATAATTCAGCATGTGACCAAATATTACTTAACTTTGATTTTGAGTGAATGTTTGAAGGCTATGCTGAAGGGACCGCAGATTTAGATTTATTCCCAAACTTAAGAACAAATATTATCATAAGTTTCTGTTGATTAGCTGATGTTAGCTCTCAAGGTTGAGGTAAACATATAGAGTGAATTATTACCAAAAGTAAATTATTTTGGATAGTAAAATGACATTGCATGATAACATTTGGATTTTTATCATCATTTGCTGAACAGCTAAGATATACAAATAACTTCATATAAGACTTTATACTTACTTGCTTTGTGTCAGGTCAACAACAATGAGATCTTTTTCCAAAAGCACAACTACAGCATAGGGTTCTTGAAATTCTGTAAGCGAGGAATCAAGTATAAGAGACATGGAGTTCTCCTATTAGTCATTTTAAACAAACAAGTCATCTTTATGGTCTGCAAACGTTCACAGTAGATTAAACAAAAGTTTTGAGATACAGATCCTTGACATATCCACAAACTAGACATATCTGCAAACTAGGGCCAGATGGGAACTGAGAAATGACTTTTGGGCAGTACTGCTGATCAACATACATAGTACAAATAGAATTGGCATGTTATAGCATGCCAGGATGATGGTATATTGAAAGTAAAGAAATAGAATGTGAATAAGTTGTGTGTACCACTGCATTGCTGAATCCAGTTATTATACAGAAAATGTATTTTTCCTGTCCAGTAGTAATACTTCTACTGTGTAGAACTGTTCTTCAAAACCAGATTGTGAACAGCTGACCCAGTCCACTTGGTGATACACAATGCCCTCATTTCCAAAGCGATTCCAAAGGAATATTCCAAAGGAATCCTGTGAGTCTGCTGTGTCAATTCAGATACTGACACGCTCCTTCCTCCCATACACTCTTTAGGAGATTATATTGTTTGGTTTTTTATTTAATGTTTTTTTTGTTTATCAAAAATAAACAACTAAAGTGACAAATAAATGCTTCCCTTGATGCATAGGGTGTGTTAATTTACATAGGATAAAAGTTATTTTAAAAAATACAAATGTGAAATTACGACTCTCTCTTCAACAGCAGACAACCATTCCAGCATGTGCAAGCTCAGAGTACACTCTTCAGATGGCTGATGCCAAAAGGCTGAGTAAATTGACAGAAACTGATTTACCTTTCTTTCAGGCCAGCTACAAATGCACCTTATTTGTGGCCTGTTTTTATACAAGGCTATAAATAACACAGCTTAAACCAAAATTTTTAAATATTAGTGTGTGAGCAGGGGAAGGGGCTACAAAATCTTAGTACTGGGAAGTGTCACTGTATTTGACACTGTTAAATGAAGGCCCAAACTAACTTTGATTACTGAAAATTAAATTTTTGCATGACATTGAAACAAATACACACCTTATCTTTACTAAGTGTTTTTAATATATATTTGATTTAGCTACATGTATAGGATTTATTTTACTTTTCTGCCTGAGGGCTTAAAATGTTAAACTTAGTTTCTTTTTGACTTACAGCTTTTCTTATTTACTTTCTGGAGTGTTCTGTGAATGTACGTCAGAATATGGCAGCCCCACAATATGCAGCAAAACACTTTTAACATTTCAATTCAGGCTGAAGCGTAAGAGCTTTTTTTGCAGATAAGTGATAGTTTAATCTTAAATAATTTAGCAATCTGTAGATTTTCAGCCTCATGAAAAATGTCAGAAATATAAGCACGTATGTTTGATTAATAGCAATATTTCCTCACACTAGCCCATGTGGAGATTTATGCATGCTTTATTGTCCAGTCCTTACTTGCTTCCTATATTGAGAATGCAAACAAGTTCCAGTTACTTTCAGTGATGTAGTTTTCCTGAGATGGATACAACTGTGAGAATGGAAGTCCTTGGAATGGAATTAAGGTATGAGAGAAGATCACTTCATTTATGTTTTCCATAACTGTGTTTGGCTTAATAAACTCACCATTTGGATATGGGGTTTCACAAAGAGTTAAAAAATCAACTATAGGGTGATCCATTTCAAGAACTGTAATTGCTTTTCCATGCATGATTGTTAAACTTGGTCTTCGGCAAGCCTTATCATATGACAATCCACCAGAAAATACCACAAATGGTTCACTGTATTAAAAAAAACAACATAGTAATTATAAGTTTACATAGTATATACAAGTTTACATTATAGGTTTAGTACCTTTAAAGAATAATAAATAGCTTTGCAAAAAGAAAGAGGGAGAGATTCTAAAAGGACTTTAATTCAGGAATGTAACATTGAGTTAATTACAGAATTAAAAACATACCTGTTTTTACAGGTCTTGTACTCTACTTTAAGAATTGGTTTACAAGATTCAGTTTTTTTTCCATCTCTCTGAATTTTTCCTAAGGAAAGAAAGAAGATTAAAGCTGTATTAAAACATCATGATAACAGAACTATCAAACTAAAACACACACATTGAAGCAACTGTATAAGCAGTAAGAGAACGGAACTTTAAAGCTACAGAAGATGAGTATTAGCTCCCATTTCCATAAAATTTGCATTTGTCTAAATTAATTACATTTATTATGGCTTTATGTTTTTACTGCCATATACATCTAAAGGACCATAGACCACACTTCAGAGACATGTAAAAACCATGCAGATTGCTGAGAAGAATGACACTTAACTAATAATTAATGAATTTGACCAAATGTATACCTTTTTTCTGAACACATCATGACCATAAACAGCTTAATTTTTTCCTAAGTAATTCTTAGATTGACTCAATTCCTTTTGTTGACAAAATGTTACATGCTCTGGAGTGTAAATAGTTGAGTGATAAAATTAAACAAAGCATACAACTGAAATTCATGGGTTCTTGGTTAATTATGGCTCAGTACTTTCTTCCAGTTAGAGAAAAGTAACTTGTAAACAAACAAACAAACAAACAAAAATTTGGCTTTGTTACTTTGGAAAGCCTATGCTTGCTTTCAACAACAACCTGACGGGAGGATACAGCATAGAGAGAGCCAGACTGTTCTCAGAGGTGCACAGTGACGTGATGGGAGGCAAAGGACTCAAGTTGTGACATGGGAAATTCTAGTTGGACATTAGCAAAAAAATCTGTACCATGAGGGTCATTAAATACTGGAAGATGTTGCTCAGAGAGGTTGTGCAATTTGTCATTGGAAGTGTTCAAGTGTCCAGTGTCAGCTGGACACTGCCCTGAGCTAACTGATCTTTTCAGGCCTGTTTTGAGCTGGGGGCTAGACTAGATGAACTCTGAGAGGTCCCTTCTGACATGAAGTACAATTGTATGACTAAAAATGATAAAATAAAAGGAATTAGGAAATTTAAGAAAATGCTAAAACTTTTCTGGGCTACATAGATCTTGCCTTCCCCTTCTTTCTCCCTCTCCACCCAGTTAGGCTTCTTGGTAATGTATTGATTTGCAATAGAGTTAATACCTTTTAACCTCATTTATAGGAAGCAATGGCCTATAAAGTCCCAGCCATAAAAGATACAGCCATTTCTTAATATGGCTCCTTTGAATTCTTCATTGCAGTGACTTGGGAAGCCTTGTACCATCTCTATAACAAGCAACACAGTGCCTTGTACAAAATGTATTACTTCTTGTGAAAATTGCACATACAAGCACATAAGTACAAATATAAAAGAAATGTGAAAATCCCATAGCCTAAGGGTGTCAAAGACTAACAGTAGACTATTAAGATGAAGTGGATAAAAGAAGACATTAGAGCAATATTACCCAGTAAGAGGTATTTATGACACCAATTGGAAAAAAAGTTTGATCAAAATTGCTCTCTGATTTTTATAATATTTTGCAGCTACTTTGCAGATCAAAATATTTATGCAAGAAGCAACTCTGGATCTGGGCTACAATAAAAAATGAAATAAACATAGATATTAGCAAACAGCATGGAGAATATTGTATTGCTTCTTAGTTATACATTTTAACTATCAAAATTACCATGTGGAATTGTGGTCTGGAATGGTCTGTTAGGACTTTTCAGATTCCATAGGGTCAAGCTGCCATCAGAGTGACTGCACATGAACTGTTTCCCTTCATGATGCCAAGCAACAGAATGAATAGCCTACAGAAATGAAAGAAGAAGTTGAGACTGAAATTGAATACAGTGTTTACACTACTGATATTTTAATGTATGACTTTGGATTATGTTAATCTAATGGTATATCAACAGTTGGATGGTTCTTGTTCGTCTAAAGTCCATTACTAGCACTTTTTAGTAACCAATGGCTGTAATCTACTGCTAGTCAAGCAAAAGAATTCATTATAAATGCTAACATATCACAAGAATGTAAGAAATCCTGTACTGAATCAGACCAAAATTGAAGGAACAAGGTATTAAGGTAAAAGTATAAGAACAAGGGACATACAGTGCAATCATAATATGTCTGATAGCTCTCCTTAGAAGTATTTTGTTTGGCAAACATACAGGGAATTCTGTGTGACAAGTCTTACAGGTAACATACAACACAAGCAGTTTCCCCAGAAAACTATTTAGGAACAGTCGAAATACTAGTCTGTTCTTGAATAATTCCCCCACCTTGCATACTTAAGTTTCAGAGCAAGTACACAGAAATCCGGGATGTTTAACATAAAAACAAAACCACTAAAGAGACCAGGGTCATTTCATTGATATAGGAAATTAACAAAACAATGATGCAAGATACTTTTGGAACAGATGGTGCTTCAGAGAAGAGGAATATCGCACTCCTATGTATACAATGCAAGTATCACATGATGAATGTTATGTACGCCAAAAAGCAACACTTCAAAAATTAATACATCATTCGTAGTATTTTGTGCATAATTAGTGGAACTGACTGAAAATATCCATAATTACATCAAACTAGCTGAAGGGATAATGGTGTAAATCCTTCATTTTCACTGGTATGTGCTGGAAACTAACAAAAGCCATTTTCTGGCAAAACAAAGTATTGCTTCATTGTATACCACAGTTTCTCATACACTCCCCTCAGAAGCACAAACTCATAAAATTTTCCCTTGAATCCATTTCCCTTCCAGAAATGTTAGCTGCCAAATAACAAAAAACACAGTATGTTTTTATGTAAATGTAAATAAGAGAGACCTATTTTTGAATGCAGTTTAATAAATTTCTATTTTTGCAACCCAGGAAGTGCTAAGGCCTTGCATGCACTTACAATTGCATATTAACATTTACCTGATTTATTCAAATCACCTTAAAATAATGCCTAGGTATTTGTAAGTCAGCATTGGAGTTGTTCACATCAATTTTGCTTAAACTGACAAGAAATAAACCTAAGTGCTACTGGTTCCTATTCAAAACTCTCTGTTGGTCACTCTTTTAATAAGTATATTGATTGTTATGGTTGGTAATGGCTCATGGTCTGGAGAGAATATCAGAAGAAACCAACGAAAAGGCTGTGACCCTTTCCCAAAACTTTACTCAGCTCCTGAGGCTGGACAGCATAGCCACAAAGGAGCCTTTGCATTAAGATGACCCAGACGTTTTAACAGAAATCTGACATGCCTTGTATATGAATGCTTTGTTAACACACCAGTAAGCTAGTCATGCCAATAAAGATTCAACAAACGGAGCTGAACAAAGTGAACTCTAGATATTTATCTTCGAATGACATAATGGGTGTCACTCAAACTTCTGCCTGCTAGAAGGGGTTGGCAATTCCTGTTAATAACCCAGAAAATACCAAACTATAACTGAAGCAACAGAAGACAACACAGAAAGACAGTTCATACAGAGTCCAATGCCATTGCCCTCAGGTAGTAAGAAACTTAGATCTGTGGTGAGGGCTGCTTCACTTACACTAAAGGCATGTCTATCCTCGTGCAAATTAATTCTGACATGAGCTCATTCACGCTTGCTATCATGCCAAATTTGAATCTGCTTTTGATGTATTATCACACATAGAAACATTTCACATGGTTACAGTCGCTGTGTCTGAGCAGGAGCTAGTAACTAGCAGATGAAAATTGTACCAAGCTGCTTGTTAAACTGCCTCTCAGCTGCTAGGTGCCACCTGCCAGCATAAGCCTCCTGTTGAGTGGAGCTGAGACAGAATGCTCCTGTCACAGACAGTTGGCATAGCAGCAACTCAAACTCACCTGTTAGACTTTGCCCCAAAACAGGCAAGAAATACTTAGAATTGCTTTTGGAGGTCTCAGCTGGGAGTCACAACTAATACTGAAAGGTGGTACTGAATAAGTCCCTAATTTTCTCTCTGCTAGAGTATGTCTAGCATTCTGATCCACTTTGTTAGCATCCACACAAAAAAGGAGCAGTTATTTGCGTAGAACAGAAGTTCATCATGGTGGGTGACTCATGTGAATGTTCACACAGTGTATGCACATAAAGCGTATCACTCCAGATTGGGTATGTTTCTCCTT
This sequence comes from Mycteria americana, assembly GCF_035582795.1. Lineage (NCBI taxonomy): Eukaryota > Metazoa > Chordata > Aves > Ciconiiformes > Ciconiidae > Mycteria > Mycteria americana. The sequence continues at coordinate 91,085,987 of NC_134365.1, forward strand.
CTGCAGTACCCACAGTGGTTGCATACATATTCCACCTTCTGTCACACTCAGCATGTACTAAAATTAAGCATGCCCAACACCATTTCACTTCCTTCCCAACCACAAACCTCCTCCACTGCGAAAGTACTCATGGGGACTCTAGGACCACTTTTAACCTTATTTTGAACAAGCACCATACTCATCCTATTGCTTGAATCTTAAGAATACTTTGTGTTAGTAGTACTGCAGGACCATTACAGCAAGGGTCACATCCAATTTGATACTTCCATAATGGCATAGTGCTTAATAAAGGTAGGGAGATGTCATTTGGCAAATGTCTCTGTGAACTCGGCAGCTTCATTTTGGAGATGTGTTCTAATGAAAGATGATGACTATCCTTCAGGAAGCTCTGAATGTGTGTTGACCCAACCTGTCAAATTTTTAAACAGCCTGTGTATGAAGACAGCTGTTTTTTGGGTCTGCCAACTATCAATAATAACTTGGGAATCCTTTGAAGGATCTGCCTTGTTTATGTGCTCTCTTTTTATACCAACTAGTGCAAATAAACTTTTGAAGGAATTTATAAAAGGGCTTGCAAGGAAAGCCTTTTATAGAGGGCATCGTATAGGAGCATTGATTGAAAGGGCCTGAATATCTCATCGATATCGCCACTGAGAAGATGACAACCATCGTCACACAAAGAAACAAATTTGCAGCTGACATCTTGAAGAGCAAACACAAGATTATTTAGCAGCAGGTTCAAACTCCACTCTGGGACCAGGTGTTTCACAAGCAAGAACATTTTAGTCTCTTGAAAAGCTTTGACACAGTGGAGAAGAAAACATAGAAACTCCTTGTATCAGGAGTTGATGAACTGAGGCAGCCTCTAACTGGTCATCAGTGGGGCTAAAAGACAGACAGGTCTACTTTTAGCTCCAGTGAGTGAACCACAAGTATCAGTGAGAAGCTTTAAAGGGAAGATACAGGCTTACAAGAACACCAAGCAGAGAAGTTCCAGATAATGCAACTTGTACAGCTTTTTCTATCCTTGGTGAGAAGCTCTCATTTGAAATCGGCAGACATGTTTTATTTGTGAAAGGTTCCCAGCCTTCAAGACATGAAGTATAGCATGATGAAGATGGAGTAAGGAATGCAGCTGTAAAAGCTGCAATTGCAGGTCTGTGAACAGAGGGCAGAGTCTTCAGCTCCACCACTTACAAGCTATTGGGTTGTCTCAGTGAGCTGTTTATTCTAGGAGCAATGTGTCCATGACATTAATCTGGACGGCAAGGAAAATGAAAGGGCATACTTCTGCAAGTATTGGACAGATCCTGCTAATATTGTAGGAAACAACTCACCTCCCTGTCATAAGATTACCCATATTCTGAGATGTCTGCAACATATGTCTCATATCCATGTCTGCAAGTCTCGTGCGACGTGAAGCATCACACTGGTATGACAATGCCATGCAGCCTAGAAAGGATAGGCAAGATTTCACAGTGGTGATGTCCGAGTGGACTGAGAACCATTATCTCTTGGTGATCCTTTTGTTAGCCAGCTGTTCAAGTGTGCAAATAAAGAGGACCTATTCCATCTGAGCTGAGTGTCCACTACTTCTAAGACCTCAATTAAAAAAACAGTACTCAACATAGTGAAATAATTGAATGGAAGAGACCTTTTAATAATGGTTCTCACTGACAATGAAATGAAAGCATTTCTTGTGGCTGTATGAAAAGAAATATCTTTAAATTCATGAGATATGAAACGATTCCTCTCTATAACAATTGAATGTCAGCAGATATAGTCCCCATCTTGAACTTAAAAAGGAAGAATATTTAGATTTGTAGATAGACAATCAGTTACCAGCCTCCTTTCCTCTTCTGTATCAAAAAATATCTGCTGTTAACTTCTCACTCCTGTGCTGCGCAGTGGCAGTTTCTACAGATCTGAATAACAACAGAGAGCCTCCTTCTCAACAGCTGGTCTGGGGAGACTGAAATCCAATGCCGACAAGGGTAACACAGGAGAAATCCAGCTTGATCTTGTGAAAGGCTTGATCCTGTGAAAGGATGAGTATTTGGATGGAGTCTTGAGGGTGCTGACATTTATTTTGAGTGACATTACCAAGCTGGACAGCTATCTGAAGAAGATTATAGAGAAGAACGAACTTGCCTCAGTGATGAACAGTCACAGTCCATCAAAGACAAGAAAACAAGCTGTTTCTCACAGTACACACCAAGTACTAATGGAGAAGCCTGGTGCCAGGGGAATTTTTGATACTAAACAGAAGTATCTGCTCCCTGATAAGCCAGAAAAGATCGTGCCATCCGACAATCCTTAAAGATGCCAGAAGAGGAATTGGTGAGTTAGATGACATTTCCAGTTCTTTCACCATCAAATAGGGTGACTACATTAGTTTCAAGAAAGCATAATGATAGTAAGAAAAATGAGGCGGGATTAATCTCATTCAGACCCCATTCAAAGAGGCACTTCAGTATTCAATGAAGATACAGAACATTTACAGTAATTTAACTGAGACCTCACAGATACCCTGCAATTGCAACTGGCTGGCTCAGCGCCAGAACAATGATACCGAAAGATTGGTCAGACATCATGGGGCAGAGAGGCCTTGCATCAGTCCAGATAGAATGGTGAAGGGGAGCAGGAACAATGTTTTCTGGACTGATGTTAGGTGACCGATCTGTAAGAAGAGGCTTAGGTCGGAAAGCGGGTTGGTGCCAAATACCAAGTGGCACACGCCGAACTAATCATTTGTGTCTCACAAAAGCTATATAACCCGGGATTTAAAAAGGAACCCTTTTTAAGGGCTCCCTAGGGGAATCCTAGCAGATCTGGAACATTATCAATCTGGAGCCTGAAAGTCTGGAATAAAGTACAATGGCTAGTCACATAACCCTTTTAAAGACAAAATAAGAGTCTTGCAACTATTTCAGTAGACGATAGCAAGCCACCACAAGTTGTACAAAGTGGAGTAATGACACAGCAAGTAACCACTCAGGAGGAAAGCAAGTAACCACTCAGGAGGAAAGCACATGACTGATAAGAAGGCCAAAAAATAGTTCCTGAGGACAATACTGAAAAATGTGGAACAACTAAATTGTATGAGAAATTTTCAACAACCAAGCACTCTGTCTCAACAAGCAAAAAAAAAAAAAAGAAACAGTATTATGAAGATCCTGTTTTATGTAGTCTCATTCTGAGCACAAGAGGGGACAGGGAGTGAACAGAACCCCCCCAGGTGACCTGTAAAAGGAAAAAGTTGTCCAGCCTTAAGTAATAGAACAGGTGCAATTTCACAAGTGTATGTATAGGCAGACTGTCACTTAGAGGCAATTTAGTGGGCATGTCTTTAGGCTTAAGCACTGGCTTGTTTAAACTCTGAATTACCCTGTCCTTTAGAACATTTGCTATGTGGATGCTCAGAATCTTAACCTTGAAGCTCAGTGTAGTGTTAATATATCTGTGAAAACAGGCCTGAAATAGTGCAGGATTCAGATATATTCAGATTACTTTTTAGACTGTATACTCTAAAAACGTGTATACTCCTTACATGTATAAGGTGGCAAGACGAAGAAGGAAAGATAACCAATTACTGCCTGGATCACTTTAAAGAAAATGTCCTTTTCTACCTTCAGTTGTAGTTGCATTCACATTGATCCATATTATTTATCCATCCACTTTACAGAAGGGCTGGCAGAACAAAGCATGTTTTTCCCTAGGGCTAGTACTAAAATCATAACAACTAGGAATATATCTATTTTTGAAACAGCCTGTTTATTGATACAAGAACTGTGTCTGTGGTTGATACAATCTGCTTACAAATGGCAAGAGACAATTGTCTGATAAAACTATGAGAATACAATTTTGAAAACTTTTTAATCAGATCTTGAGTACTAGGTAATACCAATAGCCCTACAAAGTAATTTGTCTTTCATTCTAATTAATGTTCTAGTAATACTCATTAAAGATAATTATATAATTCTTAATGTAGCTATATCTCAGGTCAGCTTATTACTACACTCTCTTCAGCTGAGGATCCCCACACAGAAGCTGATGAACTTGTCAGAATCAAGGGCTAGAGACCTCATGTCATAGTACACTCACAAGAACCTAATGGATTAGAACTAGAGAGTTCAGGTTTTGATTTCTGTTGTCAATAACTTGTTCAAAAGCACAGCACAAAGAGTATTTCCAGAACAAGCAATGCCTTAAGATAAATATCCGTATGCTTGATAAGACATACGACAAACTGCTGAATAACAGTTTTTCTGAATTAATGGAAATTGCTTACCTCATCATAATAAGCTCTCAAATCAGCTCTTTTAGATCGTAAGTCCCAGAGTACAACAGTCCCATTTTCATAGCCTATCAATAGCTGAGGGAGGGAAACAAACACAATTATAGTTTCAGATTCAAAAGGTATATACAAATATTGAAGAACTTCATGGTCTTAAGAGATTTTTTAAAAATAATAAGCACTATAAAAAGAAATGCCAAACTGATGTGCAAGATTGTAGTTTACACTACACATAATACCCAGCTTTCAAACTATCTTTCAGTATAAATTACTTCTCATTATTGACAATTTAATATCTGATATGGAAGGAAAAAAAATGTGCTTTATACACCTTTTTTTCTTTGTTTGTTTCTTCTGCAAGATTATGTGCCTGGACAGTCTCCACAATTGTATATCTGCTGAGAAAATAAGACTGTAGCATGTTCCTGTCGGCTCTTACCTTCCTTGCCCCTGGTTGGAGGGAAAACTGTTTGACACCTAAGAGATCACTTAAATAACCTCAAACCAAAGAGTCACCAGATTAAACTCTCATTCAGCTACTTATATTCCTTTAATTTCTGCTTTCTATTGCTTTAAAACATTTTGAAGAACTCCCCCTGCAGAGAATAAATTGTTTGCTTTCCTAGAAATTGAAAATAAATTAACTGGTATGCCAATTTTTACTTCTTCTAGAACTGGTATGTCATCATGCACACCTGAGAAATACCAGCAAGGAATATTGGTCAAAAGATGAAAGAGAAGAAAAACGATGCTCAGGAGAAAAATAAGAATGAACACAATCCTTTCTCCTTGTCTCTGTTGAAAAGAACTGAACTACTGATCTGGCACTGTATTGAGTACTATTCATTTGAACATAATTAATTTCAGATATTATGGAAGATGTGAGGTCTAGCCTACTTAGGTGTCCTGGAAATTGCTTCCCATAGAGCCTGTCTTCCTAAGAATCTATCCTGGGCATGAAGGCTGGGAATGACCAAACTGGCAGACTCACATATTTCTGCTATAAAATATTTTATACAACTGGCAGTGATAACAGCAGTTGTTCTTTGTCCATAAACCCGTGGATCACAGAATGCAGGCAAGAATTTACACTTTCTATATTAAGAATTTAAGCAGAACAATGACAAGACTATCTCTTAGTCTGTGAAACCTTACCAGCATCTTCGCTATCACTCACTTCAGCTTGCATAAGTCACAAAAATGAAACTTGGCTGGACTGCTAAACAAAACATCACTTTGTTTCCAAGTTAAATATAATTGATACATTAATACTGCTATAAAAGAGTCTGGGAATACTCTCAGTCCTACTAGATATGATTCTTTATATTGCCAGGAGAATATTCATTATGTGGAGATGTATTACCTGATCTGGGAATGATTTATAGTTAATACCTGAATATTAACAATACCTGATTACTTAAGAATTCTGCTCCTGAAAAAAATTCCAACTGTCCTGAAGAACATCCAGAATATTTATCATTTTTGCTCTGGACGGGTCCATATGGGATTCTGTGGCAGAGGAAATGTGAAAAGACATCCTGTTCAGAAAGCATGCAGCTAACTAGATAGCACTTGTGTCAGGGTGCCATATGGTATTCTGGGATAATAGATTGCCACTGAGAGAGCGAACAAAGAAGTGTCTTACTGCAACTGCTTTCGCCGTTAGTGTAGTGATCCTAAATGGAAGACAATTGTATATCCCGGAGTTAGTGATCCACATAGCAGTTAAGCTGAGTAGGTGCAGGCCTGTGCTGTGCTATGTTGTGCTGCACACAGCACTTGGCTTTCAGGCCTGTGTTGTGCTGCACATATTCCTTGGCCACAAGATAAACTTAGCTGGCTAATTGTAAAGAAGCCTGTAGGCAGCTCCCACTTGGTAAGGGCAATTACAGTACCTTTGTGTCCTTGTCTTTACCTTAGTGTAAGCCAGTATGTTCTCATGTGAATATCCTTTTGCTTGATGGTAGAAATGAATAGATTAAAGAAAACAAAAAAGTTTTGAGATCTCTAAAGACCAAAATGCTGGCAAACCTCTTCACATAGGGGACCAGCACAGTGCGCTGTGCCCTTATTGGAGGTCAATCCAATGCTGCACAACTTGGGGCTCCCACCATCTGAAGGAATGTAAGATTATCTTCTTTTTCCTTTTTTTATTAACTCCAATAAATGGTATTTTAATCAATATATTATGGAGCCTGAGTGCCTTCCTTACTGTCATCATAACAAGCACTTGCACCAGTGCATTACAGATGGGTACCAAACCAGTTGAGTTCAGTTCGTATCTACCAGTATTCTTTTCACTTCAGCTTTTGTACAACTATATTCAGGAAACTGAAGGAATAGAAAAGCATTTAGTATGTGACCCTGTTTCATAATAAGCCTTTCTCTCTGGTGAAGCTGGTTTGTCTTTTGATTTTTATCACTCTCTTTTGCAAAGATATCACGCTCCAAGTAATTACTAAAAGGTTAAATACCTCCTATCAGAGACAGCATTTCACCTGATCTATTGCTGAAATACTTAATGCACAACAGCACTACAGAACTGCAAGATACAAAGTGCTGTGATTTCAGGGAAGAAGTTGAAAGATAAACAGATTTGCTGCATAGCCGGGAATCTCTCTCTTTGCTCAGATGGTAGCCATGCTGCTAAACTACTGTGGTATGACACTAAAGTCAGAATTCCAACTGGGTGAATGTGATTAAGTCTCATTGCCAGTGTATTAAAGATGCTCTGAACTCTGACCTGTCTGAACCATAGGAAACTCAAAATATTCGCTTTCCTGTTGGCCATGGCAAGCACTTGAGAGATCTATAGGACAAGCTCTATGTCTGTAGTATTCAATGAGGTAAAAACCAGAACATCCATAAATGCAGTTGAAGGAGAAAACGTAGACAAAGAAGAAAAATATCTGTAAAAAGAGTTGAGGAAGTACAAAACCAAAGATTTCTCTTCAACTTGTGTTTCCTGGCACGCTGTTTAATTACTCATGCTTAATTAGGTTAAGAATCATGCAGAAGGCTGGATAGAATTTGAAGGAGGGAGGAGTCCTGGCAAGATCTTCCTTGTGGAGTTGCTCCACATTTTGACTTAACAAATCCTTCTTCATGAAATGCTTTTGATGATGGTGTTTTAGGGAGATTTCTCCTTTACAATCAACTAATTGCATCCTGGTACATGCCATCCAGCCCCTTACTTGTCTTGGTAGCACAAAATAGCTGAGGGGAAAAAAACCAGGCCTGCCAAATGCACACTGTGTTTAGGTGTTATTAGATCTCAGAACACAGACTCAGAGATAGGAAGTTTAGTCCACCAGCTAATAGTTAATAACATTAAAACTTTTCCTATTAAGCTTTCTCCAGTTGCTGGGAAACTGCAGATCATTGCAGTTAATGTCTTCTCCTGTGTCAGCAAGAAAAATCATGTTTGCTACAGATCTGCCACTTACAAATGTCTGTGCACTTCAGTCTGTTCCTAATGTGCACTTATTCATTGATTTGGCAGACACAGTTATATTTCATGGACTTAATCACTAGGTCCCCAAATTGTTCTTAAGTGACACATTAAATGCCCAAATTCTCTTTGTCGTCTGTCTTCCAGCCACAGCTTGCTAAGTTCATAAAAGACACTGTCTCCAAAGTCTGCCTTGATAGTTTGCCTGGAGGGCACCCTGGAAAAATTTTGAATGGCAGAAGTCTTCTGGAATTACATTCACTATTTTGGCACAGAAAAACTGGTCATCAGTCACTGATACAAACTGGAACATTTTGGAAATTAAAGAATTTTTAGAAGATGAATATGCAGTCAGCACACAAATTTCCCTGGCTTTCAAAAAGAGATCTTATGATTGTCCTAGATGTGGAAAGTTTTATCTGTGTTTTAGGACTCTCAACCACTCAGTGCCCATAGGAGAATGCTACTTATTTACTTCAGTGAAACATGCCCAGATCTGTAAATAACTTTGTGATATCCCAGAGAAGGATAAACCACTGGACCCTTGCAGAGTACAATACCCTTACAGTTATAGAGTACAAGAATATCTGTATTTTGAGCAATGATTATGACTGATTTGTACCCACTATTTAATTCCTGAAGCATAGGTAAAGAACACTTTCATCTGCTGCCCCCCATGAAGTGATGTGAGGAGTCTGGTTTCTCCCACCAACACCTCTTGGTAGTCTTTGGTTAACTTGAAGCTGAGGAGCTAAGCAGAGCATGTAGAACTATCTTGAAACAGCTCTATTACCTAAGAACAGCTCTACTAAATTAAACAAAAGGTCTACCTATCACAGTATCTTGTACTTAAATGGCCAAGAACAAATACCAAAGAACAATATGTGAGGAGGGCAAGTGCTTATCATACTCTCACATATTCTCTCAGCCTAAGTAATTTTCTCATTCAAAGATAGCCAGCTTCTCAACTAGACACGACTCCGTTTAACCTCATCTTTAATAACTTTTTAGGAAAATTCAGTGAACCTCTTCAGTAACCCTCCAATCAATTTTTCTTGTGTTAACTTTTCTAGTCTCCCTCATGACCAATATACATTTTCAGCACCCACAGCACCATTTGGAAAAAATTTTATAGCTTCTACCCATTGCATATTTGAAGAAGTATTTAATTGGCTTGTTTGGAATCTGACTTTTGTCAGCTTCATTTGATAGCCTTTTAGTTTTTGTATTGAAAGAGACTATGGACTGCTTCCACCCTCTTCATAACAATTGTGATTTTCAAACTCAGAATCACGATCAGCTCTTTTCCACAATGAATTGTCCTGTCTGACTTAGTTGTGTCTCATATAGAAAACCTTGCCCCTTCTCTGAATTTCTTTTAGCACAATTATGTTCTTTCTGAGATAAAAGGACAAAAATTATACTTGGTATTCAGCAGGCAAGTCAACCATGCATTTATGCAATAGTCCTGTTTTGTTCTCTATTCTTCTCCAGATAATGCCTAATTTTGATTTTCTTAATTGGTCACTACTGAGCACTGAGCTGACATTTTCATTGAACTATCAATGATCACTCTAAGCTCTTGATACCAAACAGTAATGATCAGCTCAGACCCATTGTTTTATATATAAACTCAGAAATATATTCCCCCACACATATCATTTTCCATCATTTACACTGAAAACGTACAAAAGACAGTGTTTAACCTGCCATTTTACTGCTGAGTTTCTCAGCCTCCTAAAGTCCAGCAAACCTGATCACATCACTGCTTAATCTCTTTTCTAGGTTGTTTATGACTATGCTGAACAGCAAAAGTCCCAGAAGTTTTTGTTTGTTTGTTTGTTTGTTTCATTTTTCCTCCATTCTGAAGAAAGATTGTTTTATCCTTCATTCTTTCAACCAAAGTTTAATGAGACTTAGTTGAAAAATTTAGTTTAATTTTTTTCTCTACTCTTGTATTTTTTATCTGGAACTGTGTCTTTTGATTTAGTGCTTGGATCTTCTCTTGGATCTGTGTGTACCTTTTACTGATACCTTCCTGTAAACATCAAACTATCAATTCCACATTCTGCAAATCTGCAAGTATTTTGTTAGCACCAATTTGTTCTTTACACCACTCTTAATCTATCAATGACATAAACAGCTGCACTAGGATGGTTTCAGTATGGCTTACATCTTCTACTCTTTCTCCCCATAAATTTCCAATGTTTGTTTTTCATCGGGATCCACCTGATTTTGCTGTTGCTTTTGTTGTTAGTACGCTTGTGCTTCATCAGTGCCCAGATGTCTCCAATGTGCCCTCTGAGCAACAAGCAATTGTATTTCCAAGCACGTTCTCCTCTAACTCCCTTTCCTGAGACCTTTTCATCTTCTCTCTTTCTGCTGAAGTAAAAATATTTTAGGTTTCTGTTTGGACACGGTCCATGACATTCCTGTAAGAGATGTTCACTCACAAGACCTTTTTTCTTTTAGTATCACATCCTTTTTCCCTACACTGTGTGCTTTAGGTAGGTCATCAACAGCTTTTCTTGTGGTCAGCTAACAAGAGTTATGCCTCATCAATAAACCTTTATTTTTATCAGGTATTTTGCCACAGGTAGTTAAATAGCAATTCTTGATGGCTTATGGTTTGAGGCTAAAACACTACGCTTCATAGCATTTAATTACTTTATTTGCTGTATTCTAAATTGCTTGATCTATTGTGATTCTTCCATAAAGGCTTAGAGATCCAGTCTAACTTGTTGGAGGGCTAGCTGGCAAGTGCATCGTTTACACATAGTTCGCCTTGCAATATGGATAAGTCCAAGGATGGATAATGCAAATGAAATTCAGATGTAGTCATCAGTTTTTTCTAGGTACCCATATTAATTTCAGTATAATGTCCCCCATATCAATATCAGAAATTCAAACTGCTGCTAGTTTCCAATAACCCTCAGCTGTTACATGAGGCACACTGTCAAATAGATACACCATTTGTAAGATGCGGTCCTTTACAAATACACACTGAAATGCAATTGGCAAAAATGATCAAAAATGATGAGGTAGTTAAATGCCTCTTCCACACAGGCAAAATGCTCAAAAATTCAGTAGCAACACATAAATAAGAAAAGCTCTAATAAAACTGGTATTCTGGCAACCAAATTTCATTTTGGAAAAGCTACCATACAAATAAAGCCAACTTAGATTTTGCCTCCTGATGGTATCAGTCACGACCCGAATACTCTGACTATATCTTTTGCTTCCACTTGTTGACAGCTCTTTGCTATTCTCAACTCTGTTCACAAACAGCAGCACGTTCCAAACGTGAGTTACTATCATTATTATTCTTGGATAAGAAAAGACTTATTATCTTATGAAAACTTACTATAATGCCTTCATAATAGCATGTTTATCCAAGTACTGAAGTCATGATACAGTTTTTAGTAAATTCTTACTTAAGTAAAACTCAAGTTTAATTAATCAGGAACAATTTTGATTTGCTATAGGTTTCAAAGTACAGTATGTTATCTGTATCATTTTTACTGAGATTTTTACTCATTAAAATTGTACAAAGAGAATTTTTTCTTAAAAACTGTAAAACAGTAAAAGTGACCTTGCAAATATATAAAGAAAGCAGATGATAAAATTAGTAAGCAAAAAGAAAGAGCTATCAAGGCAAATAAAGGCTACGAATGTTGCAATGTTTTATACCATTAGTTGTACTCACTTTTCCCTCATCTCTTGGGCTGTCACTTAAATGTACAACTGGCCCAGGGTGAGTCTTTGTGGATCTGCAAGACAAAAATAAATTCAGATCTGTGAATGTTTTTTGTATGAAAAGCTAGATGCTTACCTTAATTTCTAGGTGTGTTAACGTGTACCTCCAATGGTTTAAAAGTCATTCTAAAAAGCCCAACAGGGGAAGATAACTATCTGAAAGTTATCCATATCTTTTCATGTTCTCCTCTGTTTCCTTTTTGCTGTTATAGGCAAAGATTCTCCTTCGTTGATGAATCCTTTCTTCTATTTTTTTAAATATCAGTATTCCTCCTATTACAGTTTTTTTTTTTCTCTCATTTCTAAGGCTTTTTTGCCTTTTCTGTTGTTGACTCCCTCTCTTTCTGCCCTCCCTCCTCACTTGCCCAATTTCAAGGCTAATCTGCCAAGGATTTGCAAAGTCTTCACTGGATTAATTTCAATTACTGATAACAAGCCTCACCAAGTTCCAATCTCATCAATGACAGGGCTTCAGTAATCTCACCTACACTGCTATATCAGGTAGGTTCTTAGCATTACTGCAGTGGGGTTTCAGAAATGGAGCATCTTGCCTTTGTCTATTCTGTAAAGCCTTATGACATCTTCAGATCAACTAATACAGTTACACCCACAATGCACGTTCAGTGAGGCTCCTCAGCCATAAGACTCATCCCATAAGTCTTTATAAGCCTCTGTAAAGATTACTTATTGTTCTTGCTGTCCCCTCTCTTTTTGTAACATGTACCAACAATGTAGTATGCAACTTAGTACAGGGATTGCTGCTTAAGTCATTGTTGTCCAGCACCTGACAGCAAATGCAAATCATAGGAAACTGAATGGACAGATGAAGATTTTTCAACTGTCATCTTTTCTGACCAGACCTTTAGGCCCTGGCAGTCATACAGAGCAAGAAGACAAGCACCAGTCCACAAAACTTTGAATGCCTGCACAGAACAGGACCTTTCTTCCATCTAGGTTCTGGGGTCAGAGCACATGTCCTTTGGAGTTCAGCTTAGGATCTAGACTTGCATGGCTGGTCTTGGTTCACCAAAGGTCACCAGGAAAAGAAATATGGCAGAGATTGACAGGGCCCATAAAGCTAAGAATTTATCTGGAAGCCATACCTAAAACTACCTAGGCTCCAAGCTGAAAAACAATCTGCAAGAGACTTAAAGAAACAAGCCAAAACAAGGTTTTCCAGCCAAACTGCTCAAGGGATTTTCCCAAATTAACAGTGTTCCTCTTCCTTTGGCTCAAATACTGCACTATAGCAAAACTGGTCTCTTTGTTCTACTAGGTCAGACTCCAAATCAAGATTGAGAGTGGTATGCAAAAATTCCCAGACAACTGAAACATTAAAATACTGTGGAGTAATCCATATCTCCATAGACTCCTCCTTCCCAAAACATTATGCTCCAACACTCTTGAAAGCATGCACACTTTCTTCTGGCCTCTATTTTTTGCCTGTAGAATGTTTTAAATATTTCAGCTATTTGGTCATGCACCAAAGCTGGGCCAAAGCAGGGTGGCAAAGACCTTGTCTGATACTTACCTCTGAGCTAAAGACAATGAAAAATTACTCCAGACATCCTTAGACCTTCCAAACTAAGTTTATTCCAGGCCAAAGAGATAGAAAACTTCAAGTCACCTAAAGGCCAGACAACCTTCCAAGACTATATGCCACCCCTTCACATATATTTTAACATTACTGCTAGCTGCATACACAAAGCTAGTGGCAATGTGGCAAGCCCCTTCCTTGGCGAACCTTCCCCATGAGATGATCCCATGCCACCATCTTCAGCTTTGGCAGATCATGTTTCCACAGATACCTGCAGCATGTTACTTTTCTACATGAGGTCTCGGTGAGCAAGGCTTCTGCAAGAGCATTTTGCAACACATCCCAGCACAGAAGTGAGATCAGCAGGAAAGCAGTGGACAGCCGGTTTATACAGTAATATTCTATACAGACTGTCATTAATGTGCCAGCAGCAAGTACCCATTTGGCTTGAGACATGGCACGCAACAATTTTTGCAGAGATGCAGTTAGCGGGAGATCTGGCTGTCATTCCTATCCAAGCCAACTTCCCAGAGGGGACCCCTCTGGCTGAGCTTCTGTTTCTGAGTACTGTACTGGAATAAAAAAATAATTTCCACAACACCAGACCTTGGAGCAGGCAGGGTAGGTAAGCAGTGATGGGGCACTGAGGGGTGAGATGAGGATATTTGCAAGCAGTGCTTAGACCCACACACATCTTGTACATCTGTCCTCAGGGAGTGAATATGACATCTTGGGTCCTTCTAGGCTGCTTTGAACTTTGTTTCTGACATAGGTTCACCTGTCTGAACTGGTCAGAGTAAGTTAATGGAAAGAACTAGGTCTGTTTGAGGTAGATGCTGCCTATGCCATGACAGGCAAAGGAGGAAGGATAAGAATAAGAGGAAAAATTGTGAAGAGAAGAGGGAGCATAAGAAATTTTACTTTTTAGACAGATAAGAACACTGACAGATGACAGAAGAGGGAGCAGAGCCAAGCAGACATCAGGCATGACTAAGCTGGCAACAGACAAAATGGTGGAAGGAGCGCACGCAGGCTGACAATGCATACTGGTTTTGGCCAGTTATCCCAGCCCACTGAACCAACCAGTATGCAGGCTGGGTTGCTTGGCCATACCAGTATTGGTATTTGACTAGGAATAGTGGCAAAATCGGGGCAAATGGAGGAGAAAGGGAAAGAGCATACTGTCTTTCTAAGCTAAAGGTTGATCCTATCTAGGCTGCTCTTTGTACCTACCGATTTTAAAAGTCCAGAAGAATTTAAATAAATCTTTGCAACCACTGTTTTCTTTTAAGATATGTATGTCATTGCTTACCAAAGAATGTATCCATTTGTCTTTGGGTAGAAGCAAACTCTTATATGAGCTGTAGTCGCTCTACATGACGTCTAACTTTAGGCTAATTATACTTTCATTGTCACACAAACTAGTTGTTCCTCTGCAAATGATATAAAACTATCTTTTACTACCAGTCTTATTTTTATCTTATATTCTTGCAGGGGCGTAGCCTCAGATTTCCATGCTAAGACCTCAACTAAAAGGGATAACCTTCACTAATACAATACGTTTTCCTACCTCCTCCATTTCTCTGTCTTGAATCTGTTGTAAATGACAGTTGGAGGATCCTGGGAGATTTGCATCCTGAAACACTGTAATAAGATTTCTTTTTGCTTTTCAGGATATTAGGCACTTTTTGTTTCTTTTAGGAGTATTATCTTTTTATTATTAGGTTCCTAGCTATTTCTTTAGTTTTGTTAAGAGCTTCATATACATTATCAGCAAAGTCGATGCAACCACAGCAGTCTGTGCACTAAATGTATGAGATTTTATTTTTCCTCGTTCTCTTTCCTCTATATTTGATATAAGTGTTCTTTTAATATTTATATTATCTTATTCCTCAGTATTTTAATAGTTTAGTTGTTTTGTGTTATAACTGACTTGGTCAGGCTTCTTACATTTTCTTCCAATTTTACTATTTTAGTCTGTCAGGTATGTCACTCTACCAAAAGACTCAATGAACCATTGTTTTGCTTTCACAGGTACACCACCAGTCTTTGGTTCCATTCTTGTTAGCTCTTTTATGTCAAATATTGGATGTAGGTGTCAAGGTCTTGGCAGTGGGGAGATACAGGGGGGGTCTCTGTGAGGAGAGGACGGGTCTGCCCTGGGCTGGGCACAGCCGGTTCCAGCCGGCTCCAACCAACCCACGGCAGGGCACAGCTGAGCCCCTCAGCCAAGGTGGTGGCACCTCAGGGAAAACAAATTTAAGAAAGGGCACAAAATGCTGCACAGGCAGTGAGGAAAAAAGCGTGAGAAACAGCCCTATGAACATCAAGGTCAGCAAAGGAGGAGGGGAGGAGGTGCTCCAAGCACCAAAGCAGAGATTCCCCTGCTGCTAGTGGAGAGGACCATGCCAGAGCTGATATTTCCCCTGCAGCCTGTGGAAGACCCCATGCTGGAGCAGCTAGATATGTCCTGAAGGAACTGCAGCCTGTGGAGAGCCAACACTGGAGCAGGTTTATCCTGAAGGAGTGCAGCCTGTGGAAGGACCTGTGCTGGAGCAGGGGAAAAGTGTGAGGAGGAAGGAGAGGAGCTGGAATGGAACGACCACAACCATCATTCCCCGTCCCCCTGCACTGCTCAGGGGGGAGGAGGGGGAGGAGGGGGAGGAGGTAGACGAGTTAGGTATGAAGGAGTGAAGTTGAGCCTAGGAAAAATGGGTTGGGGGGAAGGTGTTTTAGTTTTTGTCTTTGTTTCTCACCGTTCTACTGTATTTTAACTGGTAATAAATGACATTAATTTTCTCCAAGTCAAGTCTGTTTTGCTCATTGACAGTAATTGGTAAGTTATTTCCCTGTTTTTATCTTGACCCATGAGCTTTTCCATCTTATTTTCTTTCCCTGTCCTGTTGAGGAGGGGGAGTGAGAGAGCAGCTGGGTGAGGGTCTCACAGCCAGCCAGGGTTCACCCACCACAAATACCTTGATCACTTAACAGCTGCCAGGTTTGATTATACATAGGTAAGAGGAAACAGAGAGTCTATAAAGTTTGGCAGTCATAACACTAAATCTGTCAGGAAATGAGAAAGGATCTTTTTCAAATAATTGTATATCCTAAAACTCATTTCAGATGTGCCATCGCAGATAAGATCACACACAGAATTTCTGGGGTGATGACAACAGATGTTCCTGAAGCATTTTGGAACTGTAGAGCCTACTCCCTGGCAGTCCTCCTGCACTGCCTTTCCAGGGCTCCAAGAAACATTGGGTTTTTTATACATATCAAGTAAAGCATTTGCATAACTGATTCCTCTTTGGACTAAACAACAAGGAATACCCATAAGGTGCAGCACAAAGCTTTTGGTTTGGTTTGGGATGGGACATGCACAGTCCCATCTTGGGGTAGATGTTTGAGGGAGGATATACCTATACAAAATAACACCAGTTCAGATGGAGCAGGGAAGAAAACCGTGTGTGAAAGGGTTGTAACTTTCTCCATTCTACATGGTCTTTTGCTTGTTGCTCTGAACCTGCCCTATGGGTGGATACAGAAGGAGAGACATGATAAATCTTCTCTGGCAATACAGCTTGCTTGCTTCTCCTAGAGTGATGTTACCTCTTTCCTAGTGCAGGACTGTGGCTAGGAACCCAAAGATAGTCCTTTGCGCCACACTAAGAACTGGGAATAGTCTGCCAAAGGCAGATCAGTGCCTTACTTCTTGCATCTTCTTGTTTCCTCAAGGAAAGTATGTATAAATAGAAATAATAGCAATGTTTTTTGGAGCCCTAGAGAAGCGTTGCTTATAAAAGGAGTGCCAGGAATTAGGCTCTACAGTCAATTTCTCCTAAGGGTAGACATCATGACTGCACTACAAGTAGGATTAAATGAAGCAATTATTTAGGTAACTATATTATATCAATAATATTAGTTTACAGAACTCATGAAACACTATCAGAGCTACAGATACAGTAATTACTACTTTTATACAGTAAATTATACTGCATGTGGAAATGTCTACACACAAAAACATTTTGCCTCATGTAGCTTTAGTATATATAAAATGTTTTGTTTCGCTTCATTGCTACTACAGTAGAGTTGTCAAGGAGACTGGAAGGTTGTATGCTGTCATTGTGGAACAACCTACAAAGAAAGAAAAACACTGTTGAATTACATTAAAAGCAAAAGCAGAGATCCAACAGCTCCTGGAAAGGACAAAGAGGTGCTGGAAAACCAACCACATTTGAAGCTGTCGTGAATAAAACACACTACTGTTGATGCCAGATACTTATGTATAGGCATTCCTTCAAGCTGGCTTTAGGAGACCGTGTAAAAAATAACTAGATCCTATCCCCTGAGAAAGAGGAAAATAAGGAAGAATCAGTAGATGAAAATAAGGTATAAGTGAACTATCTGAGCAGAGAATTCTTCATTCCCAAATACTAGCTAGGGTACAGCTGAGAATGACTGAGAAAATAAAAGCTCTGAAAAGACATGGAGAGGATAAAACACAAAGCCAAGTCCATACACAGCAGAAATAAAAAAAATGAAGGTGAAGTCCAAAAAATACCAGCAATGATTTGCAGTAAAAAATTCCTGAAGCAAAAGCTACAAAGCTACCTTCAGCTGAGCAAGAAGAAAGTATGAGCTAATGATACAAAAGACTGCAACATTTCATAGCCTTTGTTGACCTTAAAGCCCACAAAAAGAGACTGCAAAAGAATTGAAAAATGGAACAAAGGGAAATGGAACATGACAGCTGTACAGAACTAGAAGTTTGTTAAGAAATTAGTGATACTTTGAGCTGTTTTGCACTTCATCAGAAGTTATTCCTGACAGCAGCAGGTATTAATTTATTTGGTCCATGTTAATTTTGGGAGATGAGAGAGCTGATATGCTGTAAGACTTGACTCTTACTCACAAGAATAGGACTGAAATGAAGAAACCATTCACTGTAAAACAGGAATCTTCAAAAAACCTGTAAGGACGTAAGCATTTATTTAATTATTTTATTCTAAAATTAGAAAGCTCAGAAAGAAGTCTTCAGCAATGTTATAATTTGGACCCAGGAAAATGTGGAAAATATATAGATGATGTATTCCTCCATTATTCTGGGAAGTTATATGCACTCTAAGAAATGGATTGACTTACATACTGTGTAAGAACTTCAAATACCAAGACAATCTTCAAAGCAGGTAAAAGTAAGGTATGACAAAATAGAATCACAAAATCAAGAGAAAACAATTTTTCTTTTGAAAAAATTAGCCTGCACAATTACAGAAGCACTGTAATGATTTCTGAGAAGAATGAAAATCTGGTGGTAGAAAGTGGTAAAAGGAGTTAGGAGAGGGAAAAAAAAAAAAGGAAAACATCTACGTTAGTCATTGTTACAGAGTTGAAGATGACTGAATGTGACAGTGCTGAGAAAAGCATGTGCATAAGCAGATACTTCCGTAGTGTCAGTAGTCAGACATCTTCTGCAGTTCTGCTTTCCACAGAGGTGCAGCATGCCAGAGATTCTAATTGGTAGAGTCATGGGGAAATTGAAAAGAATGAGTAAGTTAGATACATCATTCACATACTGTGGATCAAAGCTGGGAATTGGAGTAAGTAAGAATCAGTTCAACCTCAAGAAGCAACTCGGAGTCTTAGACACAATTTCTAAAATGTCTAGAAGAAGAATGCCGTGCAACTTGTATATTCTTTATACTAGGAACTATTTCCATTTGGGTCCAAGCACAAAGAGGGTACCAGTTGCTCCTAGACTGCTACTTCTCCTCCTGCATGCTGCTTTCCTTCACTGCCGTGGAACTGCTGGCTCTGACACACATCTAGGAAATGGGGCTGGGCAAGGAAAAGGCTAAGAAAGGAAAGATCAAGTTATGGCTCTGCAATAACTGAGTTCCAATTTGCCTAATTCTTTGATATACTAAATCCCATAAATGTTGACATGTTTCAGTTATTTATTCATTAGTTAGTGGGGTGTTCACTGGAATCTGCATGCTTGGGAAGGGGGCTTACAATGCAGATTTCTCATTTTTGGAGTTTAGTGGACTCATATTAATAACTTCCTTCCCTTCCCAACAGCAGATGTCCTTCCAAAATGTATGATCCTGCAGGCTGAGAAAACTAATCTAACTGTAATTGGAGTAAATGGAGACATGCTGGGCTCATTGACTATTTTTCTCTTCCAGACTTGTTTCCAAACATTTTGAAGGAAAAGAGAGAAACTGTTTGCTTATTAGAGAGTAGAAAACCAAACAGCATCATGAGCCTCAAACATCTCTGGCAAAGGACTAGCACTGGACAAGGCCGGGTCCACTGAAACTTAGTGCACACGATTTATAAAGCAATTTTTCCTGTAAACTCTAGAATAAGCTATGCCTCAGTACTGAAAATCATCTCAAACAAAAAATTCCATGTTTCCTTTGCATTATTTGTCTATTTAGGCCTTAATTTTTCACTAATATTAGATATTGTTTAAAAAAGCTGGATGATCTCTGCTGTATGAGAAGACAATAATGCCTATGATAAAACAGGTATTGCAACCATCTTTTTGACATATATCTCTACTAGACACTTTTGACAGCTCATAATGAGAAAACCACTATCAGTCCAAAATATAGTGCAGTCATATATATGTACTATATAAAATATAGTACAGTCTTTCAGTACAGTCTTTCAGTATATTTTGATACAAAAGTGGGCAATAAAATCACAAATGCTAACAAGCTTTCAAGATTAAAAAACCCACCAAAAAACAACCCAAAAGCCAACTTTGTAAGTCAAAGTAGCCATGCAGGAAAAAGTGATAGGATTTCTTGCATCATATGCAAAGTCTGAAAATGTTACATCCAAACCTGTTTCTCCTTCAATTCTTTAAACTACTAAGCCTCTTCACCTCAGTCTTTCTCTGCAACAGAATCATTGTAAGAAAAAGAATTCTTGCAGTCATTTGAGGGGCCTCACTGACAGACAATGTTTTTTTTTCTGAGGATGAGAGTTATGTTCTCTAGAATGAATTAATCTCAAGAAGTATGATGAAATTCTTTGTGGAGTTGAAACCTTGGTAAGTCCATGAACAGATTAAAATGAATTGTTGGAATATGTTTTCTATGCTCCATATTTTTTTCACCTATGCAATACCATTTATTATTTACTGAGCAACATCATCATGACCTTAGAGGGACAAACTCAGTCCATGATTAAAATCTAGAATACAACCTGTAGGTGTTTTCCAAAGGGGGAAATGACAACAGAGGTATTATGACCTCTTCAGGTCACCTTGGCCATAGTGTTTGCATTGTATATGGAGGCCCTCTTCAATCATGTTCTGAAAAACTAAGAGAACTGGAATTTCAGCTGGGTTTTTTTGTTGTTGTTGTACTCTCGCAAAATGAGCTGTAATCTGGCTTTACAGTGACTTAGGTGTGTTAATACATAGTTTAACATTCCAAAGTCAAAGCATTTCAGGTTTTAAAAAAATTAACCAGTTCAATCTCCTATCAGTTTTCACTGTAAAGCTTTGAAATCTTAATGACAACTGAGTTAAATCCACATTATGAAAATTCACGGAGATTTCATTAGAAGTAGGTACAAGTCGGTGAAAAAAATGAGGAGGGATTCTGAAAGAATGTCATGTTATGTT